>NC_090445.1:1714920629-1715286809 GCF_031143425.1 Pleurodeles waltl | reverse complement strand
GTTGGCTTTTTTTTATTTTTTTATTTCCTCCTTTTTGCCACCCCCACACTCACTGCTTTGTAGCTCCTCTATTGACTCCCTTGTCCACCCATGCTCTCTCCTGCTAGCTGATGGCACTGACTTGCTCCACCGTTGTCCCCAGTTTAACATATTTTTTTCTTTATCTGCAAATTTTTTCCACTCCAAGTTGGGTGGCCATCTTGGAACAGTAAATTCTTTATATTATATATAATATATATATATATATATATATATATATATATATATATATATATATATATATATATATATATATATATATAGTCAGTCGCATCATAAGTTGTGAACGCACATGTCCTTATGCTTTTGCCAAAATAGCCACCTCGTTGTTACACCGAGAGGTTGTACAGTGCCTTTGAAAGGTCCGACTATTGCTTTACTTATGCCTGCCTTTCCAAGTGCCCCGCTTCTATTCATTCCTACTCTGTTCTTAGTTACCACTACACTCTGCTTGTTGCTGATCGCTCTGCACAGGTTTGGAGAACAATTACACTTGTGACAAAAATGTAGGATCAGCGATTCAGTGGGCATTCCTTGACATCTAAAAATGCTGCTTTTCCAAAAGATAGATTTTTTTTTTTGGAGTTGACTGAGTGATAAATTGAGTAACTCAGTGATGTCTAAAGAAGACAGTCTTCTGGATATATAGGCGGGTCTTCAACAGTTGACATGTCTCATTGCATAGTTGACTCCTGGTTTGGGCAGTTTGCCGGACTGTCCCCTTCCAGGCATTTGACGGTTCCTCTCTGGTGTTCCACAAGGAATGGTAGGTTGTGTGGAAGAACCATCCAGGGTGACTTCAACGTTCCCGTCTTCCTTCAGTCATCCTGCCAACCTCAATGGAACAGTTTGTGGCACCTGGAGGTGAGGCTCGACTTCAGGTAGAGTGCAGGCCCCTGCAGGATAGCACACACGTTGAGCTTTATTTTAAGCTTGCCCAAGACAGTTGTAAAGTCCACACAATCCCCATAACATACATACCTACATGCGTACACATACATATAATGTGGAGGTGTTCTTTTCATGTTCCTCCGCTGTGGTCGTTTAAGGTCCTGGTTGATCGTCATACCATTGTTGCCCTCACCTCAACATCGTTTTTTTTGTTTTTTTATACTCAGAAGGCTGATGAAAAAGTGTATATCTATCCAACAGTCTCACCTTTAGATGGAGAATAATAATGCAGAATATTTTGGGGCAGGTCATTGTATAAATATGTTTGCTCAGAGTGCTGCGTGCGGTAATGGTGTGAGGGATAGATCCTCCTCAATGTCCTATGTTCAACAAATCCACCCAAGGCACATGTTCGTACAGTGGATGTTGGTGAAACTCCTCTCCATAGGCCTTGACTACGCGGAACATCTGGCTTGTGCCCGGCCCTAGTTGCACTGCCCTGCTGGGGGGCGGGGGGGCTATATCCTAAAAATGCCTCTTCTGTAAACTGTCAGCTGCTGGGCAATATGTAGCAGGTCCCTGAAAGCTTTTATTTTGGTCTAACGCACTCTTAATATAACTGCTATGAAAGGAAATGTTCAATCTTGTATAGAGTTAGCTATTGCTTTGCGTCACATTTCCTGTAATGTTTTATATCAGTGTTTGAAAGTTGTCTTGTCTGTCTTTGTTCCTTACTGCCGGCCAGCCACTTACCTCCATTCAGGATATTTCCTGTGTTAAGTCACGCTTGGCGTGTATAACGCACTTTAATTTGGTGTAATGTTGTTTTCCGAGGGGTCATTAAGTAGCTTGTTTCCGTAGCTCTCGTGAATGCACACCAGCAGCACCGTCCAGTTCACTATTCCATTCATTGAAGTTATCTATAAACTGATGTGTGTGCAGGGTTTGATGTGCTATTTATTACCATTAAGTGCAGGGGCAAAGCCTTCAGTGAGTCATGATTGGGGTCGCCACCTGGCTGTTTACCAGCATGTCCCAGCCGCTACAAATATGAAGATCACCTAAAGCTATAATGTGTTCTCCCCTTAACTATTTAAAGTGTGTGATGATATTAGAAAAGAAAGGAACATTAAGGGGGTCATTCTGACCCTGGCGGTAATTACCGCCATGGCGGAGGTCGGCGGTAGCACCGCCAACAGGCTGGCGGTGCACCGCTGGGCATTAGAAACGGAAAGTCGGCGGTGTCCCGCTGACTTTCCGCTGCCCTTGAGAATCCTCCATGGCGGCGGAGCGCGCTCCGCCGCCATGGGGATTCTGACACCCCCTACCGCCATCCAATTCCTGGCGGTTCTCCCGCCGGGAACAGGATGGCGGTAGGGGGTGCCGCGGGGCCCCTGGGGGCCCCTGCAGTGCCCATGCCAATGGCATGGGCACTGCAGGGGCCCCCGTAAGAGGGCCCCAAAAAGAATTTCAGTGTCTGCCTAGCAGACACTGAAATTCGCGACGGGTGCAACTGCACCCGTCGCACCTTCCCACACCGCCGGCTCAATTCTGAGCCGGCGTCCTCGTGGGAAGGGTGTTTCCCGCTGGGCTGGCGGGCGGACTTTCGGCAGTCGCCCGCCAGCCCAGTGGGAAAGCCAGAATGACCGCCGCGGTCTTTTGACCGCGGAGCGGTCTTTCGGCGGGAACCGCGTGGCGGGCGGCGACCGCCGTCCGCCGCGGTCAGAATGACCCCCTAAATGTGCTCTAGAGCTGCCTAAATGATCCCTGGCTGATAATTAAAGTAAACAAAGACAGAAAGGCCATGTTAAAATGAACACAGGCAATTGTATTTATAATTCTATTGAAGTATCATATCTGGGCCTTTACAGGATCTTAAAATGTGAACGAATGGCTGGTATTTTTCCCTGGGGAACGTGGCAACCCTACTCACCATGCATCCCCAACCTCCACAGCAGCAATAAATTGAAGATTACTATCTGTACATCTCTGTGTATGGTTTATGCCATGGCATTTTTCTTGAATATTGATTTAAAAAATTGTTTAATTTAAAACAGGAAGTGAGGGGTTTAAAATGTGCAGTAATGAGAAATCATATTCAGAATGCCTCAGGAGAGTTATTTTCACTTTTAAACTGATGTAACATGCAATCTGCGAGGCAGTAAGCAATGATTTACCCATACGAAGTTTATGCTACTGTGACAATAACCTGGAATTTGACCTATGTACAGTAGTAATGTGTGAATGTGTTTATTAGTACAGTTGCTGTAAGGAACATGAGTTTTAGGGCCACATTTATTTTCACTGCCATTGTACATATGTTTTACACATTCATACAGTGTGGGGTACTTGAATCAGAGCTCAACCTATTGTGAAACTAGTATTAACTTCCAGGATATCCAGGGACCCGTTCTGTCCCTTTAACATGAGCCCCCTTAATTCACAGAAGACTATAGCCCATGGATACTCAAAGTACGGCCCGCGGGTCTCATGTGGCCCCTCTGACCTTTACATGCGGCCCTTCGAACAACAGGAGCACTGGGCAGCTGTTTGCACGACTCTGCACCAACAAATAAAAATATGAAATACACGCACAATCCTTTATTTCAAGCTCAATTGGTGTTAAAGAAAGGAAGTAACTAGGGACTCCTGCACTTAACTTTAGAAACGCCTTCATTTTTAAAGACCTCTTGCAACTCACGTGTGAAACTAAGACAGCGTCTTCAAAATTAAAAAAGTGCATTTAGTTAACAAGCAGAACCTTTTCGCCTTAGTACAATTTATTTTATCAGTGCATTGAGATGTAGCCATTTAAAAGTGATAGTTTTCAAACATAAATTTGGAAACCTTATGTTCGATGGCATATGTTGCTGCAGATACACATGTTTCGCACAGTCCGCTGCCTGGTGTTGGGCTCGGAGTATTACAAGTTGTTTTTCTTCGAAGAAGTCTTTTTTGGTCACGGGACCGAAGGACTCCTCCCTCTTCGGCTCCATTGCGCATGGGCGTCGACTCCATCTTAGATTGTTTTTTTTCCGCTGTCGGGTTCGGACGTATTCCTTTTCGCTCCGTGTTTCGGTTCGGAAAGTTAGTCAGAATCTCGGAAGAAAGCGTTGGTATTGTTCCGTTCGGTATCGGGATAGTTAGGTACATCGACACCGATCATCAGAAGACTTTGGGGTAGCTTCGATTCCCCCATCGGGGCCTGGTCGGCCCGACCGCGTGCGACATCGAAGCTGATGGAACGGACCCCGTTTCGTTTCTGCCCAAAATGTCACAGTAAGTATCCTTATACAGATCAGCACTTGGTCTGTAACTTGTGCTTGTCCCCCGAGCACAAGGAGGATACCTGTGAGGCCTGTCGAGCCTTCCGGTCCAGAAAAACACTCCGGGACCGAAGAGCCAGGCGTCTACAAATGGCGTCCACGCCAACAAAACAACGTTTCGACGACGAAGAGGAAACATTCTCGGTTCCGGAATCAGAATCCGGAGACTCCGACGTCGAACAACAGCAACAAACAGTGAGTAAGACGTTGAAAATTAAAACCATTGAGAAGACAAAAGCCCAGGGGACGCCACTGCCAACAGGCCATGGCTCCACCCATAAAACCGGCGACCCGTCGAAGGCGCCGAAAAAGGGCACGCCCATAGCGAAGACACCCGACTCCGGTCGAGGGACCGCCATGGAGCAACCTCGGAGCCGAGATAGCGGCTCCGAGAGGCAAAAACAAGATGCCGGCACCGAAAAACATCGGCACCGAGACACACTGCCGAGAGCCACAAAAATTCTGTCGGTGCCGAAGCCGAAAAAAGATTCTCTCTCGGCGCCGAAAAGTTCCACACCTTCATCCTACACAGAGGAACAAGGAATAAGTGGCCAGATGCACAGATTTGGACAAGAGCTCCAAAGTGTAGAATCAGACTACACACAAAAGAGACTGTACATCCAGCAAGACACAGGGAAGATATCAACCCTTCCCCCAATAATGAGGAAAAGAAGGATCGGACTTCTCAAGGATGACGCACAACCACAAGCCAAAGTGGTTAAAGTCACGCCTCCGCCCTCTCCACCACAACAGGCATCGCCGGCACAAACACCGCCACAAATGCACTCACCAGCGCAAACTACCATAAGTCAAGATAATCAGGATCAAGACGCTTGGGACCTATATGACACCCCAGTGCCGGACAATGATCCCGATTCATACCCCACAAAGCCGTCACCGCCAGAGGACAGTACCTCATACTCGCAACTGGTGGCTAGGGCTGCAGAATTCCACAATGTCCAACTGCATTCCGATCCTATAGAGGATGATTTTTTATTTAACACCCTCTCGGCTACACATAGCCAATATCAATGTCTCCCAATGCTACCAGGGATGTTACGGCACGCAAAACAAATTTTTGAAGAGCCCGTAAAATCAAGAGCCATCACCCCAAGGGTGGATAAGAAATACAAACCACCACCCACAGACCCAGTGTTTATTACTTCGCAGTTACCACCTGACTCCGTAGTAGTAGGGGCAGCTCGCAAGAGAGCAAATTCCCATACATCTGGCGACGCCCCACCTCCGGACAAAGAAAGCAGAAAATTTGATGCGGCAGGAAAAAGAGTAGCATCACAGGCAGCCAACCAGTGGCGCATCGCAAATTCTCAAGCGCTGCTGGCCAGATATGACCGCGCACACTGGGATGAGATGCAACTTCTCGTAGACCATCTTCCCCAGGAATACCAAAAAAGGGCGCAGCAAATAGTTGAAGAGGGACAAACGATCTCAAACAATCAAATCCGCTCTTCACTGGACGCAGCCGATACTGCAGCGAGAACAGTCAACACTGCTGTCACCATAAGGAGACACGCTTGGCTCCGCACTTCAGGCTTCAAACCTGAAATCCAGCAGGCTGTCCTTAATATGCCCTTCAACGAGAAACAACTTTTTGGCCCTGAAGTGGACACAGCCATTGAAAAACTTAAAAA
Organism: Pleurodeles waltl; assembly: GCF_031143425.1. Classification (NCBI taxonomy): domain Eukaryota; kingdom Metazoa; phylum Chordata; class Amphibia; order Caudata; family Salamandridae; genus Pleurodeles; species Pleurodeles waltl. The sequence goes on along the minus strand of NC_090445.1, from coordinate 1,715,280,901 downwards.
GGACACAGACACGGCCAAAGCCATGGGCGCACTCTACTCCCCGCAGAGCAGAGGCTCTTTTAGAAAAACTCCATTTAGAGGGGGGTTTCGTGGCCAACCCACAGACACCACCAGCCAACAAACAAGAACCACACCATATCAGGGTTCATTCCAAAGGGGAGGTTTCAGGGGATATAGAAGGGGTCAATTCCCAAGGAGTAGGGGAAGATTCCAGACTCCAAAAACACCTCCACCTAAACAGTGACTTTCAAGTCACACAACCCCTTCACTCAACACCAGTGGGGGGAAGACTAAGCCCATTCTACCAATCTTGGCAGCAGATTACAACAGACAATTGGGTATTAGCAATAATCCAACATGGCTATTGCATAGAATTCCACAAATTCCCACCAAACATCCCTCCAAAAACACGCAAAATGTCACCACAACATTTAGAACTTTTAGGACTAGAAGTTCAAGCACTACTGCAAAAGGATGCAATAGAGTTAGTACCAGTACAACAAAAAAACACAGGAGTTTACTCCCTGTACTTTCTAATTCCAAAAAAAGACAAAACATTAAGACCAATATTAGATCTCAGGACACTAAATACCTACATCATATCGGACCACTTTCACATGGTCACACTAAGAGACATCATTCCACTGCTCAAACAGCAAGATTACATGACCACATTAGACCTAAAAGATGCGTACTTTCATATACCGATACACCCTTCTCACAGAAAGTACCTAAGGTTCGTATTCAAAGGAATACATTACCAATTCAAAGTGTTGCCATTCGGAATAACAACTGCACCAAGAGTGTTCACAAAATGTCTAGCAGTAGTAGCAGCACATATCAGGAGACAACAGATACATGTGTTTCCTTACCTGGACGATTGGCTAATCAAGACCAACACAGTAAAAAAGTGCACAAACGACACCACATATGTCATACAAACCCTTCACAAACTGGGTTTCTCCATCAACTATACAAAATCACACCTCGAACCGTGTCAGACACAACAATATCTAGGAGCAACCATCAACACATCAAAGGGAATTGCCACTCCAAGTCCACAAAGAGTGCAAGCATTCCACAAGGTAATAAGTGCTATGTTTCCAAACCAAAAGATACAAGCAAAATTTGTGCTAAAACTTCTAGGCATGATGTCATCATGCATAGCCATTGTCCCAAACGCAAGACTACACATGCGACCCTTACAACAGTGCCTAGCATCACAATGGTCACAGGCACAGGGTCAACTTCAAGATCTGGTGTTGGTAGACCGCCAAACATACCTCTCGCTTCTATGGTGGAACAGCAACAATTTAAACAAAGGGCGGACATTTCAGGACCCAGTGCCTCAATACGTTATAACAACAGATGCTTCCATGACAGGGTGGGGAGCACACCTCAATCTCCACAGCATTCAAGGACAATGGGATGTACACCAAACAAAATTTCATATCAATTACCTAGAACTGTTAGCAGTATTTCTAGCGTTAAAAGCCTTTCAACCCATAATAACACACAAATACATTCTTGTCAAAACAGACAACATGACAACAATGTATTATTTAAACAAACAAGGAGGAACACACTCAACACAATTGTGCCTCCTAACACAAAAAATATGGCAGTGGGCGATTCACAACAACATTCGCCTAATAGCACAATTTATTCCAGGGATCCAAAACCAACTAGCAGACAACCTTTCGCGAGACCACCAACAAGTCCACGAATGGGAAATTCACCCCCAAGTTCTGAACAAGTACTTTCAAATTTGGCGAACACCCCAGATAGATTTGTTCGCAACAAAAGAAAACGCAAAATGCCAAAACTTCGCATCCAGGTACCCACACCGCGAATCACAAGGCAATGCTCTATGGATGAGTTGGTCAGGGATATTTGCATACGCTTTTCCCCCTCTCCCTCTCCTTCCATCTCTAGTAAACAAGTTGAGTCAAAACCAACTCAAACTCATACTGATAGCACCCACATGGGCAAGACAACCTTGGTATTCAACTCTACTAGACCTTTCACTAGTACCGCATGTCAAACTACCCAACAGACCAGATCTGTTAACACAACACAAACAACAGATCAGGCATCCAAACCCAGCATCATTGAATCTGGCAATTTGGCTCCTGAAATCCTAGAATTCGGACACTTAGACCTCACACAAGAATGCATGGAGGTCATAAAACAAGCTAGAAAAGCTTCCACTAGACACTGCTATGCATCTAAGTGGAAAAGATTTGTTTGTTACTGCCATACCAATCAAATCCAACCATTGCATGCCTCTACAAAGGACATAGTGGGATACTTACTACATTTGCAAAAAGCGAATCTCGCTTTTTCATCTATAAAAATACACCTCGCAGCAATATCTGCTTACCTACAAACTACTCATTCATCGTCTCTATTTAGAATACCAGTTATTAAAGCATTCATGGAAGGGCTAAAAAGAATTATACCACCAAGAACACCACCAGTTCCTTCATGGAACCTTAACATCGTCTTAACAAGACTCATGGGTCCACCTTTCGAACCCATGCATTCCTGTGAAATGCAATATCTAACCTGGAAAGTCGCATTTCTCATTGCAATCACATCCCTCAGAAGAGTAAGTGAAATACAGGCATTTACCATACAAGAACCATTTATTCAAATACACAAAAATAAAATAGTTCTAAGAACAAATCCAAAATTTCTACCAAAAGTAATCTCACCATTCCATTTAAATCAAACAGTAGAATTGCCAGTGTTCTTCCCACAACCAGATTCCGTGGCTGAAAGGGCACTACATACATTAGACATCAAAAGAGCACTAATGTACTACATTGACCGAACAAAGCTAATCAGGAAAACAAAACAACTGTTCATAGCTTTTCAAAAACCACACATAGGAAATCCAATCTCTAAACAAGGCATTGCTAAATGGATAGTCAGATGTATTCAAACCTGCTATCTTAAAGCCAAAAGAGAATTGCCTATTACACCAAAGGCACACTCAACCAGAAAGAAAGGTGCTACAATGGCCTTTCTAGGAAACATTCCTATGAGCGAAATATGTAAGGCTGCAACCTGGTCTACGCCTCATACATTTACTAAACACTACTGTGTAGACGTACTAAATGCACAACAAGCTACAGTGGGCCAAGCTGTACTAAGAACATTATTCCAAACTACTTCAACTCCTACAGGCTAAACCACCGCTTTTAGGGGAGGTAACTGCTTTATAGTCTATGCGAAACATGTGTATCTGCAGCAACATATGCCATCGAACTGAAAATGTCACTTACCCAGTGTACATCTGTTCGTGGCATTAGTCGCTGCAGATTCACATGTGCCCTCCCGCCTCCCCGGGAAGCCTGTAGCCGTTTAGAAATAAATCTTAAATCTTAAACATTTGTACATTTGTAAATAATTATTATAAACTTTTTATGTACATACGTATTCACTCCATTGCATGGGCACTATTTATAGCAAACAACTCCATCCTCACCCTCTGCGGGGAAAACAATCTAAGATGGAGTCGACGCCCATGCGCAATGGAGCCGAAGAGGGAGGAGTCCTTCGGTCCCGTGACCAAAAAAGACTTCTTCGAAGAAAAACAACTTGTAATACTCCGAGCCCAACACCAGGCAGCGGACTGTGCGAAACATGTGAATCTGCAGCGACTAATGCCACGAACAGATGTACACTGGGTAAGTGACATTTTCATTCCCTTACCCTGAGAACACCACCAATAGTAAATTAAAGAGACAAGTCACTTGGTATGTGCGCTTTATGGGTGGCCTGGGTTCCTATCATACATGAACAACATTACACTTTAATAAATTAAACATAGAAGCAGGTTTTGTGCAGCGCACACCATGAATCATGTATTTTGAGGTCATCTTAAATGTGATAATGCAGAAAAAGGAGGGAAAGTGAGACTAAACAATTGCCTAGGATCACACAATTTGGAAAAGTGGGTAAGCCGGGATTAGTTCTAGGTTTTCTGGTTTCCCATTGTTTATTTCAGCCACTAGATGTATGTAATTTGCTTCTCCTACTCCTACCTTGCGACCAATCCCCCCCAGCCACCGCACCCGACCGCCACTGCCCTGGCATCAATGCGGCCCCCAGGCACGTCACAGACAAAAAATGTTGGCCCCTGGGAAAATGTTTGCGAGTACCCATGCTATAGCCACACTGAAGCTGCTGCAGAAATCTATTTACAGTGACATTAGACAGAACTTGTTTCGACCCCTTTTTCAAGTACCCCACCTCCACGCCTGATGGTGTGGCTCGTGGTGTTCTACGAATGGGCGATGACGCATGTTGAGAGCTATTCTTCAGAAAAAAAAAAAAAAAATTGGTACATTGATTCAGAAAGGTTTTAGGGAGTGATTTCTCTTTTTCTGGCAGTGTTAAAATGGGGCTTTAAAGAAACAAGAGAAAAAGATGATTCACTAGTTACAACACCTGCAGCAATGTGTTGAAAGGTATTGTATTGCAGTCTGTGCCACAGAAGTGTTGGTATGTGTCGTTACTTTAGCTTCTCAGGGGACCCTGCGGCAAGGGATAGTAAATATACTTCGTTTCAGGATGCTCCAGGCGGGAGTGCTCCAGTTCTAGCTAGTGGCAGTGTCTTGATGCCATTCTGCAAATTAAAGATTTCAAAACTGTGAAAGTGTGAAACAGCTGTTTGGCATCCAGTGTAATTTTACTTAAATGCAAACAATGTTTACATTGCCCGTAAAGATCTCGCATTAAATTTTTTATACTTTACAGCTTAAAAGAATAAGGGACAAAAGAGAACTCCATTTAGTCCACCTTGAAGCTCAGATGGTCCTTTCATAAGCGACCAGGAGTTACTGGTTTATTCACATTAATGATTTTAGGCCTTCTGAAGATTTCAAATCCGCGCAGAATAATTGCAGGCATATCCCGAGTGGGTGCCATTCCCTAGATTGACTAAGATATAGACCTTTGTAAATACGTCTCCAGATTGTTTTAAAACGGATAATATTACATCAGAATTCGCTGCATGCATCTTATATTAAATAATAGGTCAGCAGTGATTTGGAGATGTTTGCTTCCAAGATGAGCACAATTACCGCCTCTTTTCTTCTTTTATTATCTTTTCTTTCTTTCTGTGCAAGAAAGATTATTCTAGCCTAAACCCTTGTCAACATTGCCGGACTTTCCATCCTTCAGAAATGCAAACTGTTGCACGTGTGTTGTCCTAATTTCAATCTTACAAATTATCAGGGTCCTGGTTATATTCCTGTTGTGTTTGGAAATGACTTTTGCCAATAAAGGCCTCTGTGTATAATGCATTAAAATGAAGTATTTTTGTATTATGAATGTAATTAAATAAATGTACCTTAAAAGAGCTAGTCTGTCTTTCATGCAGCGATTTCATTAAACAAGGTTATAGCATCTTCGTGGAAACCTGAGGTGCATGCGGGATATGTATATGTTTCAGGGGATAACAAGTATATGCTTAGTGTCCCTAATGCAGAACTGTAAAACGAAGAATGACCAGCAAAGAGGGCATGCATGGCATAGTGTGGCGAGGTGGTACAGGCGCCGTGCCAGACCCCACTCATGCCCTGGATGGGTGCAGTACCCGCTTGGTGCTGCGGGACGGTGCTATAGGAAGGATGCCATGGACCCTATTGACATGGCCCCTGGGTAGATAGTAATAATCTGGGTTTAGTCGATCTGCACCACTGCTAGTAGCCATGCTCCTGCTACCAGGCCACAGCTCCCGTGTTGTAGATGAGACATCACAGGTCCTTAATTACTAGTGTCGCTCCTCTGGGAGGAGGCTGGGTTGGGTGTTCCCTCAGTGACCTCATGAGGCGACTCATTGCTCATCCAGCGCTCGGCGTGCTGCTGGGAAGAGTACCTGGATAGTCCTGATTACAGGTGTGTGTTGCAGCCAGCAGGGCTTGTGTCTCCAAGTACCAGGATTCACCAAAGAAGGGAGGTGACGGTGAGACATCCCATAGGTCACATTGTGTGTGAACAAGAGGAGTAACCCCTCTCTCCTAGGTCAGTGTTGTCCAACCTTTTTATCGCCGCGGACCGTTAAATGTTTGATCATTTTTCCGTGGCCCGCTTGTCCCATTGTGAGACAAGCGGGCCAAGGAAAAATTATCAAACATTTACCGCCCGCCACAGTGGGGCGGCCCGGTGCCGATTGATCCACGGACCGGCACCGGTCCGCGGCCCGGGGGTTGGGGAACACTGTCCTAGGTGACTGTGACCTTAGGAGAAGGGGAGAGGTGTAACCCCTGGTTCAAAGGTGGCCAGGCAAGGGAATAGCAAGAAAATTAACATTGAAACGTGCCTTGAGTCACACTGAACGCACAAAGTTAGCAACCTGGGAAGAGAGTCTTTTTAGGTATCACCCGAGACTGCACGTGCTGCCACTTACAAGACCATTTTGTTGTCATACAATGGGTTTACAGCCTTTCTATTGCATACCATTGGCTTGCTTTCATTTCAGTCTCATTTGATGGCTACTTTGGTCAGCGCGCCCTGATTTCACTTCCTCTTCCTGTGTTTGGCCCGCCTCTAGAGCATGGCCCAAGCACTTACGCCCTTCCACTGCTCACGCTTATGGAGCTACTTTTTTTTGTTTTGTTGTTGAATCGCTCCATAAGAGTGCATATGTTGTAGTACATCTCCTTCATATGCTTCTCTCCCCTCCCCTTGTCTAGCTTTCTTACCCTTGTGCTGTATTCACCTCTGCTTTTATTGCCTGGCCCCTCCCAGCTTCTGATTTGTTGCTTGCCCTGCCTGCCCTTCGTCTTGTTGCCTGCCTCCTCCCATCCTCATGCTGTTGCTTGCCTCCTCCCTGCAGTGTCTGTTGCCCCAACCCACCCACTATAAAAAATAAAAAAAAATGTTCACATGGCCACAGCTGGCTGTGTCATATACACCTACCATTACAATGAAGCAATATGACACATAGCACTTTTCTTCATACCCTCCATGTTGCTCACCCTCGATTCCTTAAACTTTGTCATACTACCTGGCAGCTGTGCCCTGTACAACAAGACTAAAAACAGTGACAAAGCCAATAGCTTTGTCGTGGTTAAGACTTGTTGCTGGTTTCCTTCATTCCATCCATTTATTCACCTTTCCATCCGCCCGTTACCCCATACAAGGATCCTTCTCCCAGCCAAACTTCAATCCATTCGCATATACATGTACCCCCGTCCTTTCTCCCATCTATTCAGTATTCTCCATCTGTCTGTACTTCTGTCCTTCCATCCGTTCACCTTTCCATCCACCTGTTACCCCCATACAAGGATTTGGTGAGGGCAGTGCGGCGCAGGTGCAGCGGGCGAGGGCTGTGCGGCGCAGGTGCAGCGGGTGAGGGCTGTGCAGCGCAGGTGCGGTATGTAATGCAGGTGCGGAGAGGGGTATGTAGTGCAGGTGCAGTGGAAGTGCGGCGAGGGAATGTAATGCAGGTGCAGTGCAGGTGCAGCAAGGGTATGTAATGCAGGTGGAGTGCAGGTCCGGAGAGGAGTATGTAATGCAGGTGCGGGCAGGGGTATGTAATGCAGGCGCGAGGAGAGGTCATGTAATGTAATGCCTGTGCGGGGAGGGGTCATGTAATGCAGGCGCGGGGAGGGGTATTGTAATGTAATGCAGGTGCGGGGAGGGGTCATGTAGTGTGATGCAGGTGCGGGGAGGGGTCATGTAATGTAATGCAGGTGCGGGGAGGGGTCATGTAATGTAATGCAGGCGCGGGGAGAGGTCATGTAATGTAATGCAGGCGCGGGGAGAGGTAATGCAATGCAATGTAATGCAGGTGCGGGCGAAGGCTGTGCAGGTGCGGGGAGGGGTATGTAATGCGGGTGCAGGGAGGGGTAGGCAGTGCGGGTGCGGGAGGGGTAGGCAGTGCGGGTGCGGAGGGGTAGGCAGTGCAGGTGCGGAGAGGGGTATGTAATGCAGGTGCAGCAAGGGTATGTAATGCAGGTGCAGTGCAGGTGCAGAGACGGTATGTAAAGCAGGTGCGATGCAGTGCAGGTAATGCAGGTGTGGGGAAGGTACGTAATGCAGGTGCGGTGAGGGCTGTGCAGGTGCGGAGAGGGCTGTGCGGTGTAGTGCAGGTGTGGTGATGGCTGTGCGGTGCAGGACAGGTGCGGTGAGGGCTGTGCGGTGCAGGACAGGTGCGGTGAGGGCGGTGCAGTGCAGGTGCGGAGAGGGCTGTGCGGTGCAGGGCAGGTGCGGAGAGGGCTGTGCAGGGCAGGACAGGTGCGGAGAGGGCTGTGCAGTGCAGGTAAGGAGAGGACTGTGATGTGCGGTGCAGGGCAGGTGCGGAGAGGGCTGTGCGGTGCAGGTGTGGAGAGAGCTGTGCAGTGCAGGTGCGGAGAGGGCAGTGCAGGTGCGGGGAGGGCTGTGCAGGGCAGGTGCGGTGAGGGCTGTGCAGGGCAGGTGCGGTGAGGGCTGTGCGGTGCAGGTGCGGAGAGGGCTGTGCAGGGCAGGACAGGTGCGGTGAGGGCTGTGCGGTGCAGGACAGGTGCGGTGAGGGCTGTGCGCTGCAGGACAGGTGCGGTGCAGGACAGGTGCGGACAGGGCTGTGCAGGGCAGGTGCGGAGAGGGCTGTGCGGTGCAGGGCAGGTGCGGAGAGGGCTGTGCGGTGCAGGGCAGGTGCGGAGAGGGCTGTGCGGTGCAGGGCAGGTGCGGAGAGGGCTGTGCGGTGCAGGGCAGGTGCGGAGAGGGCAGTGCAGGTGCGGAGAGGGCTGTGCGGTGCAGTGCAGTGCAGGTGCGGAGAGGGCTGTGCGGTGCAGGGCAGGTGCGGAGAGGGCTGTGCGGTGCAGGGCAGGTGCGGTGAGGGCTGTGCAGTGCAGGTGCGGAGAGGGCTGTGCGGTGCAGGGCAGGTGCGGTGAGGGCTGTGCAGGGCAGGTGCGGTGAGGGCTGTGCAGTGCAGGTGCGGAGAGGGCTCTGCGGTGCAGTGCAGGTGCGGAGAGGGCTCTGCGGTGCAGTGCATGTGCGGAGAGGGCTGTGCAGTGCAGGTGCGGAGAGGGCGGTGCAGGGCAGGTGCGGAGAGGACTGTGCGGTGCAGGGCAGGTGCGGAGAGGACTGTGCGGTGCAGGGCAGGTGAGGGCTGTGGGGTGCAGTGCAGGTGCGGAGAGGGCTCTGCAGTACAGGTGCGGAGAGGGCTGGGCTCTACAGTACAGGTGCGGAGAGGGCGGTGCAGTGCAGCTGCGGTGAGGGCTGTGCAGTGGAGGTGCGGAGAGGGCTGTGCGGTGCAGGGCAGGTGCGGTGAGGGCTGTGCGGTGCAGGGCAGGTGCGGTGAGGGCTGTGCAGGGCAGGTGCGAAGAGGGCTGTGCGGTGCAGGGCAGGTGCGATGAGGGCTGTGCGGTGCAGGGCAGGCGCGATGGGGGCTGTGCAGTGCAGGTGCGGAGAGGGCGGTGCAGTGCAGGTGCGGAGAGGGCTGTGCGGTGCAGGGCAGGTGCGGTGAGGGCGGTGCAGGGCAGGTGCGGAGAGGACTGTGCGGTGCAGGGCAGGTGCGGAGAGGACTGTGCGGTGCAGGGCAGGTGCGGTGAGGGCTGTGGGGTGCAGGTGCGGAGAGGGCTCTGCAGTACAGGTGCGGAGAGGGCTGGGCTCTACAGTACAGGTGCGGAGAGGGCTGTGCAGGGCAGGTGCGGAGAGGGCTGTGCGGTGCAGTGCAGGCGCGGTGAGGGCTGTGCAGGGCAGGTGCGGAGAGGGCTGCGCGGTGCAGGGCAGGTGCGGAGAGGGCTGCGCGGTGCAGGGCAGGTGCGGAGAGGGCTGCGCGGTGCAGGGCAGGTGCGGAGAGGGCTGCGCGGTGCAGGGCAGGTGCGGAGAGGGCTGCGCGGTGCAGGGCAGGTGCGGAGAGGGCTGCGCGGTGCAGGTGCAGGGCAGGTGCGGAGAGGGCTGCGCGGTGCAGGGCAGGCGCGGTGCGGGCTGGGCAGGGTAGGTGCGGTGAGGGCTGGGCAGGTGCGGTGAGGGCTGTGCGGTACAGGGCAGGTGCGGTGAGGGCTGTGCGGTGCAGGGCAGGTGCGGTGAGGGCTGTGCAGGGCAGGTGCGGTGAGGGCTGGGCAGGGCAGTTGCGGTGAGGGCTGTGCGGTGCAGGGCAGGTGCGGAGAGGGCTGTGCGGTGCAGGGCAGGTGCGGAGAGGGCTGTGCGGTGCAGGGCAGGTGCGGAGAGGGCGGCGCAGGGCAGGTGCGGAGAGGGCTGTGCTGTGCAGTGCAGTGCAGGTGCGGAGAGGGCGGTGCAGGGCAAGCGCGGAGAGGGCTGTGCGGTGCAGGGCAGGTGCGGAGAGGGCTGTGCAGGGCAGGTGCGGAGAGGGCTGTGCGGTGCAGGGCAGGTGCGGTGAGGGCTGGGCAGGGCAGGTGCGGTGAGGGCTGGGCAGGGCAGTTGCGGTGAGGGCTGTGCAGTGCAGTGCAGGTGCGGTGAGGGCTGTGCGGTGCAGGGCAGGTGCGGAGAGGGCTGTGCGGTGCGGTGCAGGGCAGGTGCGGTGAGGGCTGTGCGGTGCAGGTGCGGAGAGGGCTGTGCGGTGCAGGGCAGGTGCGGTGAGGGCTGTGCAGGGCAGGTGCGGTGAGGGCTGGGCAGGGCAGTTGCGGTGAGGGCTGTGCGGTGCAGGGCAGGTGCAGAGAGGGCTGTGCGGTGCAGGGCAGGTGCGGAGAGGGCTGTGCGGTGCAGGGCAGGTGCGGAGAGGGTGGCGCAGGGCAGGTGCGGAGAGGGCTGTGCAGTGCAGTGCAGGTGCGGAGAGGGCTGTGCGGTGCAGGGCAGGCGCGGAGAGGGCTGTGCGGTGCAGGGCAGGCGCGGTGAGGGCTGTGCAGGGCAGGCGCGGTGAGGGCTGTGCGGTACAGGGCAGGTGCGGAGAGGGCTGTGCGGTGCAGGGCAGGTGCGGTGAGGGCTGGGCAGGGCAGTTGCGGTGAGGGCTGGGCAGGGCAGTTGCGGTGAGGGCTGTGCGGTGCAGTGCAGGTGCGGTGAGGGCTGTGCGGTGCAGGGCAGGTGCGGAGAGGGCTGTGCGGTGCAGGCGCGGAGAGGGCTGTACGGTGCAGGGCAGGCGCGGAGAGGGCTGTACGGTGCAGGGCAGGCGCGGAGAGGGCTGTACAGTGCAGGGCAGGTGCGGAGAGGGCTGTGCGGTGCAGGGCAGGTGCGGAGAGGGCAGTGCAGGTGCGGAGAGGGCTGTGCGGTGCAGGGCAGGTGCGGTGAGGGCTGTGCAGGGCAGGTGCGGTGAGGGCTGTGCGGTACAGGGCAGGTGCGGTGAGAGCTATGCGGTGCGGGGCAGGTGCGGTGAGAGCTATGCGGTGCGGGGCAGGTGCGGTGAGGGCTGTGCAGGGCAGGTGCGGTGAGGGCTGTGTAGGGCAGGTGCGGTGAGGGCTGTGTAGGGCAGGTGAGGGCTGTGCGGTGCAGGGCAGGTGCGGTGAGGGCTGTGCGGTGCAGGGCAGGTGCGGTGAGGGCTGTGCGGTGCAGGCGCGGAGAGGGCTGGGCGGTGCAGGGCAGGTTCGGAGAGGGCTGTGCAGGGCAGGTTCGGAGAGGGCTGTGCGGTGCAGGACAGGTGCGGAGAGGGCTTTGCGGTGCAGGGCAGGTGCGGAGAGGGCGGTGCAGGGCAGGTGCGGAGAGGGCTGTGCGGTGCAGTGCAGGTGCGGCGAGGGCGGTGCAGTGCAGGTGCGGTGAGGGCTGTGCGGTACAGGGCAGGTGCGGAGAGGGCTGTGCGGTGCAGTGCAGGTGCGGTGAGGGCTGTGCGGTACAGGGCAGGTGCGGTGAGGGCTATGCGGTGCAGGGCAGGTGCGGAAAGGGCAGGGCAGGTGTGGTGGGTGCAGGGCAGGTGCGGTGAGGGCTGTGCAGTGCAGGGCAGGTGCGGTGAGGGCTGTGCAGTGCAGGGCAGGTGCGGTGAGGGCTGTGCGGTGCAGGCGCGGAGAGGGCTGTGCGGTGCAGGGCAGGTGCGGTGAGGGCTGTGCGGTGCAGGTGCGGAGAGGGCTGTGCGGTGCAGGGCAGGTGCGGAGAGGGCTGTGCGGTGCAGGGCAGGTGCGGAGAGGGCTGTGCGGTGCAGGGCAGGTGCGGAGAGGGCTGTGCGGTGCAGGGCAGGTGCGGAGAGGGCTGTGCGGTGCAAGGCAGGTGCGGAGAGGGCTGTGCGGTGCAGGGCAGGTGCGGAGAGGGCGGTGCAGTGCAGGTGCGGAGAGGGCTGTGCGGTGCAGGGCAGGTGCGGAGAGGGCTGTGCGGTGCAGGGCAGGTGCGGAGAGGGCTGTGCGGTGCAGGGCAGGTGCGGAGAGGGCTGTGCGGTGCAGGGCAGGCGCGGTGAGGGCTGTGCGGTACAGGGCAGGTGTGGAGAGGGCTGTGCGGTGCAGGGCAGGTGCGGTGAGGGCTGTGCAGGGCAGGTGCAGTGAGGGCTGTGCAGGGCAGGTGCGGTGCGGTGAGGGCTGTGCAGGGCAGGTGCGGTGCGGTGAGGGCTGTGTAGTGCAGGTGCGGTGAGGGCTGTGTAGTGCAGGTGCGGTGAGGGCTGTGCAGGTGCGGTGAGGGCTGTGCGGTGCAGGGCAGGTGCGGTGAGGGCTGTGCGGTGCAGGTGCGGAGAGGGCTGTACGGTGCAGGGCAGGTGCGGAGAGGGCGGTGCAGGGCAGGTGCGGAGAGGGCTGTGCGGTGCAGGGCAGGTGCGGAGAGGGCTGTGCGGTGCAGGGCAGGTGCGGAGAGGGCTGTGCGGTGCAGGGCAGGTGCGGAGAGGGCTGTGCGGTACAGGGCAGGTGCAGAGAGGGCTGTGCGGTGCAGGGCAGGTGCGGAGAGGGCGGCGCAGGGCAGGTGCGGAGAGGGCTGTGCGGTGCAGGGCAGGTGCGGAGAGGGCTGTGCGGTGCAGTGCAGGTGCGGAGAGGGCTGTGCGGTGCAGTGCAGGTGCGGAGAGGGCTGTGCAGGGCAGGGCAGGCGTGGAGAGGGCTGTGCGGTGCAGGTGCGGTGAGGGCTGTGCAGTGCAGGGCAGGTGCGGTGAGGGCTGTGCAGTGCAGGGGAGGTGCGGTGAGGGCTGTGCAGTGCAGGGGAGGTGCGGTGAGGGCTGTGTAGTGCAGGTGCGGTGAGGGCTGTGCAGGGCAGGTGCGGAGAGGGCTGTGGTGCAGGGCAGGTGCGGTGAGGGCTGTGCGGTGCAGGTGCAGAGAGGGCTGTACGGTGCAGGGCAGGTGCGGAGAGGGCGGTGCAGGGCAGGTGCGGAGAGGGCTGTGCGGTGCAGGGCAGGTGCGGAGAGGGCTGTGCGGTGCGGAGAGGGCTGTGCGGTGCAGGGCAGGTGAGGGCTGTGCGGTACAGGGCAGGTGCGGTGAGGGCTGGGCAGGGCAGTTGCGGTGAGGGCTGGGCAGGGCAGTTGCGGTGAGGGCTGTGCAGTGCAGTGCAGTGCAGGTGCGGTGAGGGCTGTGCGGTGCAGGCGCGGAGAGGGCTGTACGGTGCAGGGCAGGCGCGGAGAGGGCTGTACGGTGCAGGGCAGGTGCGGAGAGGGCGGTGCAGGGAAGGTGCGGAGAGGGCTGTGCGGTGCAGGGCAGGTGCGGAGAGGGCAGTGCAGGTGCGGAGAGGGCTGTGCGGTGCAGGGCAGGTGCGGTGAGGGCTGTACAGGGCAGGTGCGGTGAGGGCTATGCGGTGCGGGGCAGGTGCGGTGAGGGCTGTGCAGTGCAGGGCAGGTGCGGTGAGGGCTGTGTAGGGCAGGTGCGGTGAGGGCTGTGTAGGGCAGGTGAGGGCTGTGCGGTGCAGGCGCGGAGAGGGCTGTGCGGTGCAGGGCAGGTGCGGTGAGGGCTGTGCGGTGCAGGTGCGGAGAGGGCTGGGCGGTGCAGGGCAGGTGCGGAGAGGGCTGTGCAGGGCAGGTTAGGAGAGGGCTGTGCGGTGCAGGGCAGGTGCGGAGAGGGCTGTGCGGTGCAGGGCAGGTGCGGAGAGGGCTGTGCGGTGCAGTGCAGGTGCGGCGAGGGCGGTGCAGTGCAGGTGCGGTGAGGGCTGTGCGGTACAGGGCAGGTGCGGTGAGGGCTATGCGGTGCAGGGCAGGTGCGGAAAGGGCAGTGCAGGGCAGGTGTGGTGAGTGCTGTGCGGTGCAGGGCAGGTGCGGTGAGTGCAGGGCAGGTGCGGTGAGGGCTGTGCAGTGCAGGGCAGGTGCGGTGAGGGCTGTGCAGTGCAGGCGCGGAGAGGGCTGTGCGGTGCAGGGCAGGTGCGGTGAGGGCTGTGCGGTGCAGGGCAGGTGCGGAGAGGGCTGTGCGGTGCAGGGCAGGTGCGGAGAGGGCTGTGCGGTGCAGGGCAGGTGCGGAGAGGGCTGTGCGGTGCAGTGCAGGTGCGGAGAGGGCTGTGCGGTGCAGTGCAGGTGCGGAGAGGGCTGTGCGGTGCAGGGCAGGTGCGGAGAGGGCGGTGCAGGGCAGGTGCGGAGAGGGCTGTGCGGTGCAGGGCAGGTGCGGAGAGGGCTGTGCGGTGCAGGGCAGGCGCGGTGAGGGCTGTGCGGTACAGGGCAGGTGCGGAGAGGGCTGTGCGGTGCAGGGCAGGTGCGGTGAGGGCTGTGCAGGGCAGGTGCAGTGAGGGCAGGGCAGGTGCGGTGAGGGCTGTGCAGGGCAGGTGCGGTGCGGTGAGGGCTGTGTAGTGCAGGTGCGGTGAGGGCTGTGTAGTGCAGGTGCGGTGAGGGCTGTGCAGGTGCGGTGAGGGCTGTGCGGTGCAGGGCAGGTGCGGTGAGGGCTGTGCGGTGCAGGTGCGGAGAGGGCTGTACGGTGCAGGGCAGGTGCGGAGAGGGCGGTGCAGGGCAGGTGCGGAGAGGGCTGTGCGGTGCAGGGCAGGTGCGGAGAGGGCTGTGCGGTGCAGGGCAGGTGCGGAGAGGGCTGTGCGGTGCAGGGCAGGTGCGGAGAGGGCTGTGCGGCGCAGGGCAGGTGCGGAGAGGGCGGCGCAGTGCAGGTGCGGAGAGGGCGGCGCAGTGCAGGTGCGGAGAGGGCGGTGCAGGGCAGGTGCGGAGAGGGCTGTGCGGTGCAGTGCAGGTGCGGAGAGGGCTGTGCGGTGCAGGGCAGGTGCGGAGAGGGCTGTGCGGTGCAGGGCAGGCGCGGTGAGGGCTGGGCAGGTGCGGAGAGGGCTGTGCGGGGCAGGGCAGGTGCGGTGAGGGCTGGGCAGGGCAGGTGCGGTGAGGGCTGTGCAGGGCAGGGGAGGTGCGGTGAGGGCTGTGTAGTGCAGGTGCGGTGAGGGCTGTGCAGGCGCGTTGAGGGCTGTGCAGTGCAGGCGCGGAGAGGGCTGTGCGGTGCAGGTGCGGAGAGGGCTGTGCGGTGCAGGTGCGGAGAGGGCTGTACGGTGCAGGGCAGGTGCGGAGAGGGCTGTACGGTGCAGGGCAGGTGCGGAGAGGGCTGTACGGTGCAGGGCAGGTGCGGAGAGGTCGGTGCAGGGCAGGTGCGGAGAGGGCGGTGCAGGGCAGGTGCGGAGAGTGCAGTGCAGGTGCGGAGAGGGCTGTGCGGTGCGGAGAGGGCTGTGCGGTGCAGGGCAGGTGAGGGCTGTGCAGGGCAGGTGCGGTGAGGGCTGTGCGGTACAGGGCAGGTGCGGTGAGGGCTGTGCAGTGCAGGGCAGGTGCGGTGAGGGCTGTGCAGAGCAGGGCAGGTGCGGTGAGGGCTGTGCAGTGCAGGGCAGGTGCGGTGAGGGCTGTGTAGGGCAGGTGCGGTGAGGGCTGTGTAGGGCAGGTGAGGGCTGTGCAGTGCAGGCGCAGAGAGGGCTGTGCGGTGCAGGGCAGGTGCGGTGAGGGCTGTGCGGTGCAGTGCAGGTGCGGAGAGGGCTGTGCGGTGCAGGGCAGGTGCGGAGAGGGCGGTGCAGGGCAGGTGCGGAGAGGGCTGTGCAGGGCAGGTGCAGTGAGGGCTGTGCAGGGCAGGTGCGGTGCGGTGAGGGCTGTGCAGGGCAGGTGCGGTGCGGTGAGGGCTGTGTAGTGCAGGTGCGGTGAGGGCTGTGTAGTGCAGGTGCGGTGAGGGCTGTGCAGGTGCGGTGAGGGCTGTGCAGGTGCGGTGAGGGCTGTGCGGTGCAGGGCAGGTGCGGTGAGGGCTGTGCGGTGCAGGTGCGGAGAGGGCTGTACGGTGCAGGGCAGGTGCGGAGAGGGCGGTGCAGGGCAGGTGCGGAGAGGGCGGTGCAGGGCAGGTGCGGAGAGGGCTGTGCGGTGCAGGGCAGGTGCGGTGAGGGCTGTGCGGTACAGGGCAGGTGCGGAGAGGGCTGTGCGGCGCAGGGCAGGTGCGGAGAGGGCGGCGCAGTGCAGGTGCGGAGAGGGCGGCGCAGTGCAGGTGCGGAGAGGGCTGTGCGGTGCAGTGCAGGTGCGGAGAGGGCTGTGCGGTGCAGGGCAGGTGCGGAGAGGGCTGTGCGGTGCAGGGCAGGCGTGGTGAGGGCTGGGCAGGTGCGGAGAGGGCTGTGCGGTGCAGGTGCGGTGAGGGCTGTGCAGGGCAGGGCAGGTGCGGTGAGGGCTGTGCAGTGCAGGGGAGGTGCGGTGAGGGCTGTGTAGTGCAGGTGCGGTGAGGGCTGTGCAGGCGCGTTGAGGGCTGTGCAGTGCAGGTGCGGAGAGGGCTGTGCGGTGCAGGTGCGGAGAGGGCTGTACGGTGCAGGGCAGGTGCGGAGAGGGCTGTACGGTGCAGGGCAGGTGCGGAGAGGGCGGTGCAGGGCAGGTGCGGAGAGGGCGGTGCAGGGCAGGTGCGGAGAGTGCAGTGCAGGTGCGGAGAGGGCTGTGCGGTGCGGAGAGGGCTGTGCGGTGCAGGGCAGGTGAGGGCTGTGCAGGGCAGGTGCGGTGAGGGCTGTGCGGTACAGGGCAGGTGCGGTGAGGGCTATGCGGTGCGGGGCAGGTGCGGTGAGGGCTGTGCAGAGCAGGGCAGGTGCGGTGAGGGCTGTGCAGTGCAGGGCAGGTGCGGTGAGGGCTGTGCAGGGCAGGTGCGGTGAGGGCTGTGTAGGGCAGGTGCGGTGAGGGCTGTGTAGGGCAGGTGAGGGCTGTGCAGTGCAGGCGCAGAGAGGGCTGTGCGGTGCAGGGCAGGTGCGGTGAGGGCTGTGCGGTGCAGGCGCGGAGAGGGCTGTGCGGTGCAGGGCAGGTGCGGAGAGGGCGGTGCAGGGCAGGTGCGGAGAGGGCTGTGCGGTGCAGGGCAGGTGTGGAGAGGGCTGTGCGGTGCAGGGCAGGTGCGGAGAGGGCTGTGCGGTGCAGGGCAGTTGCGGAGAGGGCGGTGCAGGGCAGGTGCGGAGAGGGCTGTGCGGTGCAGGGCAGGTGCGGAGAGGGCTTTGCGGTGCAGGGCAGGTGCGGAGAGGGCTGTGCGGTGCAGTGCAGGTGCGGAGAGGGCGGTGCAGTGCAGGTGCGGTGAGGGCTGTGCGGTACAGGGCAGGGGCCTGTCATACCTGGGGGTGATAGGGGGGGCCGGACGCCGGCTCTGCCCCCTCAGTCTCAGCAGCGGAGGAGGTGTGCGGAGCTACTGGAGGGTGTTAGTCCCCCCTCTTCTTGGGGTGATCTGCAGGTTGGGGGTGCGCTTACGGGCATCACCTCATGGAGGGGCCCGTCATACCTGGGGGTGCTGGGGAGGGGGTGGGGGGGACGCCGGCTCTGCCCCCTCAGTCTCAGCAGCGGAGGGCAGGAGGTGTGCTGAGCTGCTGGAGGGTCTCAGTCCCCCCCTCTTCTTGGGGTGATCTGCAGGTGAGGGCACCAGGGCCTCTGGGTGGTTGTTGCGTTGCAGACACTCTGGATGCCTTTGTGAGCCCCGAGGAAACGTCCCGGCTCTTTTATTAAACCCCCGCTTACGTCATGGACCTCACGGGGGTTATGTCCAGACGTGTGGGGTACACGACAACAGCCACCCTACGAGAAGGGGGCTGTTCCGCTCCTACGTCAACAACACAACATTCCCCCTTTACCCTGACAAAATAACACACACACACACACACACCATCGCGCACACACACACACACACAGCATCGCACACATGGGACACTGAGGAGGAGATGGGACAAACTCCACGGAGCAGGTACAAGCATCAGCGCAGCCGCCGAGGAGACACAAAGCTCCCTGAACCTCAGCCACATAACACCGAACCCCGCACAACTCCTCGTAGCCGCGGAGAAGTCTCCGGCCTTGGCCTCACTCAGTAGCGCTCTATGCCTGGGCTTCGAGGCGGAGGAGTGCTCGCACTGACCCGCTCCTTCCTGAGCCAGCACCCCAGGCCAAGCGCTTCCTGTCTGCCCCCCCTGACCAGGACGGGGGGTCACCCGTGGCTTTGTTTGGGGGGATAGACTACCTCGTGCGCTGCTCTGCTTGATATTCATCACTTGCTTCCTGGTCACTGAGATCAGCAGCAATTACAGCTCCCTCACCAGTCCGGCTCCGGGAACAGTTTAAAGAATTCAATGTTTCTTGTAATGAAATCATGACCTTTCCTAGCGGTGACCGTGGTACCCTTGATGGAAGTCACAACCCATGGCTTATTTCAAAAGGCAGCAAGAATTTCCTACCATGTCGTCGTTTATCTTTTAATCAGGACTAGATCACCAACATGGACTTCCTTTTGTTTGGCTCGCCTCCTCCTTGACATGCGATCATGCAGGCTTCCTCTTTTCGATATAGCTTCAGCCCCGTGGTCAGTGACCCTGGAAGGTTCTCTCACGTGAGGGATGGTCTCCCCCCACCTTCCGATTCATGCACAAAGTGCTAGGCGGTATTCCGGTGGTTGCATGAAGAGTGAGATGGCACTTACGGAGAAAAGCATAGATTGCAGTCTATGCTCTGACTGTGGGCCACAGAAATTCTTAAAACTTTGTTCAGTGTGCTCATGAATCTTTCTGTCTCTCCATTGGCCAGCAAGGGGTGATTATACTATGAGCAACTCCTCGAGACAGCAAATACTCCACAAATTCCTGACTGGAAAAAGGGGGCCCCATTGTCAGTTCAGAGTTCACTAAGTAGTCCATGAGTGGCCATTACTTTCTCCAGCCGGGAAGGGTCTGTGAGGCTGTAGTGGAGTACATCATTTCCACTTTCGGACAGTTTGAGAAATCATCGATCACTATAAATGTGGCGACCATCAGGCAGACTTACAAGATCACCACTGGCTCTGAACCAGGGTATGGAGGGGATCGTTTCTGTGACTATAGGCGGGGAGGCTTACCGGGACCAAGGGCTTGGCATATCGCGCATTGGTGCATTGCACGCTCAACCTGATCATCCAGTCCTGAAAACCACACCTTACTTCGGAGCCGGGACGTCGCCTTGACTACCCCTTGATGTGAAAATGGGCTACTTCTATTACCTGCTTCTGGAGGGAAGCCGGAATCACCAACCGTGGATCTCTCAGAAGACATCCTTCTGGTGACAAAGCTAATTTGTGCCTGACCTTATGTTACGAAGATAGTGTACTCACTTCTCTGTCTCGTACGCATCAGAAGCATCGCGCGGGGTGGCTGGTCTCGCATGTCGCGATAAGTATACTGAGGGATTTTGCGACCCAGGTCGATGGACTACTGACGATAATTTTGCAGTTGTAGGATCCACTTGTCGATCCTGGGAGGTGGTTTAGATGACGAACCCTTGAAAGGGGTTATGCTTATGATCAGAGTGAATGGTGAGTGGCTGGCCATAAATGTACAAATGGAAGTGACGACAGCCCCAGTGAACAGCAATGGCCTTCTCGATGTGAGAATATTGTTGTTCAGTATCGGTGAGCGCATAGCTTGCTAGGCCATGGCAGCCCATTCAGCATCGCTTTGTTTCTGAGCCAGGACAGCCCCTAGCCCAGTGGGACTCGCATCCACCGACAGTTCTGACTCCATGTTGGGGTCGAAATAGACCAGTGTGGGGGTGTTCAGATAAAGATTGTTTTGAGGCTCGGAATGATGCTTCCTGATCTGGGCCCCACTCCCACATGGTGTGAGATTTAGTTAATTCTCTCAATGGGGCAGTTAAAGCAGTGAGATTATTGATGAAACGGCCACGATAGCTGACCATCCCCAAGTAGCTGCAGACACCAGAGACGGTGGTGGGAGTAGACGCTGGCTGAATGTCTTGCACCTTACCTGGATCAAGCATGACTCCTCTCCTGACAATCAATAGCCAAAAAATGTAATCTCCCTGTAAGGAAATGCCTCCTTGGCATGGTTACCCCCTAACTTTTTGCCTTTGCTGATGCTAAGTTATGATTTGATAGTGTGCTGGGACCCTGCTAACCAGGCCCCAGCGCCAGTGTTCTTCCCCTAAACTGTACTTTTGTTCCCACAATTGGCACATCCCTGGCACTCAGATAAGTCCCTTGTAACTGGTACCAAGGGCCCTGATGCCAGGGAAGGTCTCTAAGGGCTGCAGCATGTCTTTTGCCACCCTGGGGACCCCTCATTCAGCACATGCACACTGCCTCACAGCTTGTATGTGCTGGTGAGGACAAAACAAGTAAGTCGACATGGCACTCCCCTCAGGGTGCCATGCCAACCTCACACTGCCTGTGGCATAGGTATGTCACCCCTCTAGGAGGCCTTCCAGCCCTAAGGCAGGGTGCACTATACCACAGGTGAGGGCATATGCGCGTGAGCACCATGCCCCTACAGTGTCTAAGCAAAACCTTAGACACTGTAAGTGCAGGGTAGCCATAAGAGTATATGGTCTGGGAGTTTGTCAAACATGAACTCCACAGCACCATAATGGCAACACTGAAAACTGGGAAGTTTGGTATCAAACTTCTCAGCACAATAAATGCACACTGATGCCAGTGTGCAATTTATTGTAACAAACACCCAGAGGGCATCTTACAGATGCCCCCTGAATACCAATCCGACTTGTAGTGTAGGCTGACCAGTTTCCTGCAGCCTGCCACACACCAGACATGTTGCTGGCCACATGGGGAGAGTGTCTTTGTCACTCTGTGGCCAGGAACAAAGCCTGTACTGGGTGGAGGTGCTTCACACCTCCCCCTGCAGGAACTGTAACACCTGGTGGTGAGCCTCAAAGGCTCACCCCGTTTGTTACAGCAGCCCAGGGCATCCCAGCTAGTGGAGATGCCTGCCCCTCCGGCCACTGCCCCCACTTTTGGCAGCAAGGCTGGAGGAGGTAATGAGAAAAACAAGGAGTCGTCACCCACCAGTCAGGACAGCCCCTATGGTGTCCTGAGCTGAGGTGACCCCTGCATTTAGAAATCCTCCATCTTAGTTTTGGAGGATTCCCCCAATAGGATTAGGGATGTGCCCACCTCCCCACAGGGAGGAGGCACAAAGAGGGTGTAGCCACCCTCAAGGACAGTAGCTATTGGCTACTGCCCTCCCAGACCTAAACACCCCCCTAAATTCAGTATTTAGGGGCACCCCAGATCCCAGGAAATCAGATTCCTGCAACCTGAGGAAACAAGGACTGCTGACCTACAAGCCTGCAGAGAAGAGGGAAGACAACAACTGCTGTGGCCCCAACCCTACCGGTCTGTCTCCTGACTCGAAAACCTGCAAGCAGCAACGCATCCGACAGGGACCAGCGACATCTGAAACCTCAGAGGACTGCCCTGTACTAAAGGACCAAGAAACTCCCATGAGCAGCGGCCCTGCTCAAAACCAGCTACTTCTTTGCAAAAAAGAAGCAACTTTCAAAGCTTGCACCTTTCCCGATGGAAGAATGAGACTTCATACTCTGCACCCAACGCCCCCGGCTCAAGATCCAGAGAACAAACACCACAGGGAGGACTCCCCGGCGACTTCGAGCCCGTGAGTAGCCAGAGATGACCCCCCTGAACCCCCACAGTGACACCTGCAGAGAGAATCTAGAGGCTCCCCTGACCGCGACTGCCTGTAATAAGGGACCAGACGCCTGGCACCAACACTGCACCCGCAGCCCCCACGATCTGAAGGAACCAAACCTCAGCGCAGGAGTGACCGACCCCCAGGCGACCCTCTGCCTAGCCCAGGTGGTGGCTGTCCCGAGAAGCCCCCGTGCCTGCCTGCACCGCTAGAGTGACCCCCGGGTCCCTCCATTGAAACCAATACAAAACCCGACACCTGCTTGGCACACTGCACCCGGCCGCCCCTGTGCCGCTGAGGGTGTGTTTTGTGTGCCTACTTGTGTTGTTCCCCCCCCCCCAGTGCTCTACAAAACCCCCCTGGTCTGCCCCCGAGGACGCAGGTACTTACCTGCTTGTAGACTGGAACCGGAGCACCCCTGTTCTCCATAGGCGCCTATGTGTTTTGGGCACCTCTTTGACCTCTGCACCTGACCAGCCTGGAGCTGCTGGTGTGGTAACTTTGGGGCTGCCTTGAACCCCCAATGGCGGGCTGCCTATGCCCCAGAACTGAGACTTGTAAGTATTTTACTTACCTCACAAACTAACCTTTACTTACCTCCCCCAGGAACTGTTGATTTTTGCACAGTGTCCACTTTGAAAATAGCTTATTGCCATTTTTGTGATGGCTGTATATGATATTGTTTTTATTCCAAGTTCCTAAAGTATCTAAGTGAAGTACCTTGCATTTAAAGTGTTTACTGCAAATCTTGAACCTGTGGTTCCTAAAATAAACTAAGAAAATATATTTTTCTATATAAAAACCTATTGGCCTGGAGTAAGTCTTGGAGTGTGTGTTCCTCATTTATTGCCTTAGTGTGTACAACAAATGCTTAACACTACCCTCTGATAAGTCTACTGCTCGACCACACTACCACAAAATAGAGCATTGGAATTATCTCTTTTTGCCACTATCTTACCTCTAAGGGGAACCCTTGGACTCTGTGCACACTATTTCTTACTTTGAAATTGTATATACAGAGCCAATTTCCTACATTGGTGGATCAACGGTTGTAGGAGGCTGGCCTGGCTTGTAGTAGGTACCAGAGGTACTTACACCTTGTGCCAGGTCCAGTTATCCCTTATTAGTGTAGAAGGGGTGTTTCTAGCAGCTTAGGCTGAACTAGGAGACATGCAAAGCTCCTACTATACCACTGGTGTCATATGCACAATATCATTAGAAAACACAATACACAGATATACTAAAAATAAAGGTACTTTATTTTTATGACAATATGCCAAAAGTATCTCAGTTAGTACCCTCAGTATGAGGATGCCAAATATACACAAGATATATGTACACAATACCAAAAATATGCAGTAATAGCAAAAGGAAGTAATGCAAGCAGTGTAAAGTTACAATAGATTGCAATAGGAGCACATAGGTATAGGGGCAACACAAACCATATGCTCCAAAAGTGGAATGCGAACCACAAATGGACCCCAAACCTATGTGAGCTTGTAGAGGGTCGCTGGGGCTGTAAGAAAACAGTGAGAGTTAGAAAAATAGCCCACCCCAAGACCCTGTAATGTAGGTGTAAAGTGCACCTACAACCCCCAGAGAGCACAGAAGCCGTGATAGGGGAATTCTGCAAGGAAAACCAACACCAGCAAAGCAACAACAGTGGATTTCCGGACCAGAGTACCTGTAAAAACAAGGGGACCAAGTCCAAGAGTCGCGACAGTGTCGAGAGTGGGCAGATGCCCAGGAAATGCCAGCTGAGGGTGCAAAGGAGCTGCCACTGGATGGAAGAAGCTTGGTGTTTTGTAAGAACGAAGAGGACTAGGAACTTCCCCTTTGGAGGATGGATGTCCCACATCGTGAAGAAGCTTGCAGAGGGGTTTCCACGCAGAAAGACCGCAAACAAGCTTTGCTAGCTGCAAGGGTCGCAGTTAGGGTTTTTAGATGCTGCTGTGGCCCAGGAGGGACCAGGATGTTGCCACTTGGATGAGGAGACAGAGGGGGCGCCCAGCAAGTCAGGGAGCCCTCACAGAAGCAGGCAGCACCCGCAGAAGTACTGGAACAGGCACTTGGAAGAGGAGTGAACCGGAGTCCACCCGAAGTCAGAGAAGGGAGTCCCACGATGCCGGAGGACAACTCAGAAGGTTGTGCACTGCAGGTTAGAGTGTCGGGGACCCAGGCTTGGCTGTGCACAAAGGAAATCCTGGAAGAGTGCACAGGAGCTGGAGCAGCTGCAAATCATGCGGTATCCAGCAATGCAGTCTAGTGTGGGGAGTGTAGGAAAGTACCATCTTGCCTGGCATGTTACCCCCATTTTTCACTGTATATATGTTGTTTTAGTTGTATGTGTCACTGGGACCCTGGTATCCAGGGCCCCAGTGCTCATAAGTGTGCCTGAATGTATTACCTGTGTAGTGACTAACTGTCTCACTGAGGCTCTGCTATCCAGAACCTCAGTGGTTATGCTCTCTCATTTCTTTCTAAATTGTCACTAACAGGCTAGTGACCAATTGTACCAATTTACATTGGCTTACTGGAACACCCTTATAATTCCCTAGTATATGGTACTTGTAGGAGGCTGGACTGGCTTGTAGTGAGTACCTAGGGGTACTTGCACCTTGCACCAGGCCCAGTTATCCCTTATTAGTGTATAGGGTGTCTAGCAGCATAGGCTGATAGATAATGGTAGCTTAGCAGAGCAGCTTAGGCTGAACTAGGAGACGAGTGAAGTTCCTACAGTACCACTTAGTGTCATATGCACAATATCATAAGAAAACACAATACACAGCTATACTAAAAATAAAGGTACTTTATTTTTATGACAATATGCCAAAGTATCTCAGAGTGTACCCTCAGTGAGAGGATAGGAAATATACACAAGATATATATACTCAATACCAAAAATATGCAGTATAGTCTTAGAAAACAGTGCAAACAATGTATAGTTACAATAGGATGCAATGGGGACACATAGGGATAGGGGCAACACAAACCATATACTCCAAAAGTGGAATGCGAACCACGAATGGACCCCAAACCTATGTGACCTTGTAGAGGGTCGCTGGGACTATTAGAAAATAGTGAGAGTTAGAAAAATAACCCTCCCCAAGACCCTGAAAAGTGAGTGCAAAGTGCACTAAAGTTCCCCAAAGGACAAAGAAGTCGTGATAGGGGAATAAGGCAGGAAAGACACAAACCAACAATGCAACAACGATGGATTTCCAATCTAGGGTACCTGTGGAACAAGGGGACCAAGTCCAAAAGTCACAAGCAAGTCGGAGATGGGCAGATGCCCAGGAAATGCCAGCTGTGGGTGCAAAGAAGCTTCTACTGGACAGAAGAAGCTGAGGTTT
This sequence comes from Pleurodeles waltl, assembly GCF_031143425.1. Lineage (NCBI taxonomy): Eukaryota > Metazoa > Chordata > Amphibia > Caudata > Salamandridae > Pleurodeles > Pleurodeles waltl. The sequence continues at coordinate 1,715,255,891 of NC_090445.1, read as the reverse complement.
CTGCAGGAACGAAAAGGGCTAGAGACTTCCCCTTTGGTGGACGGATCCCACTCGCCGTGGAGAGTTGTGCAGAAGTGTTTTCCCGCCGAAAGAACGCCAACAAGCCTTGCTAGCTGCAAATCGTGCGGTTAGCGTTTTTGGACGCTGCTGTGGCCCAGGAAGGACCAGGATGTCGCAAATTGCGCCAGGTGGTAGAGGGGACGTCGAGCAAGACAAGGAGCCCTCTCAGCAGCAGGGAGCACCCGGAGAAGTGCCAGAAACAGGCACTATGAGGATGCGTGAAACGGTGCTCACCCAAAGTTACACAAAGGAGTCCCACGTCCCCGGAGACCAACTTAGAAAGTCGTGCAATGCAGGTTAGAGTGCCGTGGACCCAGGCTTGGCTGTGCACAAAGGATTTCCGCCGGAAGTGCACAGGGGCCGGAGTAGCAGCAAAAGTCGCGGTTCCCAGCAATGCAGTCTGGCGTGGGGAGGCAAGGACTTACCTCCACCAAACTTGGACTGAAGAGTCACTGGACTGTGGGAGTCACTTGGACAGAGTTGCTGGATTCGAGGGACCTCGCTCGTCGTGCTGAGAGGAGACCCAAGGGACCGGTAATGCAGCTTTTTGGTGCCTGCAGTTGCAGGGGGAAGATTCCGTCGACGCACGGGAGATTTCTTCGGAGCTTCTAGTGCAGAGAGGAGGCAGACTATCCCCACAGCATGCACCACCAGGAAAACAGTCGAGAAGGCGGCAGGATCAGCGTTACAGAGTTGCAGTAGTCGTCTTTGCTACTATGTTGCAGTTTTGCAGGCTTCCAGCACGGTCAGCAGTCGATTCCTTGGCAGAAGGTGAAGAGAGAGATGCAGAGGAACTCGGATGAGCTCTTGCATTCGTTATCTAAAGTTTCCCCAGAGACAGAGACCCTAAATAGCCAGAAAAGAGGGTTTGGCTACTTAGGAGAGAGGATAGGCTAGCAACACCTGAAGGAGCCTATCAGAAGGAGTCTCTGACGTCACCTGGTGGCACTGGCCACTCAGAGCAGTCCAGTGTGCCAGCAGCACCTCTGTTTCCAAGACGGCAGAGGTCTGGAGCACACTAGAGGAGCTCTGGACACCTCCCAGGGGAGGTGCAGGTCAGGGGAGTGGTCACTCCCCTTTCCTTTGTCCAGTTTCGCGCCAGAGCAGGGCTAAGGGGTCCCCTGAACCGGTGTAGACTGGCTTATGCAGAACTGGGCACATCTGTGCCCAAGAAAGCATTTCCAGAGGCTGGGGGAGGCTACTCCTCCCCTGCCTTCACACCATTTTCCAAAGGGAGAGGGGGTAACACCCTCTCTCAGAGGAAGTCCTTTGTTCTGCCATCCTGGGACAAGCCTGGCTTGACCCCAGGAGGGCAGAAACCTGTCTGAGGGGTTGGCAGCAGCAGCAGCTGCAGTGAAACCCCAGGAAAGGCAGTTTGGCAGTACCAGGGTCTGTGCTACAGACCACTGGGATCATGGGATTGTGCCAACTATTTTCTAAGACTATACTGCATATTTTTGGTATTGTGTATATATATCTTGTGTATATTTCCTATCCTTTCACTGAGGGTACACTCTAAGATACTTTGGCATATTGTCATAAAAATAAAGTACCTTTATTTTTAGTATAACTGTGTATTGTGTTTTCTTATGATATTGTGCATATGACACTAAGTGGTACTGTAGGAGCTTCACTCGCCTCCTAGTTCAGCCTAAGCTGCTCTGCTAAGCTACCATTATCTATCAGCCTATGCTGCTAGACACCCTATACACTAATAAGGGATAACTGGGCCTGGTGCAAGGTGCAAGTACCCCTAGGTGCTCACTACAAGCCAGTCCAGCCTCCTACATTGGTTGTGCAGCGGTGGGATAAGTGCTTTGGGACTACTTACCACTCTTGTCATTGTACTTTTCATAAGAGAAAAATATACAAGTTCAGTGTATATAGACATAACCAAAAAGTTTTGCATTTCCTCTTTTCACTGTTTTCTAAGTGCTGAAAAGTACTTCTAAACTTTCTAAAAAGTTTTAAAAGATTTTTTTCTGTCTTTCTAAAAGTTCTGAAAACTTTTTTCTCTTTTTCTATCACTTTAACTCTCTCTAAAAAATGTCTGGCACAGGCCAAAATGTTGATCTGTCCAAACTTGCATATGACCACCTTAGCTGGAAAGGAGCAAGGAGCAAGGAGTCTCTGTGTAGAGAGAGGTTTGAGTGTAGGGAAGAATCCTTCCTTGGAATTGTTACTTAACATGCTTAGAGAACAAGATAAGGCTAAGAGTGCCCCATCTGTTGACAAAGTAGCTAATGGTTCCCAATCTGATCCAGGGACTCCCCCAGGAAAAGATTCAGGAAAGAAACTTCCAAGCCTGCCCATTACTAGACAGTCTAGCATAGTTGGTACTGAGGTTGAGTCACACCATACAGATACTGTTGTCTCACATCATAGCAAGAGCATTCATTCTCATCACAGTAGAAATTATGTTTCTGTTAGCCAAGCTGTTAGGGTGCCCTCTGTAAGGGACAGGTCTCCTTCTGTCCATTCTCATCATACTTCTGTTTCTAGAAATGTCCCTCCCACCAACCCTGATGACAGAATGTTAGAAAGGGAACTCAATAAGTTGAGGGTGGAACAAACCAGACTGAAGCTTAAAAAGCAACAGCTGGATTTGGATAGACAGTCTTTAGAACTAGAGAAGGAAAGACAGAAGTTGGGTTTTGAAACCCATGGTGGCAGCAGCAGTATTCCCCATAGTCATCCTGCAAAAGAGCATGATTCCAGGAATCTGCATAAGATAGCTCCCCCTTATAAGGAGGGGGATGACATTAACAAGTGGTTTGCTGCACTTGAGAGGGCCTGTGTTGTACAGGAGGTCCCTCAAAGGCAGTGGGCTGCTATCCTATGGCTATCATTTAGTGGAAAAGGTAGGGATAGGCTCCTTACTGTGAAAGAAAGTGATGCCAATAATTTTACAGTTCTTAAGAATGCACTCCTGGATGGTTATGGCTTAACCACTGAACAATACAGCATAAAGTTCAGAGAGACCAAAAAGGAGTCTTCACAAGACTGGGTTGATTTCATTGACCATTCAGTGAAGGCCTTGGAGGGGTGGTTACATGGCAGTAAAGTTACTGATTATGACAGCCTGTATAACTTGATCCTGAGAGGGCATATTCTTAATAATTGTGTGTCTGATTTGTTGCACCAGTACTTGGTGGACTCTGATCTGACCTCTCCCCAAGAAGTGGGAAAGAAGGCAGACAAATGGGTCAGAACAAGGGTGAACAGAAAAGTTCATACAGGGGGTGACAAAGATGGCAACAAAAAGAAGGATGGTAAGTCTTCTGACAAGGGTGGGGACAAATCTAAAAATGAGTCTTCATCAGGCCCACAAAAACACTCTGGTGGGGGTGGTGGGCCCAAATCCTCTTTTAATCAAAACAAAGAAAAGAAACCATGGTGCTATTTATGTAAAGTAAAAGGCCATTGGACAACAGATCCCAGTTGTCCAAAGAAAAGCACCAGGCCTCCTACCACTACAACCCCTACTGCTACACCTAGTGTCCCTACTAATAGCAGTGGTGGTGGGAGCAAACCTACTAATAGCCAATCCAAGGGAGTAGCTGGGCTCACTTTTGGTAACTTAGATGGGGTTGGTCTTGTTAGGGAGGCCACAGAGGCTGTGTTAGTCTCTGAGGGGGCTATTGATTTAACCACCTTAGTTGCTTGTCCCCTTAATATGGATAAGTACAAGCAGCTACCCCTAATAAATGGTGTTGAGGTTCAGGCCTACAGGGACACTGGTGCCAGTGTGACTATGGTCATAGAGAAACTGGTCCACCCTGAACAACACCTACATGGTCACCAGTACCAAGTAACCAATGCTCACAACAACAGACTTAGCCACCCCATGGCTGTTGTAAATCTCAACTGGGGGGTCGGGGGTACTGGTCCAAAGAAAGTTGTGGTAGCCACAGATTTACCTGTAGACTGTCTACTAGGAAATGATTTGGAGACATCAGCTTGGTCAGATGTGGAGTTGGAGGCCCATGCAGCAATGCTGGGCATCCCAGGGCATATTTTTGCTTTAACCAGGGCTCAGGCCAAAAAGCAAAAAGGACAGGGAAGCTTGGATCCTAGAACAATGGACCAAGTGCTCCCTAAAGCTAGGGCTAGTAGAAGTAAAGCACTTCCTACTATCCCTCCCTCTACAGTGGATTCTACTTCTGAGGAAGAAGAATTTCCACCCTGTGCAGAACCTACACCAGAGGAGCTGGAAGCAGACACTGCTGCACTTTTGGGTGAAGGGGGGCCTGCCAGGGAGGAGCTGAGTGCGGCACAGCAAACCTGTCCCACACTAGAGGGTCTAAGACAGCAAGCTGTCAAAGAAGCTAATGGGGATGTCAGTGACTCTCACAGAGTTTACTGGGAGGACAACCTCTTGTACACTGAAGCAAGGGATCCTAAACCTGGAACTGCCAGGAGGTTAGTGATTCCTCAGGAGTACAGAAAGTTCCTCCTAACTCTAGCCCACGACATTCCCCTAGCTGGACATCTGGGACAAATGAAAACTTGGGACAGGCTTGTTCCCTTGTTTTATTGGCCTAGAATGTCTGAGGACACAAAAGAATTTTGTAAGTCCTGTGAAACCTGTCAAGCCAGTGGCACGACAGGTGGCACTCCAAAGGCACCCCTTATTCCACTGCCTGTGGTTGGGGTTCTCTTTGAAAGGGTAGGGGTTGACATAGTTGGCCCCCTTGACCCTCCTACTGCTTCAGGCAATAGGTTTATCTTGGTGGTAGTGGACCATGCCACAAGATATCCTGAAGCTATTCCTTTAAGGACCACTACAGCACCTGCAGTGGCAAAGGCCCTCCTGGGAATATTTTCCAGGGTGGGCTTCCCAAAGGAAGTAGTATCAGACAGGGGAAGCAATTTCATGTCTGCATACTTAAAGGCCATGTGGAAGGAGTGTGGTGTGACTTACAAGTTCACTACACCCTATCATCCACAAACAAATGGACTGGTGGAGAGATTTACCAAAACTCTCAAAGGCATGATTATGGGTCTCCCTGAAAAACTCCGCAGGAGATGGGATATCCTGTTACCATGCCTCCTTTTTGCCTACAGGGAGGTACCCCAGAAACGAGTGGGCTTCAGCCCCTTTGAACTCCTCCTTGGTCACCCTGTTAGGGGTCCACTAACACTTGTCAAGGAGGGTTGGGAACAACCTTTAAAAGCTCCAAAACAAGATATTGTGGATTATGTACTTGGCCTCAGATCAAGGATGGCTGAGTATATGAAAAAGGCCAGTAAAAACCTTCAGGCCAGCCAAGAGCTCCAGAAGCAATGGCATGATCAGAAGGCTGTTTTGGTTCAGTACAAACCAGGGCAGAAAGTGTGGGTCTTGGAGCCTGTGGTCCGAAGAGCACTCCAAGATAAATGGAGTGGACCCCACACAATTGTTGAGAAAAAGGGTGAAGTCACCTATTTAGTTGACTTATGCACTGCCAGGAGTCCCCTTAGGGTGCTCCATGTCAACCACCTGAAACCCTACTATGACAGGGCTGATCTCACCCTGCTCATGGCAACTGATGAGGGACAGGAAGAAGACAGTGATCCTCTACCTGATCTCTTCTCTTCCACAGAACAAGATGCTCTTGTGGAAGGTGTAGTTTTGGCTGATTGTCTTACTGCTGAGCAGAAAGACCATTGCATAAATCTCCTGGGTCAGTTTTCTGAACTCTTCTCTACTGTGCCAGGTACCACTTCTTGGTGTGGGCACACTATAGATACTGGAGACAGTTTACCTGTCAAAAGTAAGATCTATAGGCAGCCTGACCATGTCAGGGACTGCATAAAGCAAGAGGTGCAGAAAATGTTAGAACTGGGAGTGGTTGAGCACTCTGAAAGTCCATGGGCTTCTCCTGTGGTACTTGTACCAAAACCCCATTCCAAAGATGGAAAGAAGGAAATGCGGTTTTGTGTAGACTACAGAGGTCTCAACCAGGTAACCAAAACTGATGCTCACCCTATACCCAGGGCAGATGAGCTCATAGATACACTGGCATCTGCCAAGTATCTAAGCACTTTTGACTTGACTGCAGGGTATTGGCAGATCAAATTATCAGAAGATGCTAAACCTAAAACTGCATTTTCAACCATTGGAGGCCATTACCAGTTCACAGTAATGCCTTTTGGATTGAAAAATGCACCTGCCACTTTTCAGAGGTTGGTGAACACAGTTCTGCAAGGGCTGGAAGCTTTCAGTGCAGCATATTTGGACGATATAGCTGTCTTTAGCTCCAGCTGGGATGATCACCTGGTCCACCTATGGAAAGTTTTAGAGGCCCTGCAAAAGGCAGGCCTCACTATCAAGGCTTCAAAGTGCCAGATAGGGCAGGGTAAGGTGGTTTATCTGGGACACCTTGTTGGTGGGGAACAGATTGCACCACTACAGGGGAAAATCCAAACAATTATTGATTGGGTTCCCCCTACCACTCAGACTCAGGTGAGAGCCTTCCTAGGCCTCACTGGGTATTACAGGAGGTTCATTAAGAACTATGGCTCCATTGCAGCCCCACTTAATGACCTCACATCCAAGAAAATGCCTAAAAAGGTATTATGGACAGGAAACTGTCAGAAAGCTTTTGAGGAGCTGAAGCAGGCCATGTGCTCTGCACCTGTCCTGAAAAGCCCTTGTTACTCTAAAAAATTCTATGTCCAAACTGATGCATCTGAATTAGGAGTAGGGGCAGTCCTATCACAACTTAATTCTGAGGGCCAGGATCAACCTGTTGCTTTTATTAGTAGGAGGTTGACCCCTAGAGAAAAGCGTTGGTCTGCCATAGAGAGGGAGGCCTTTGCTGTGGTCTGGGCTCTGAAGAATTTGAGGACATACCTGTTTGGCACTCACTTCATTGTTCAGACAGACCACAAACCTCTACTTTGGTTAAAACAAATGAAAGGTGAAAATCCTAAATTGTTGAGGTGGTCCATATCCCTACAGGGAATGGACTATACAGTGGAACATAGACCTGGGAGTAGCCACTCCAATGCAGATGGACTCTCCAGATATTTCCACTTAGACAATGAAGACTCATCAGGTCATGGCTAGTCTTATTGTCCTTCGTTTGGGGGGGGGGGTTGTGTAGGAAAGTACCATCTTGCCTGGCATGTTACCCCCATTTTTCACTGTATATATGTTGTTTTAGTTGTATGTGTCACTGGGACCCTGGTATCCAGGGCCCCAGTGCTCATAAGTGTGCCTGAATGTGTTACCTGTGTAGTGACTAACTGTCTCACTGAGGCTCTGCTATCCAGACCCTCAGTGGTTATGCTCTCTCATTTCTTTCTAAATTGTCACTAACAGGCTAGTGACCAATTTACATTGGCTTACTGGAACACCCTTATAATTCCCTAGTATATGGTACTAAGGTACCCAGGGTATTGGGGTTCCAGGAGATCCCTATGGGCTGCAGCATTTCTTTTGCCACCCATAGGGAGCTCTGACAATTCTTACACAGGCCTGCCACTGCAGCCTGAGTGAAATAACGTCCACGTTATTTCACAGCCATTTTACACTGCACTTAAGTAACTTATAAGTCACCTATATGTCTAACCTTTACCTGGTAAAGGTTAGGTGCAAAGTTACTTAGTGTGAGGGCACCCTGGCACTAGCCAAGGTGCCCCCACATTGTTCAGGGCCAATTTCCCGGACTTTGTGAGTGCGGGGACACCATTACACGCGTGCACTACATATAGGTCACTACCTATATGTAGCTTCACAATGGTAACTCCGAATATGGCCATGTAACATGTCTATGATCATGGAATTGCCCCCTCTATGCCATCCTGGCATAGTTGGCACAATCCCATGATCCCAGTGGTCTGTAGCACAGACCCTGGTACTGCCAAACTGCCTTTCCTGGGGTTTCACTGCAGCTGCTGCTGCTGCCAACCCCTCAGACAGGTGTCTGCCCTCCTGGGGTCAAGCCAGGCTTGTCCCAGGATGGCAGAACAAAGGACTTCCTCTGAGAGAGGGTGTTACACCCTCTCCCTTTGGAAAATGGTGTGAAGGCAGGGGAGGAGTAGCCTCCCCCAGCCTCTGGAAATGCTTTCATGGGCACTTTTGGTGCCCATTTCTGCATAAGCCAGTCTACACCGGTTCAGGGACCCCTTAGCCCTGCTCTGGCGCGAAACTGGACAAAGGAAAGGGGAGTGACCACTCCCCTGACCTGCACCTCCCCTGGGAGGTGACCAGAGCTCCTCCAGTGTGCTCCAGACCTCTGCCATCTTGGAAACAGAGGTGCTGCTGGCACACTGGACTGCTCTGAGTGGCCAGTGCCACCAGGTGACGTCAGAGACTCCTTCTGATAGGCTCCTTCAGGTGTTGCTAGCCTATCCTCTCTCCTAGGTAGCCAAACCCTCTTTTCTGGCTATTTAGGGTCTCTGTCTCTGGGGAAACTTTAGATAACGAATGCAAGAGCTCATCCGAGTTCCTCTGCATCTCTCTCTTCACCTTCTGCCAAGGAATCAACTGCTGACTGCGCTGGAAGCCTGCAAAACTGCAACATAGTAGCAAAGACGACTACTGCAACTCTGTAATGCTGATCCTGCCGCCTTCTCGACTGTTTTCCTGGTGGTGCATGCTGTGGGGGTAGTCTGCCTCCTCTCTGCACTAGAAGCTCCAAAGAAATCTCCCGTGGGTCGACTGAATCTTCCCCCTGCAACCGCAGGCACCAAAAAGCTGCATTACCGGTCCCTTGGGTCTCCTCTCAGCACGACGAGCGAGGTCCCTCGAATTCAGCAACTCTGTCCAAGTGACTCCCACAGTCCAGTGACTCTTCAGTCCAAGTTTGGTGGAGGTAAGTCCTTGCCTCCCCACGCCAGACTGCATTGCTGGGAACCGCGACTTTTGCAGCTACTCTGGCCTCCGTGCACTTCTGGCATAAATCCTTTGTGCACAATCCAGCCTGGGTCCACCGCACTCTAACCTGCATTGCACGACCTCCTAAGTTGTTCTCCGGCGACGTGGGACTTCTTTGTGCGACTTCGGGTGAGCACCATTTCACGCATCCTCGTAGTGCCTGTTTCTGGCACTTCTCCGGGTGCTACCTGCTGGTGAGAGGGCTCCTTGTCTTGCTTGACGTCCCCTCTCTCTCCTGACGCAATTTGCGACATCCTGGTCCCTCCTGGGCCACAGCAGCATCCAAAAACGCTTACCGCATGATTTGCAGCTAGCAAGGCTTGTTGGCGGTCTTTCGGCGGGAAAACACTTCTGCACAACTCTCCACGGCGTGAGGGATACGTCTTCCAAAGCGGAAGTCTCTAGCCCTTGTCGTTCCTGCGGAAACCTTAGCTTCTTCTGTCCAGTAGAAGCTTCTTTGCACCCACAGCTGGCATTTCCTGGGCATCTGCCCATCTCCGACTTGCTTGTTACTTTTGGACTTGGTCCCCTTGTTCCACAGGTACCCTCGACTGGAAATCCATCGTTGTTGCATTGCTGGTTTGTGTCTTTCCTGCAGTATTCCCCTATCACAACTTCTTTGTCCTTTGGGGAACTTTAGTGCACTTTGCACTCACTTTTCAGGGTCTTGGGGTGGGCTATTTTTCTAACCCTCACTATTTTCTAATAGTCCCAGCGACCCTCTACAAGGTCACAAAGGTTTGGGGTCCATTCGTGGTTCGCATTCCACTTTTGGAGTATATGGTTTGTGTTGCCCCTATCCCTATGTGTCCCCATTGCATCCTATTGTAACTATACATTGTTTGCACTGTTTTCTAAGACTATACTGCATATTTTTGGTATTGTGTATATATATCTTGTGTATATTTCCTATCCTCTCACTGAGGGTACACTCTAAGATACTTTGGCATATTGTCATAAAAATAAAGTACCTTTATTTTTAGTATAACTGTGTATTGTGTTTTCTTATGATATTGTGCAAGTGACACTAGTGGTACTGTAGGAGCTTCACTCGTCTCCTAGTTCAGCCTAAGCTGCTCTGCTAAGCTACCATTATCTATCAGCCTAAGCTGCTAGACACCCTATACACTAATAAGGGATAACTGGGCCTGGTGCAAGGTGCAAGTACCCCTAGGTACTCACTACAAGCCAGTCCAGCCTCCTACAGGGAGGCAAGGACTTACCTCCACCAACCTTGGACTGAAGAGTCACTGGACTGTGGGAGTCACTTGGACAGAGTTGCTGAGTTCCAGGGACCAAGCTCGTCGTGCTGAGAGGGGACCCAGAGGACCGGTGATGCAGTCTTTTGTTGCCTGCGGTTGCATGGGGAAGATTCCGTCGACCCACGGGAGATTTCTTCAGAGCTCCTGGTGCAGAAAGGAGGCAGGCTACCCCCAGAGCATGCACCACCAGGAAACAGGTGAGAAAGCCGGCAGGATGAAGCGATACAAGGTTGCAGTAGTCGTCTTTGCTACTTTGTTGCGGTTTTGCAGGCGTCCTGAGTAGTCAGCGTCGATCCTTTGGTAGAAGGTGAAGAGGGAGATGCAGAGGAACTCTGGTGAGCTCTTGCATTCGGTATCTGCAGAATTCCCCAAAGCAGAGACCCTAAATAGCCAGAAAAGGAGGTTTGGCTACCTAGGAGGGAGCATAGGCTAGTAAGAAAGGTAAGAGCCTATCAGAAGGAGTCTCTGACGTCACCTGCTGGCCCTGGCCACTCAGAGCAGTCCAGTGTGCCAGCACACCTCTGAATCCAAGATGGCAGAGGTCTGGGCACCTCCCCTGGGAGGTGCAGGTCAGGGGAGTGGTCACTCCCCTTTCCTTTGTCCAGTTGCGCGCCAGAGTAGGGCTGGGGGATCCCTGAACCGGTGTACACTGGCTTATGCAGAGATGGACACCATCTGTGCCCATCAAAGCATTTCCAGAGGCTGGGGGAGGCTACTCCTCCCCAGCCCTGACACCTATTTCTAAAGGGAGAGGGTGTAACACCCTCTCTCTGAGTAAGTCCTTTGTTCTGCCTTCCTGGGCCAGACCTGGCTGGACCCCAGGAGGGCAGAAACCTGTCTGAGGGGTTGGCAGCAGCAGCTGCAGTGAAACCCCGGGAAAGGCAGTTTGGCAGTACCCGGGTTCTGTGCTAGAGACACGGAGGATCATGGCATTGTCCCCCCAATGCCAGAATGGCATTGGGGTGACAATTCCATGATCCTAGACACATTACATGGCCATGTTCGGAGTTACCATTGTGACGCTGTACATAGGTAGAGACCTATGTACAGTGCACGCGTGTAATGGTGTCCCCGCACTCACAAAGTCCGGGGAATTTGCCCTATACGATGTGGGGGCACCTTGGCTAGTGCCAGGGTGCCCACACATAAGTAACTTTGCACCCAACCTTCACCAGTGAAGGTTAGACATATAGGTGACTTATAAGTTACTTAAGTGCAGTGGTAAATGGCTGTGAAATAACGTGGACGTTATTTCACGCAGGCTGCAGTGGCAGGCCTGTGTAAGAATTGTCAGAGCTCCCTATGGGTGGCAAAAGAAGTCTGCAGCCCATAGGGATCCCCTGGAACCCCAATACCTTGGGTACCTTAGTACCATATACAAGGGAATTATATGGGTGTACCAGTATGTCAATGTGAATTGGTAAATTTTGTCACTAGCCTGTGACAAATTTGGAAAGCAGAGAGAGCATAACCACTGAGGTTCTGGTTAGCAAATCCTCAGTGATACAGTTATGCACCACACAGGGAACACATACAGGGCATACATTATGAGCACTGGGGTCCTGCCTAGCACGACCCCAGTGACACAAGGGCAAAAACAAACATAAACACAGTGAAAATGGGGGTAACATGCCAGGCAAGATGGTACTTTCCTACACCGCCTGTGTCACCTCTCAAGCCAGTGGTAAGACAGGTGGCCATACAAAGGCCCCCCCTCATTCCACTTCCAGTGGTGGGGGTCCCCTTTGAAAGAGTGGGAGTGAATATAGTGGGTCCACTTGAACCTCCCACAGCATCAGGGAATTAGTATATCTTAGTAATAGTGGATCATGCTACTAGGTACCCTGAGGCAATTCCCCTTGGCTCCACTACTGCCCCTGCAGTAGCCAAAGCACTCATTGGTATTTTTACCAGAGTGGGATTTCCTAAGGAGGTGGTTTCTGACCGAGGTACCAACGTCATGTCAGCTTACCTAAAACACATGTGGAATGAATGTAGGGTGACTTACAAATTCACCACACCATATCATCCACAAGCCAATGGTCTTGAGAGATTTAACAAGACATTGAAGGGCATGATCATGGGGCTCCCAGAAAAACTCAAAAGGAGATGGGATGTCCTCTTGCCATGCCTGCTTTTTGCCTACAGAGAGGTGCATCAGAAGGGAGTGGGGTTTCCCCCTTTGAACTTCTGTTTGGCCATCCTGTTAGGGGACCACTAGCTCTTGTAAAAGAAGGCTGGGAGAGACCTCTCCATGAGCCTAAACTAGATGTGGTGGACTATGTACTAGGCCTACGTTCAAGGATGGCAGAGTACATAGAAAAGGCAAGCAAAACCCTTGAGGCCAGCCAATAACTCCAGAAAATGTGGTATGACCAAAAGGCTTCTATGGTTGAGTTTCAGCCAGGGCAGAAAGTCTGGGTTCTGGAGCCTGTGGCTCCCAGGGCACTTCAGGACAAATGGAGTGGCCCTTACCCAGTGCTAGGGAGAAAGAGTCAGGTCACCTACCTTGTAGACCTAGGCACTAGCAGGACCCCCAAAAGGGTGATCCATGTGAACCGCCTCAAACTCTTTCATGACAGGGCAGATGTAAACCTGTTAATGGTTACAGATGAGGACCAGGAAGCTGAGAGTGAACCTCTCCCTGATCTCCTCTCCACTGACCCTAAAGATGGCACAGTAGATGGAGTGATCTATTCAGACACTGTAAGGAAATGCCTCCTTGGCATGGTTACCCCCTGACTTTTTGCCTTTGCTGATGCCAAGTTATGATTTGAAAGTGTGCAGAGGCCTGCTAACCAGGCCCCAGCACCAGTGTTCTTTCCCTAACCTGTACCTTTGTTTCCACATTTGGCACACCCTGGCATCCAGGTAAGTCCCTTGTAACTGGTACCCCTGGTGCCAAGGGCTCTGATGCCAGGGATGGTCTCTAAGGGCTGCAGCATGTCTTATGCCACCCTGGAGACCCCTCACTCAGCACAGACACACTGCTTGCCAGCTTGTGTGTGCTGCTGGGGATAAAATGACTAAGTCGACATGGCACTCCCCTCAGGGTGCCATGCCAACCTCACACTGCCTATAGGTATAGATAAGTCACCCCTCTAGCAGGCCTTACAGCCCTAAGGCAGGGTGCACTATACCATAGGTGAGGGCATAAGTGCATGAGCACTATGCCCCTACAGTGTCTAAGCAAAACCTTAGACATTATAAGTGAAGGGTAGCCATAAGAGTATATGGTCTGGGAGTCTGTCATGCACGAACTCCACAGCACCATAATGGCTACACTGAAAACTGGGAAGTTTGGTATCCAACTTCTCAGCACAATAAATGCACACTGATGCCAGTGTACATTTTATTGTGAAATACACCCCAGAGGGCATCTTAGAGATGCCCCCTGAAACCATACCCGACTACCAGTGTGGGATGACTAGTTTTAGCAGCCTGCCAGACACCAGACATGTTGCTGGCCACATGGGGAGAGTGCCTTTGTCACTCTGTGGCTAGTAACAAAGCCTGTACTGGGTGGAGGTGCTTCTCACCTCCCCCTGCAGGAACTGTAACACCTGGCGGTGAGCCTCAAAGGCTCACACCCTTTGTTATAGCACCCCAGGGCACTCCAGCTAGTGGAGTTGCCCACCCCCTCCGGCCACGGCCCCACTTTTGGCGGCAAGGCCGGAGGAGATAATGAGAAAAACAAGGAGGAGTCACTGGCCACTCAGGACAGCCCCTAAGGTGTCCTGAGCTGAGGTGACTGACATCTTGCAGATGGAGGATTCCCCCAATAGGATTAGGGATGTGCCCCCCTCCCCTCAGGGAGGAGGCACAAAGAGGGTGTAGCCACCCTCAGGGCTAGTAGCCATTGGCTACTAAGCCCCCAGGCCTAAACACACCCCTAAAGCGAGTATTTAGGGGCTCCCAGAACCTAGGTAACTAGATTCCTGCACCCTAAGACGAAGAAGGACTGCTGAGCTGAAAACCCTGCAGAGAAGACGGAGACACCAACTGCTTTGGCCCCAGCTCTACCGGCCTGTCTCCCCACTTCAAAAGAACTGCTACAGCGACGCGTTCCACAGGGTCCAGCGACCTCTGAAGCCTCAGAGGACTACCCTGCATCTAAAAAGACCAAGAACTCCAGAGAACAGCAGCTCTGCTCCAAGGAAGAAGCCTCTTAGCAACAAAGAAGCAACTTTGAAAGAAAACACGTTTCCCGCCGGAAGCGTGAGACTTTGCACTCTGCACCCGACGCCCCCGGCTCGACTTGTGGAGAACCAACGCTACAGGGAAGACTCCCCGGCGACTGCGAGCCCGTGAGTAGCCAGAGTTGACCCCCCTGAACCCCCACAGCGATGCCTACAGAGGGAATCCAGAGGCTCCCCCTGACCACGACTGCCTGCTTCTAAGAACCCGCCGCCTGGTAAGGACACTGCACCCGCAGCCCCCAGGACCTGAAGGATCCGACCTCCAGTGCAGGAGCGACCCCCAGGAGGCCCTCTCCCTTGCCCAAGTGGTGGCTACCTCCGAGGAACCCCCCCCTTGCCTGCCTGCATCGCTGAAGAGACCCCTAGGTCTCCCAATGAACTACATTGCAAACCCAACCCCTGTTTGCACACTGCACCCGCCCTCCTTGCCGCTGAGGGTGTACTTTTTGTGCTGACTTGTGTCCCCCCCGGTGCCCTACAAAACCCCCCTGGTCTGCCCTCCGAAGACGCGGGTACTTACCTGCTGGCAGACTGGAACCGGGGCACCCACTTCTCCATTGAAGCCTATACGTTTTGGGCACCACTTTGACCTCTGCACCTGACCGGCCCTGAGCTGCTGGTGTGGTGACTTTGGGGTTGCCCTGAACCCCCAACGGTGGGCTACTTTGGACCCAACTTTGAACCCTGTAGGTGGTTTACTTACCTGCAAAACTAACAAACACTTACCTCCCCCAGGAACTGTTGAAAATTGCAGTGTCCAGTTTTAAAATAGCTTATTGCCATTTGTGTGAAAACTGTATATGCTATTTTGCTAATTCAAGGTTCCTAAAGTTCCTAAGTGAAATACCTTTCATTTAAAGTATTGTTTGTAAATCTTGAACCTGTGGTTCTTAAAATAAACTAAGAAAATATATTTTTCTATATAAAAACCTATTGGCCTGGAATTGTCTTTAAGTGTGTGTTCCCCATTTATTGCCTGTGTGTGTACAACAAATGCTTAACACTACCCTCTGATAAGCCTACTGCTCGACCACACTACCACAAAATAGAGCATTAGAATGATCTCTTTTTGCCACTATCTTACCTCTAAGTTGAACCCTTGGACTCTGTGCATGCTATTTCTTGCTTTGAAATAGTACATTCAGAGCCAACTTCCTACAGACACCCTCTCTGGCCAACAGCAGGCTGACTGCAGGCAAGTCCTCCAGCAGTTTGCTGAGCTCTTTTCTCTAACCCCTTGTCAGACACACCTGTGTACCCATGATGTGGACACAGGAGACAGCATGCCTGTCAAATACAATATATTCAGACAGTCTGGCCAAGTTAAGGAAAGCATCAAAGTGGAAGTCCACAAGATGCTGGAGTTGGGAGTCATTGAGCACTCTGACAGCCCCTGGGCCAGCCCAGTGGTCTTGTTCCCCAAACCTCACACCAAAGATGGCAAGAGAGAGATGAGGGTTTGTGTGGACTACAGAGGACTCAATTCTGTCACCAAGACAGATGCCCATCCCATTCCAAGGGCAGATGAGCTGAATGACAAATTAGGTGCTGCCAAATACTTAAGTACCTTTGACTTGACAACAGGGTACTGGCAAATAAGAATGGCACCAAGACAAAAGAGAAAACAGCATTCTCTACACCTGATGGGCATTACCAGTTTACTGTGATGCCCTTTGGCTTAAAGAATGCCCCTACCACCTTCCAAAGTTTGGTGAATCAAGTCCTTGCTGGCTCTGAGTCCTTTAGTGCAGCTTATCTTGATGATATCGCTGTCTTTAGCTCCAGCTGGCAGGATCACCTGGTCCACCTGAAGAAGGTTTTGAAGGCTCTGCAAGCAGCAGGCCTCTCTATCAAGGCATCTAAATGTCATATAGGGCAGGGTGCTGTGGTTTACTTGGGCCACCTTGTAGGTGGAGGCCACGTTCAGCCACTCCAGCCCAAGATCCAGACTATTCTGGACTGGGGAGCTCCAAAAACCCAGACTCAAGTCAGGGCATTCCTTGGCTTGACTGGGTACTATAGGAGGTTTATGAAGGAATATGGATCAATAGTGACACCCTTCACAGAACTTACCTCCAAGAAAATGCCCAAGAAAGTGAACTGGACCGTTGACTGTCAAAAGGCCTTTGACACCCCGAAGCAAGCAATGTGCACAGCACCAGTTTCGAAAGCTCCAGATTACTCTAAGCAGTTCATTGTGCAGACAGATGCCTCTGAACATGGGATAGGAGCAGTCCTGTCCCAAACAAATGATGATGGACTTGACCAGCCTGTTGCTTTTATTAGCAGGAGGTTACTCACCAGGGAGCAGCGTTGGAGTGCCATTGAGAGGGAGGCCTTTGCTGTGGTCTGGTCCCTGAAGAAGTTGAGGCCATACCTTTTTGGTACTCACTTCATAGTTCAAACTGACCACAGATGGCTAACTGTTGAGGTGGGCCATATCCCTACAGGGAATGGACATTGTAGTGGAACACAGACCTGGGACTGCCCATGCCAATGCCGATGGCCTTTCCAGGTTCTTCCACTTAGAAAATGAAGACTCTCTTAGGAAAGGTTAGTCTCATCCTCTTTTTTTTTTTTGGGGGGGGGGGGGGGGTTGTGTAAGGAAATGCCTCCTTGTCATGTTTACCCCCTAACTTTTTGCCTTTGCTGATGCTAAGTTGTGATTGAAAGTGTGCTGGGGCCCTGCTAACCAAGTCCCAACACCAGTGTTCTTTCCCTAAACTGTTCCTTTGCTTCCACAATTGGCACCACAATGGCACTCAGATAAGTCCCTTGTAACTGGTACCCCTGGTACCAAGGGCCCTGATGCCAGGGAAGGTCTCTAAGGGCTGAAGCATGTATTATGCCACCCTGGGGCCCCCTCATTCAGCACATGCATACTGCCTCACAGCTTGTGTGTGCTGGTGGGGAGAAAAAGACTGTCAACAGGGCACTCCCCTCAGAGTGCCTTGCCAACCTCACACTGCCTGTGGCATATCACCCCTCTAGCAGGTCTTCCAGCCCTAAGGCAGGGTGCACTATACCACAGGTGATGGCATATGTGCATGAGCACTATGCCCCTACAGTGTCTAAGCAAAACCTTAGACATTGTAATGGCAGGGTAGCCAGAAGAGTATATGGTCTGGGAGTTTGTCAAACACGAACTCCACAGTTACATAATGGCTACACTGAAAACTGGGAAGTTTGGTATCAAACTTCTCAGCACAATAAATGCACACTGATGCCAGTGTGCAATTTATTGTAACATACACCCAGGCCCCCTGAATACCAATCCGACTTGTAGTGTAGGCTGACCAGTTTCTGCCAGCCTGCCACACACCAGACATGTTGCGGGCCACATGGGGAGAGTGCATTTGTCACTCTGTGGCCAGGAAAAAAGCCTGTACTTGGTGAAGGTGCTTCACACCTCCCCCTTGCAGGAACAGTAACACCTGGCGGTGAGCCTCAAAGGCTCACCTCTTTTGTTACAGCGCCCCATGGCATCCCAGTTAGTGGAGATGCCCGCCCCTCCGGCCACTGTCCCCACTTTTGGCGGCAAGGCTGGAGGAGATAATGAGGAAAAACAAGGAGTCGCCCACCAGTCAGGACAGCCCCTAAGGTGTCCTGAGCTGAGATGATCCCTGCCTTGAGAGATCGTCCATCTTGAGTTTGGAGGATTCCCCCAATAGGATTAGGGATGTGTCCCCCTCCCCAAAGTGAGGAGGCAAAAAGAGGGTGTAGCCACCCTCAAGGACAGTAGCCATTAGCTACTGCCCTCCCAGACTTAAACACACCCCTAAATTCAGTATTTAGGGGCACCCCATTACCTAGGAAACTAGATTCCTGCAACCTGAAGAAACTAGGACTGCTGACCTACAAGCCTGCAGAGAAGACGAACGACAACAACTGCTTTGGCCCCAGCCCTACCGGCCTGTCTCCAACTTCGAAAACCTGCAACAAGCGATGCATCCGACAGGAACCAGCAAACTCTGAAGCCCCAGAGAACTGCCCTGGACTAAAGGACCAAGAAACTCCTTTGAGCAGCGGCCCTGTTCAAAACCAGCTACTTCTTTGCAACAAAGAAGTAACTTTCAAAGACTGCACATTTCCCAACGGAAGCGTGAGACTTCATACTCTGCACCCGACGTCCGCGGCGCGAGATCCAGAGAACAAACACCATAGGGAGGACTCCCCGGTGACTGCAAGCCCCTGAGTAGCCAGAGACAACCCCCCTGAACCCCACAGCGACACCTGCAGAGAGAATCCAGAGGCTCCCCCTGAACGCAACTGCCTGTAACAAGGGACCCGACGCCTGGAACCAATACTTCACCCGCAGCCCCCAGGATCTGAAGGAACCCAACCTCAGCGCAGGAGTGACCCCCAGGCGACCCTCTGCCTAGCCCAGGTGGTTGCTGTCCCGAGAAGCCCCCCTGTACCTGCCTGCACCGCTAGAGTGACCCTTGGGTCCCTCAATTGAAACCAATACAAAACCCGATGCCTGCTTTGCACACTGCACCCGGCCGCCCCTGTGCCACTGAGGGTGTGTTTTGTGTGCCTACTTGTGTCCCCCCCGTGCTCTACAAAACCCCCCTGATCTGCCCCCCAAGGACGCAGGTACTTACCTGCTGGCAGACTGGAACCGGAGCACCCCTGTTCTCCATAGGCGCCTATGTGTTTTGGGCACCTCTTTGACCTCTGCACGTGACTGGCCCTGAGCTGCTGGTGTGGTAATTTTGGGGTTGCCTTGAACCCCCAACGGTGGGCTGCCTATGCCCCAGAACTGAGACTTGTAAGTGTTTTACTTACCTCACAAACTAACCTTTACTTACCTCCCCCAGGAACTGTTGATTTTTGCAGTGTCCACTTTGAAAATAGCTTATTGCCATTTTTACAAAGACTGTATATGATATTGTTTTTATTCAAAGTTCCTAAAGTATCTAAGTGAAGTACATTGCATTTAAAATGTTTACTGCAAATCTTGAACCTGTGGTTCTTAAAATAAACTAAGAAAATATATTTTTCTATAAAAAACCTATTGGCCTGGAGTAAGTCTTTGCGTGTGTGTTCCTCATTTATTGCCTGTGTGTGTACAACAAATGCTTAACACTACCCTCTGATAAGCCTACTGCTCAACCACACTCCCACAAAATAGAGCATTAGAATTATCTCTTTTTGCCACTATCTTACCTCTAAGGGGAACCCTTGGACTCTGTGCACACTTTTTCTTACTTTGAAATAGTATATACAGAGCCAACTTCCTACACTCCCTCTGCAGGAAGGCACATTTTTCTCGATGTAGAGTAAGACCATTCTCTTGGAGTCACTTTAAGGTTGCTTTTAGACGGTCAAGATGTACTTCGATGGTTGGTATGTGTACCAGTATGTCATCGCTGACATTGATAACTCCAGGCAGTCCTGCTAGCACCCCCCTAATGGTATCCTGAACGATCTCTGACGCACTTGATATCCCGAAATTGAGGCGCTTCTACCTCCGTAAGCCTACATGAGTAGAGAAGGATGCAATGCCCGGGCCTCTGGAGCGAACAACAGTTGATGGTACACAGCTTGCAGGTCCATCTTGGAGAACCATTTCAATCTGCTCACCTCGGCGACAATGTCATCCACTGTGGGTGTTAAATGCTGCTCCCTCTTGATAGCCAAGCTGGGCAGGCGCATGCCCATAAAGATCCGGACTTTGCCTGGTTGGTTGGGTTTACGAGCGATGACAATCAGGAACATCCAGGGCGTGAGGCCCTCGAGCTGTTCGATAATGTCTGCTTGCTCCAGCTTCCTCAGCTCAGCTTCTACTTTCTGGCGCAGGTGGAACGCCACCCGCTGATGCTTCAGTGCCACTGGCTGAATTGAGTCATGTTAGAAATGGGGTCTCTAGTTGGCAGAGGTATACACACTTGTCCAAATAGAGACCAAAATCCTAGTCAGGGTAAGTCACACACAATCCAAATTGTCCTGTGCCCACCCTCTGGTAGCTTGGCACTGAGCAGTCAGGCTTAACTTAGAATGCAATGTGTAAAGTATTTGTGCAATAAATCATACAGTAACACAGTGAAAACCTCACAAACATATACCACACAGGTTTAGAAAAATATAAAATATTTATCTGGTTAAATTAAGGTCAAAATGATAAAGATTCAATAAGCACAAGTTGAACTATCACTTTTGCAAGATTAAAAAGAGTCAACAATTGTCTCTTGTTTGTACAAAGTACCTGGTTTGTGTCATAATTACCACGCACGGAGCCCACAGAGGAGGAGATGTGTGTAAAAATGAGGTGTGTGTCGGATTTTCCAATGCGGCACAGACGAAGTGTTGTTTCTTTCCACGCTGCAAGGGGCTTTGCGCCGATTTCCGGCGCACAGACTCGGTTTCTCACTGCGATGCGGGGATCTTTGGACACCCAGGGACGTTGCAGGGAAAATCCTGGTTGTGCAGGAAAAAGTCACAGGTTTTGCATAGATTCGGTAGGCGATGCGTCAAATTTTCTGTTGCACGGCAGGAGCTTTGTCCATTCTTCACTCAGGAAGTTGGGCTGTGTCGTTCCGGCTCGGCTGTGCGTTGATCCAGTAGGGCCGTGCGTCGAATTTGTTGTTGCAACGCAGGCGCTATGTCAATCTTTGCTCGGGAAGTTGGGCTGCGTCGTTCCGGTTCGGCATTGCGGCAATTTTCTCATCACAGGGCAGAATGTGTAACGATTTTCAGCGCACAAGGAGTTTCCTTGAAGAGATGAATTCTTTTTGGCCCTGAGACTTCAGAAAACAGTAGGCACGCTCAATCCAAGCCCTTGGAGAGCAAGTCTCAGCAAATTTAGAGGACAGCATGGAAACAGGAGGGCAGCAGTCCTTCACAGCAAAGCAGTCCAGATGAGTTCTTTGGGCAGCTAGGCAGTTCCTCTTGACAGGTTGCAGGTTCAGGTCTAGAAGAGTCTCATTTGGTGGGGTCAGGGACCCAGTTTATATACTCAAAAATGCCTTTGAAGTAGGGGAGACATCAAAGAGTGGTTTTGAAGTGCACAGGGTCCCCTTTCAGTACAGGTCTGTCTGCCAGGGTCCCAATAGGGGTTTAGGCAGTCTATTGTGTGAGGGCAGGCCACTAGCCTTTGAAATGTGTCAGGCCCTTTACCCTCCCAGCCCAGAAAGACGCATTCAGTATGCAGATGAGTGCAGGCGTGACTGAGTATCCTGTGTTTGTGGTTATCTGGGTGAAATGCACATGGGAGCTGTAGGAAGGTAGCCTCTTTCTAGCTTTGTTACCCCCACTTTTGGCCTGTTTGTGAGTATATGTCAGGGTGTTTTTACTGTCTCACTGGGATCCTGCTAGCCAGGACCCCAGTGCTCATAGTTGGTGGCCTATATGTGTTCATGTGTGGTGCCTAACTGCATCACTGAGGCTCTGCTAACCAGAACCTCAGTGTTTATGCTCTCTCTGCTTTTAAAATTGTCCCTGCAGGCTAGTGACTATTTTCACCAATTCTGATTGGCACACTGGAACACCCTTATAATTCCCTAGTATATGGTACCCAGGGTATTGGAGTCCCAGGAGCTCCCTATGGGCAGCAGCTTTATTTTGCCACCCATAGGGAGCTCAGACAATTCTTACACAGGACTGCCACTGCAGCCTGAGTGAAATAACATCCATGTTATTTCACAGCCATTTTAAAATGCACTTGAGTAACTTATAAGTCACCTATATATCTAACCCTCACTTAGTGAAGGTTAGGTGCAAAGTTTCTAAGTGTGAGGGCACCCTGGCACTAGCCAAGGTGCCCCCACATTGTTCAGGGCAATTTCCCCGGACTTTGTGAGTGCGGGGACACCATTACACGTGTGCACTACATATAGGTCAATACCTATATGTAGCTTCACAATGGTAACTCCGAATATGGCCATGTAACATGTCTAAGATCATTGAGTTGTCCCCCCATGCCTAATCTAGTATTGGGGTGCCAATCACATGCATCCCCGGGGCTCCAGCATGGACCCCGGGTACTGCCAAACTAGCTCTCTGGGGGTTTTCTCTGCAGCTACCGCTGCTGCCAAACCTCAGACAGGTTTCTGCCCTCCTGGGGTCTGGGCAGCCCAGTCCCAGGAAGGCAGAACAAAGGATTTCCTCTGAGAGAGGGTGTTACACCCTCTCCCTTTGGAAATAGGTGTTAAGGGCTGGGGAGAAGTAGCCTCCCCCAGCCTCTGGAAATGCTTTGAAGGGCACAGATGGTGCCCTCCGTGCATAAGCCAGTCTACACCCGTTCAGGGATCCCCCAGCCCCTGCTGTGGCCCGAAACTGGACAAAGGAAAGGGAAGTGACCACTCCCCTGTCCATCACCACCCAAGGGGTGGTGCCCAGAGCTCCTCCAGTGTGTCCCAGACCTCTGCAATCTTGAAGGCGGAGGTGTGAGGGCACAATGGAGACCACGGAGTGGCCAGTGCCAGCAGGTGACGTCAGAGACCCCTCCTGATAGGCTCTTACCTGGTTAGGTAGCCAATCCTTCTCTGAGGGCTATCCTGTGGGTTCCTCTTCAGATAATGAATGCAAGAGTTCACCAGAGTTCCTCTGCATCTCTCTCTTCGACTTCTGCCAAGGATCGACCGCTGACTGTTCCAGGATGCCTGCAAAACCACAACAAAGTAGCAAGACGACTACCAGCAACATTGTAGCGCCTAATCCTGCCGGCTTTTTCATCTGTTTCCTGGTGGTGCATGCTCTGAGGGCTGTCTGCCTTCACCCTGCACTGGAAGCCAAGAAGAAATCTCCTGTTGGTCGACGCAATCTTCCCCCTGCTAACCCAGGCACTAAACTTCTGCATCACTGGTCCTCTCAGTCCCCTCTCCTCTTGACAAGCATGGTCCCTTGAACACAGGAGCTGGATCCAAGTGACCCCGACAGTTCAGTGATCCTTCTGTCCAAATTTGGTGTAGTAAGTCCTTGCCTACCCACGGCAGACAGTAATCCTGTGTACTGTGTGATTTGCAGCTGCTAGGGCTTCTGTGCACATTTGCAAGGATTCCTTCGTGCACAGCACAACCCAGGTCTCCAGCACTCCGTCCTGCATTGCTCAACTCGCTGAGTTGACTACCGACTTTGTGGGACCCTCTTTTGTTGTGTTGAGACGACCGCCGTGCTCAGATTTCTTGAATGCCTGTTCAAGTGCTTCTGCGGGTGCTGTCTGCTTCTGCGTGGGCTCTCTCTGTTGGTGAGTGCCCCCTCTGTCACTTCCTCCAAGGGGCGACCTCCTGGTCCTTCCTGGGCCCGGGCAGCACCTATTATCTTCAACTATGACTCTTGCAGCTAGCAAGGCTTGTTTGTGGTCATTCTGCATGGAAACCACTCTGCATCCTTCGGCACGCTGTGTGACATCTTCTGACCAAAGGAGAAGTTCCTGGCACCTTCCGTTGTTGCAGAATCTTTGGCTTCTTCCACCCAGAGGCAGCCCTTTTGCACCTCCATCTGGGGTTTAGTGGGCTCCTGCCCCCCCCCCCCCCCCCCCCCCCCGGACACTTGCATGACTCTTGGACTTGGTCCCCTTCCTTTACAGGTCCTCAGGTCCAGGAATCCGACTTCAGTGTTTTGCTCGTAGTTGTTGTTCTTGCAGAATCTCCTATCTCGACTTTACTGTCTTTTTGGGGTAGTAAGGTAACTTTACTCCTACTTTTCAGGGTCTTTGGGTGGGGTATCTTGGACACCCTTAGTGTTTTCTTACACTCCCAGCGACCTTCTACACACTGCACTAGGCCTGGGGTCCATTCGTGGTTCGCATTCCACTTTTGGAGTATATGGTTTGTGTTGCCCCTAGGCCTATTGTCTCCTATTGCATTCTATTGTGTCCTACAGTGTTTGCATTACTTTTCTAACTGTTTACTTACCTGATTTTGGTTTGTGTGTATATTTTGTGTATTTTACTTGCCTCCTAAGGAAGTATATCCTCTGAGATACTTCTGGCACATTGTTACTAAAATAAAGTACATTTATTTTTAGTAACTCTGACTATTGTGTTTCTTATGACATAGTGCTATATGATATAAGTGGTATAATAGGAGCTTTGCATGTATCCTAGTTCAGCCTAAGCTGCTCTGCTATAGCTACCTCTATCAGCCTAAGCTGCTAGAACACTACTAATCTATAAATAATGGATAACTGGACCTGGCACAAGGTGTAAGGACCATCAGGTACCCACTATAAGCCAGGCCAGCCTCCTACAGGGGCTGTCAACCAGCCCAGTCCAGATGTGGATTGGAGACAGGCTGTAAGGCACAGATGGATTTTAAGTGCAGAGAAATGTGGCATTTCTAAAATAGTAATTTGAAATCCAACCTCACCAATAAGCAGGATTTTGTATTACCATTCTGGCCATACTAAGTATGACCTGGTTACCCCTTTCTGATCAGAATCTACCACTCAAACAGTATATGGGGGTAGCCCTAATGTTATCCCAGGAAAGGAGAAGGCCTCACAGTAGTGGAAAATGAATTTAGGAGTTTTCCACTACCAGGACAAATATAACACACACACACACACACATGCCCTGCCTTTTACCTACATAGCACGCTGCCCTATGGGTTACCGAGGGCCTACCTTAGGGGTGATATATGTAGAAAAATGGGAGTTTTAAGGCTTGGCAAATACTTTTAAATGCCAAGTCGAAGTGGCAGTGAAACTGCAGACACAGGCCGTGCAATGGCAGGCCTGAGACATGGTTAAGGGGCTATTTATGTGACTGGCACAACCAGTGCTACCGGCCCACTAGTAGCACTCAATCTACAGTCCCTGGGCACATGTAGTGCACTTTACTAGGGACTTGCAAGTAGATCAAATATATCAATTGGGTATGAACAAATGTTACCATGTTTAAGAGAGAGCATATGCACTTTAACACTGGTTAGCAGTGGTAAAGTGTGCAAAATCCTAAAACCAGCAAAAACAGTGTCATAAAAGTGGAGGGAGGCAGGCAAAAAGTTTGGGGATGACCACCCTAAGGCTGCCATGTCTAACAAGTCATCAATGTGTAGATGTATCAGGCGATCTCTCAAACAGCTGATCCCTTCAAACAGCTGTGCAAACTCGGGCAGGATGTCATTGACGCCTCCAAGATGCACACTGAAATCCAACAATATGAGACTGAGTTGCTCTGCCGTCCTGCGGCTTAACAGCATCCCTGACCCCGTCCGGGTCACATACACTTCAGTACACGTGGACTGCCCTTCGTGTGAGATGTCCGTTGTGAAGACCCCTGCCAGGGGTAAAGGAGTAGAAGACTCAAAAGTACAAATATGAGTGGCGGTGGGGCGTTAGAGTAGCTGTAGGGCAATTGTTTCTAATACTGATTGCGCCAAAATGTTAATGGACGCCCCTGTATCGATTAGAGTGGGACCTGGTGGTCTGGAGAACTGTGGTATTCTTAGATATGCATTTGTGGGGAATCCTCCTACTGGCTGCATGGTGTGAACAAAGTGGACTGTTCCTTCGTTATGGTCATTGTCCATATTGTCTTCCTCCACCATTGCCACCTGTGGTTGCACCAGGTTGATCGGTTTAGGTCACTGTTGTTTTTGATGTGCAGACAACCGACATATCTTGGCATTCATTTTGCTGCATTTAGAGCATTTATTGCCTTGGGCCGTACACGGCCCTTGATGAGGATACAGCCCTTCACACAGGTAGCACGTGCGTGGACTTTCGGCGAGTCTTTTTCTTGTCTGTCGCTGTAGATGTTACTGCATTCACAGATTCTACTTTGAGCGGGCATTGTAGCGCTGCTTCCATGTGTGCATCGTGCACTTTGGATAGCTCTTTCGATCGGCCCATCGTGAGAATGTTGGCTATGGACATCCCCGGCACCGGCAGTATGTTTTCTTTCAGTTTGACAAAGGCACAGCCCTGTATGAACTGCGCACGTATTTCATCATCCACATCCGGTGTGTGCAGGTGCATGCAAGTTTCTTAAGCCTTGCATAGATTTTGTCGACAGATTCTTCTGGGGGCTGCCTGGCCTGCCGCAGTAAGAATTGCTCATAGTCTTGGTTCACAAGGGGTTCACAATGTACTGTGAGGGCCCTTTTTAGGGGCTGGTAAGTGTATGGCGGGCCATCTTCGACCACCGACTTCCCTAGTTTGTGAATGGTGGCACCACCAAGATGCAAAACCAGAGGGTGACGTTTGTCATTATCCATCGCTACTGTTGCAAAATAGTTTTCTAGTGTCTCTACCCAATCTTTCCAGCAGGACGCCTGTGTTGATGGAGGGCCCTCGACAAAGAAAGGCCAAAGAGCTGGGATGGACTCCATTTTATGTTCAAGATGGGAGACCGTGGTTGGGAGGGGTGAGTCAGACTGAAACTGCGACATCCAAAGCTGTGGGGACAAGCTTTCCTTTCTCATATTTCTTTGATTATGTGTTTGACTCAGTTCTGTGTGTGTCATTGCATGAGGTTTGGTTTGCACCAGGAAGGCTGGCAGAATCTGGTTGTCGTACCTCTTTCTGTGAAAGTTGTATTTTTTTTTAAAGTTTTTTTTTTATTAAAGTATTTTTTTTAAGTTTGATTTTTTGTAAAGTTTTTTTTTTGTAAAGTTTTTTTTTTGTAATTTTTTTTTATTAAGTATGGCCCCAGTGCCCGCCCACATAGTCAAATCTCCTCCAGCTGCAGGATTAGTGTTGCAAACCATAGGTTATTTAATAAGATAAGTGCATAATAAAAAGAATTCTAGCTAACGCGTCAAGAATTTTCAATTCTATTAAGGACACGGAGACGAGGATTATGCTTCTCTTCCTTTACTGAATAAAACACAGCAGCCAAAGAGTTAAAACATTAAAACTACAACTCCCAAAAACATTTGTAGTCCAGACTGCCCAATCCCAGGCAATCCTCAGCTATAAGTATCACCATAACAACAGAACTTCCTCTTTCTTTGCGAAGACGAACCAACTTCCGGTCTTAAAACGCGCAGCAGAACATGAAAACGAAAACCTCCAGGCAATAGAACTCCGACCTCCAGGATGAAAGGTACTCATTCGCCTTTAGTAACTGCACCTAAAGAAAAAGAACAAACCAGTAGTGCTCTTGGAAAAAACAAAAGTCTCAAGGGGGGGGAAAAACATTAAACATATGTCATTGTTACAACATGCTTTTAAATACAATCATTTTAATCATCATTACAAACTTGTAACCTTTACGGGTGGGATAATCCTCGCCTCCGTGTCCTTAATAGAATTGAAAATTATTGACGTGTTAGCTAGAATTTTTTTTATTCTATGTCAGGAACGGAGGCTTCGGATTATGCTAGTTGTAAGCTGATTTACCACCGTAGAAGCTATGTCAACAATAGGTTTATGATAAAAAACTTTCAACGCATTGTCCGAAGACCAATCCGCTGCTGCCATAATGTCTTCCAGTCTGGAACCCGCTCCAAAGGATTTGGAAGCCAGAGCTCCCCGAATGGAGTGAGCCCCAAACATAGAGGTATCAATGCCTGCTTCTCCCAACAACCACTTAACCCACCTGGCCAAAGTGGCCGCAGAGACAGGCCCGTAAGGCTTTTGCAACAAAATTAACAGTTGGCCTCCTGAGTCCCTGCGAGACTCTCTCGTACAAATCTCATAAGATTTCAAACATTGTACTACACACAATTTTGAATTATGCGGAAAAGCAGGGTAAGAAATATATCTGGATGCAGTTTTTGTACGTTTTGAAATTGAGAAAGAAACTCCCGTAGGAGTGAATACTCTACCTGTCTAATCCAAAGCTTTAACATCCGAAACCGGTCTGCATGAGATAAGGCATAACAGAACTGTTAACTTAGCGGACAATTGTGTACGCGACAAGTCGTTGTTACAAGGCCATGTCTTAAGAAAATTAAGAACAATATTAACATCCCACAAAAGCGAATATCTAGCCTGAGGGGGGGGTTAACCATCCGAATCCCCCGAAGAATCTTAAAAATCAAAGGATGCTCGCCCACAGGCCTACCATCCACATGGGGGTGAACCGCCGAAATAGCAGACCTAAAGCTATTAACCGTCCTGTAAGCGAGACCCTGCAAAGCCAATTCAGAGAGAAAATTAGCAATCATGGAAATTTGGGCCCCCAAGGGATCAATACTCCGTTCACTGCACCAATCCATCCATCTCTTCCAGGATGCCTTGTATCACTTGTGGGTGGAAGGAGCCCAAGATTGGGATAAAAAGAACAAAGCTTCCCCTGAAACTCCTGGCACTTGCCAACGTCTCCTGAAAGTCTCCATGCCATGAGACTCAGTTGATTCTGGCTCACCAGCGGGTGAGGGGCCCCCAAGGGGTCCAGAAGAAGAGATGGGAACAATGGCAGAAGAACTGGAGATGCACACGTTAGTGACATCGCTACCGGAAACAAAGCCTGAGCTTTCCAAAGTGGCGTCACTAAAATGTCGGATAATTGCCTCTTTACTTGAGCAAGGACCCTCTGAATCATTGAAAGGGGGGGAAGGCATAGAGAAGATGTTGCGACCAATCTTGAAGAAAAGCGTCCGTTCCCATTGCCAACTGATCCGGTCTCCATCTGTAAAAGTTTGGCAGTTGAGCATTGAGACGGGATGTGAACAAATCCGTCACACAGGGACCCCATCTCCTTGAGAGGTTCTGAAAAATCGTTCTGTGCAGCATCCAATCGCTGCTGTCTTTCAAGAAACGTGAATTCCAGTCCGCTACTATGTTGGAGCGCCCCGGAAGGTCTTCCGCTATCACATGAATCTGATTCTGAAGGCAAAAATACCAAAACTCTCTGGCTATCTCCGCCAACAGATGAGATCTGGTTCCCCCCAGTCAATTGATATATCTCACCGCTGAGATGTTGTCCATTCTCAAAAGAATGCAACAACTAGCTTTGTTGGGGGACATCGACCAGATCGCTAAAGATCCCGCTAGGAGCTCCAAACAATTGATATGAAGTCTCAACTCCTCCGAGGACCACCATCCTCCCGTCTCCACCGAGCCACAACGAGCTCCCCAGCCCCAATGACTGGCATCCGACTCTATGACCATCTCCGGTAAGGAGGCGAAAATGGCTCTGACATTCTACGCTTCCATGTGAGTCAGCCACCAAACGATCTCTGTCTTGGCTTCCTCTGAAAGCGGAATCTGGTCCGAATAGGACAGTCCCCTGCGCAAATGCAAAATCTTGAGACGTTGAAAGGCTCTGTAATGTGATGGGCCCGGAAAAATCGCCTGAATGGAGAAGGCCAGAAGCCCCACCAACCGGGTTAAAATCCGCAACGATATAGTCGAAGAGGCAAGGGCTTTCCGTAACTCTTTCTTGATAGCAGTCCTCTTTTCCAGGGGTAACCGCAGTTGCGCTATAACTGAATCTACTTGAAAACCTAAGAATTCTATACATTGCGTTGGAGATGTCACAGACTTCTCGCTGTTGATTAAGAAACCTAGGTCTTGAAGGATCTGAATTGTCCAAGAGAGATGCCTCAGGACTAACTCCCTGGACTGAGCCATGATCAAAAGATCGTCGAGATAAATAATGAAGCAAACGCCTCGTTCTCGAAGGAACTGGGCCACCGGGCGGGGAAGTTTTGTGAAGCACCACGGGCGGATGAAAGGCCAAAGGGGAGGACTTTGAACTCAAACCATTGGTGCCTCCATTGGAACTGAAGAAAGCGCTGATGCTGGGCGTGAATTGGGACTGACAGATAAGCGTCTTTTAGGTCTAAACGCACTAACCAATCTTTTTCCTGAAGGAGATCGCGTAACATGTGGATACCCTCTATCTTGAAATGACGGTAGACTATCAATTGGTTGAAGTCTCTCAGATTCAACACTAGGCGAAAGCCCTTTTCTTTCTTTGGAACAAGAAAAATTGTACTGACAAAACCGTTTAGCTGGGGTACTGAGGGAACAATCGCCTCCTTGAGGAGGAGGCTGTCGATTTCTGCGTCTATAAAACTGCTTTCTGCTAGGGAACAATGGAGAGGGAGAGGGGATGACTCTGGAACGGTCTGGAGTAAAAGTCTAACCTGTAGCCCCTGACAATCTGAAGAACTCAAGAGTCTTGAGAGATACCGGCCCATGCTTGAGCGTGACGCTCCAATCTTCCCCCAAGAATCACTTCCAAAAAATTAATAATTCTCACCTGAGTTATTGTAATCTTGAGAGCGATCGGCTCCTCGTCCTCTGAAGCCGTGGCCACGGCCTCCTCTGCCTCTGGAAGGGTAGAATCCGGAGGATTGATAGTATCCTTGACCTCTGGGGGCGTAGTTGGGGGAGGTCTGCTGGAAACCACAGCCTGGCGCTCGACCTCAGTAACATCCGGCCCTGGTAAAAAGGCTCCCTGTGAACATCCGTTTCATGGAAGATTGGGCTTTGTCAAGGGCCGTGAACGTAGAGACATATTTACCCAAATCTTTAACAAATTTCTCTCTGAACAGGAGGCTATTGGCCAAGGTGCCCGGCTCAGAGGGAGCAAGTTCCGCCAATTTTGGATCGATTTGCATAAGAAACAATTTCCTGCGCTCGGTAGACATGGCGCAGTTCGCGTTTCTGAGAAGGCAAATGGCTCTTTGGGCCCATTCCATTACAGTTTGAGGGTCAAGAATAGTGTTAGTTTCTTTAGCTTGAACTGCCAACTCAAGAATTTTAGTAATGGGACCGGACAGATCAAACATCTTGTCTTGACATCCCTTCCAGGCGCGGTCAAGTCCTTTTTTGGGATCTTTAGTAAACTTTTTTAAGAAGGTTGCAACACTGGGATCCAGCTCCGGAGTGTCAGCCACTTTGCCTTGCAGAGAGGGTTGAGGGCTTTCCGATCGAAGAGTGCTACGAAAATCTTTATCGAAGCCCTTGCGTAACCTTTTTTGTATGTAATGGGCCACCTCAGCACAACGCACCAAGTCCGTGGATCTGGGATGAACAATGTTCTCTGGATCGAAAAGTAAGTTCCCATGAGGGGTAACTTCGTCCGCAGAATATGGTTTGGCTTTCCGTTTGCGCTTGCCCCCTATTTTGGGCTCGGAAATATCTGAATCTGAGTGGGAATCAGATGATTGTGAAAACTCTCAAGGTGCCCCGAGGGGAAAATGAAATTTTCAGAGGGTGGTTGAAGGTCAGAACTATATTTGTGATCATTGATCACCGCCGATGCCATTTGGGCCAGAATCTTTGCTGAAGACAGGGGATTCAAAGAACCCTTAGTGGACAAACCAGTCTCTCTGGAAGAAGGCTCTCTGGCCCCTGATCCAGTGGGAATAGGCCCCATCAATTCCCCCCGTCCATATCGGACCAAAAGTACAATAAAAGGTTTCAGGGCCTTAATTAATTCCTGGTTAACAGAATCCTGAACATGGTGCCCAAGAGCCTGAACCAGTCTCTCCTTCATCTATTCAGGTACAGGTGCCTCAACCTCCTGATAGTACTCTTCCTCCCCAGCAAAATAAGCCATGGCAGGAGACAGGCAGAGTTCAAGGAGGGAGGAAACCTCAGCAGGTAAATCACTAGTTTATATATAGAGTCTAAAAACAGACCTAAAAATCGGCCAAATCCAGTGGAGGGAGCACCTGCTGACCTCCTAGGCCAAGCCTGCAACGTTTATTCGCCCCGTTGGGCGTTCTGGGGGCAGAATGCACTTTTTCTCCTCACTCGTGTGCAGCACGAGCCGGGATTCTGAAGAAAAACCCCAGCTCTGACTTATGCCGGACTTATGCCGGCCGCAAAAAGCTAGAAATAGAGAGCGGACTGCTCTCTCCTAAGCGCCAGCTCTGTCTCCAGGGAGACCGGTAACTCTGCACTGAAGCCGTGCCGCGGGAACATCAAAGAAAAAACCTGCGCGGCCGGCATAAAAGCAGTGCAGCATATGGCGCGTGATCGGAGGCAGTCAAATAAGCCTCTGACCGCGCGTCAAACATGAAAGGCGAGTGGTTCAAAAGACCGCCGCCTACTCTGGCACCGTTCAGCCCCGCTCTCGCTCCACAGGCCGGTAACAGCAACTAAATTATAATACCTTACAAGTTAATAAAAAGAAAATGGGACTTAACTTTGGCTGCGCAGCAGCA
The DNA here is from genome assembly GCF_031143425.1 of Pleurodeles waltl. Lineage (NCBI taxonomy): Eukaryota > Metazoa > Chordata > Amphibia > Caudata > Salamandridae > Pleurodeles > Pleurodeles waltl. Next base: position 1,715,223,490 of record NC_090445.1, on the reverse strand, counting down.
AAGAAAGAGAAAGTTCAGTTCTTATGGTGACACTTATAGCTGAGGCTTGCCTGGGATTGGGCAGTCTGGACTACAAATGTTTATGGGAGTTGTAGTTTTAATGTTTTAACTCTTTGGCTGCTGTGTTTCATTCAGTAAAGGAAGAGAAGCATAATCCGAAGCCTCCGTTCCTGACATAGAATTCCTGAGCTTCCAGAGCTTCATACGGTGTTCGGGGAAAGTTCCCTAATTTGTCTGGTTAGGCCGATAGTGCCGCGCTCCCCGGGAGCAGGATAATCATCACTGATGAAGAGAAAAGGGGACGGGCCACATCCTCCGTTCACCACGCACGCCCCCTGAGACAGGAGCCTAGAGTCTCCGACGTTGCTTCGTGCCCGTGATGGTGCTGTCCGGTCGCAGCGGCACAGGTGGCTCTGGCTCCCCTGCTGCAGAACTGCAGTCGCTGTCCTGTGATTCTCCTCAGACCGCCGGGGAAACACTGTAGCGAGCTGTCCGCTAACGCGCAGCGGAGGGATAGGCCCCATCGCCGCCGGGGCTCACTACCACAGTGCCGCTGCCGCCTCAGGACTAGAGGGCTGTTCCGCTCCTGTGCATCAGGATAACGGATGGTTCTCCTCCTCCTGCGCGGCAGCGAGGCGGCACAGCATGTGGGGTCAGACCTCTCGTCGCCATTGCCATGTTCTGGGCCCTAGGCCTGCATACTACATACATGCTCACTTGGCACACATGTCCGGTGCACACAGGTAGCCATGAGCTGCATATTCTATATCAGGACCGGAGGCTCGGATTATGCTTTCTCTTTCTTTACTGAAAATTCCCAGCAGCCAATTAAAACATGTATAAACAAAAAACAACATTTCCCAAGATGCTGTAGTGTATAAGTCACATGCACCAATCAACCATAGTGACCTTAGTCCATAAAGTCCATAACCTTGAACGTCATATCCTCTTTCTTTGCTGCTTCGCAGCAGATAAGTAACTTTTCACTTTATCCTAAATTTATTATCATATAGATTGTGGTATTGAAGTTTAAAAGTGTTTAATTTTACAGGCGTCGCGAGTCCGCGCGCCTTAGTGTTTACATTAATCCTTTGGTTTCGGCTTTTCGCCGAGTTAATTATGTTTATTGATTTTCTGTCAAGAGCGATGTTAACTCGACAAGCGGCCTCCCGCCGAGTTAAGTGTTTTTATTGATTTTCCCTCGCAGAGGGAATTCTCTCGCTTATTGATTTTTTGTAGTTTAACATTGCCGAGCCCGCGGCACATTTCCTTTCGGCTTCCAGCCGAGTGTTTAATTTAATTAGATTTTCCCTTATGAAGGGAACCCGGGAGAGGACTGCGTGTTAGACACGCAGTCTGTTTTCTATGGCAACCGGTGTTGCCAAACGCGTGCGTCATTGACGAACCGATCTCATTCCCCTTTGATTCTACATGAGATCGGTTCGTCTTTGGACAGCGCGTGAGGCACTGGAGTTTTGTCAGGAGCAACTGCTCACTTCCTCCCCGACGCCCAGTTAAGGCAACACTTACTGGGTTGTAAAATTTCTTACAAAGGCTGGGCCTAGAGTGATAATATTATTTTTCTGCAGGGCATATATATATGCTTATCTCCCATTAGATAGGTTTTAAGTGTATATATATAATATTCCCCTACTAGTACACCTGCTGGGGTTTTTATCACTCCCCATGTTATTATTATTGTCTCCTGGTTTTATAGTTTATTCATTATGGCTCAATGGAGCGACCAGGATGCAGGGTTCTACCCTGAGGATACCGACAACCAACTAGAGATAGATTTGGTTGAAGTTCTAGATTCAAGAGTACAACAGTCGGTTAATGATGCTCTGGCTAGAGCTCTTGGCCCCTTTTCAGGCCAATTATTAGAATATGCCCAAGCACAGGGCTGGAGGACCGGGGACCCCTCCCCCTCCTCCGAAGACACTACGACCCCTGTTCCTACAAAATCAAAATCTAAGAATATCTCACAGGAGGATCCTGTTGGAGAGTTGCATGCCGACATGTTTGAAAAATTGCACAAGAAAAGAGGCGCGGAACACAATTATAGCTCCCAACGCAATTCCTCTTCTTCAGGGGACTCTGATGATCCGGATTCCGACGACATTACCACCCTAAACCTTAGTAAGAAATCAAAAACTACCTCTACTACACCTCAAATTTTAGATTTTAACCCTTCAGAGATTATACATCCTAGATCTTCGAGTTGGCTTCCAACTCCTGAGGTAGCACTCTATGTTCACGCGAACTTAAGGAAAGGTTTTGATAAAGAGGTGCGCTCCAGACTCAAGGCGGAATGCCCCAGACCGGAGCTAGAAAATAATGTGGCGGAAACTCCCGAAATTGATCCCACTTTGATTACCTTCATGAAGAAGTACGGGAAGGATCCCAAAAAGGGTCTAGACAGATCCTGGCGCCTTTGTCAAGACAAATTACTAGATATGACAGGCCCATTGACAAAAATCTTAGACCTGGCTACCACATCCAAGGAATCAGGCATCCCAGTGAGCACTGATGTTTTATTGGGTTGGGCTCAGAGAGCAGTTTGTCTATTAGGTAACACAAACTGTGCTATCTCCACCGAACGCAGGAAATCCATACTGATGCGAATGGATCCTAAACTTGTGGACTTGGCTTCCTCTAAAGCGGGACCAGCAGCTGAGGGTCTCCTTTTTGGCTCTTCCTTCATTAAGGAGCTGGCCAAATTTTGCTCTACCTTTTCCACTTTAGACAAGGCTCAACTGTCCTTAAAAAAGGTTTTTCGAAGGGGCCTTTTTGTCAGGGCCGGGTGTTTCGGCGGACGAATGCCAGGCCGAGGTAACTTTGTCAGTCCCCAAAATTACTACCCGAGGGGTAGAGGTAACTGGTCTGGAGATCAAGCCGACACCACGTTCTACCCTTCACGGCCTCGTGGAGGAAGGCCCAGGTTCCGCAGAGGGTACCATAGAGGCCAGCAAGGAGCTATACAAGACGCCTCCTTTACCGGTAAGAATTATTCTACATTCACAAGTTATTCTTGGGGGAAGAGTCAGACTGTTTGTGCACAAATGGAGAGAGACTTCAGGAGACCCCTGGGTTATTCAGACAGTGTCAGGTTTTCACCTGGAGTTCCTCAACACTCCATTTCAGCATGCTCCTCCGATAAACATGTGTTTTTCCCAATCAAATCAGAATTTTATAGAACTAGAGGTGCAAGCATTGTTGGACAAAGGTGCAGTAGCTTTTTCAACTCCACACCCTACAGGATTCTGCAATCCTATTTTTGTAGTAGACAAAAAAGGAGGCGGTCACCGGTTGGTATTAAATCTGAAAGACTTCAACTCTTGGATTGTTTACAGACACTTCAAGATGGAGGGGATTCACATGTTGCGAGACATTCTTTTAGAAGGGGATTGGATGGTTCGTTTAGATCTAAAAGATGCGTACCTCTCAATCCCGATTTTTGCACCCCACAGGAAGTATCTTCAGTTCCAGTGGAAGGGGTGTTGCCTAGAATTCATGGCTCTCCCATTCGGTCTATCCTCAGCTCCCTGGTGCTTCACAAAGCTCTTGAGACCGGTGGTGGAATGGTTGAGAACCAAGGGAGTTCGTCTTATCATATATCTGGACGACATCTTACTGATGGCGCAGGATGCAACAACGTTACTGACACATCTAAATTGGACAGTCACGTTGCTCCAGGAATTAGGTTTCCTTATCAATGCGCAGAAGTCACTGTTGAAACCATCCCAAACGATAGAGTTTTTGGGTTTCAGGATAGATTCCATTCTATCCCTATTGATTCTTCCAGCGACAAAAATTTGCAATATCAAACGAGAGTTGAGAGCAGCATTACTCAGCCCGAATATTTCCCTCAGGAGCATTGCTCGACTAGTGGGTCTGTTAGCTTCATCCATTCAAGCAATTTGTCCTGCCCCCTTACACTATCGGGCCCTCCAGAGATTGAAGATTCAATATTTGAGGCAAGGTCTGAGTTACTCAGACCAGGTTCCTCTGACTTCAGAGGTCAAGGAAGAGATTCAGTGGTGGCTTCACCACATGGAAGCGTGGAATGGCAGGGCCATTTTCGGATCTCACCCAGAAGTTGTCATAGAATCGGACGCCAGTCAGTGGGGCTGGGGAGCGCGTTGTGGCTCAATGACGACAGGGGGTCGTTGGTCTTCAACAGAGAAAGATTTACACATAAATTGCTTGGAGCTCCTGGCGGGCTCTTTCGCAATAAAGAGTTTATCCCCGATCAGGACAGATTGTTGCATTCTTCTGAGAATGGACAATATATCAGCGGTTCGTTATGTGAACAAACTGGGGGGAACGCGATCCAGAATCCTGGCGGAAATTGCCAAGGAATTTTGGCATTATTGCCTGAGACACAGACTAGTGGTGTTGGCGGAGTATCTTCTGGGAGATCAGAACATAGTAGCGGACTGGAACTCCAGCTATCTGACGGATCCCAGCGATTGGAAGCTGGATCCACAGATATTTCAACAAATTGTCCAGGTTTGGGGTTCCTGCGAGATGGATCTTTTTGCGTCTCGCCTCAACAACCAAGTTCCGAAATTCTTCAGTTGGAGGCCGGATCCTCAAGCCTCGGCAACGGATGCTTTTCTACAGAATTGGAACTCGTTCCAGTGTTATGCATTCCCGCCTTTCCTATTGATACCCAGAGTTTTGGCTCAAGTGAGGAGGCAGAAGGCAGAACTGATTTTAGTGACCCCGTTGTGGAGGTCTCAGCCGTGGTTCCCTATTGCCCTTCAGTTAGCATGTGCTCCTCCGCTACTAATTCCTCCTCGTCTGGACCTCTTGCTCAGTCCAGAGGGCCATCAACATCCCTTAATTGTATCGGGGACTCTATCTCTGATGGCTTGGAGGGTTTCAGGACAAGATGGAAAGCCCCAGGAATTTCGCAACAGGCTGAAGGCTTTATCAAGCGAGCATGGGCAAAGAGTACCCACAAGAGATATGCTTCGGCATGGCGTAAATGGGTTAGTTGGTGCAATGGAAGAGATCTTAATCCCATGGGGTCAGGTATTGATATGATTATTAATTTTCTGGCTGAGTTAGCCTCTTCAGGTTTGGCCTATAGAACAATCAATAATTTTTGATCGGCAGTTTCTTCAGGACATCCACCTATTGAAGGCAAACAGATAGGTGAACATCCGCTAGTATGTAAACTGTTGAGGGGTATCAGATTTCTGAATCCTCCTCAGCCTAAGAACTCTGTACTTTGGGATGTGAATATTGTGTTAAAATTCTTGGATTCTTGGCCCAGTAACAAGTACCTATCCCGGAAACAACTGTCAGCTAAATTAACTATGTTACTATGTTTAGTCTCATGCAAGAGAGTCTCAGATGTGAGAGCCCTAGATTTATTGGGGAGACTTTATTCTCCAGAGGGAGTAACCTTTATTATCTCCAGAAGAACCAAGAACAATTGCAGGTCAGTAACATACCCTTGGTTTCCAGATAATTCAAAATTATGTGTGGTACAGTGTCTTAAAGATTATGAAATATCTACAGAAGAACATAGACAGGACATGAATGGGCAAGTTTTAATTGCACTTCAGAAACCTTTTAAACCAGTTGTTTCGGCCACTCTTGCGAGGTGGTTAAGATGGCTTATGAATGAAGCTGGTATTGATACTAGCCATTTTGGAGCTCATTCAGTAAGAGGAGCAATGGCATCTAAGTCTTTTATGTTAGGTTCTAGCTTAACGGACATTATGAAATCTGCAGACTGGTCGTCTGAAAGTACTTTTCGTAAGTTTTATTTTAAGCCTGTTTTGGATGTGGCCTCTGTTGTTATGGGTCAGCTTTGAACTAGCATAATCCGAGCCTCCGGTCCTGATATAGAATGAAAAATTATCTAGCTTACGCGTTAAGAATTTTCAATTCTATTAAGGACACGGAGGCGAGGATTATCCCACCCTTCCATGAATATGGATAATTTTATTGCTCTTAAAAAATTGTTTAATTCATTGTTACCCTCCCACGTTTTATTGTTTAATAAGATGTGAAAGATATTAAATGGTTGTTACCATTAGTTTGAAGATATTACCGGCTGTTTTTTTTATTATTATTTCTTAGGAACGGATCAGAAGAATTCTTGAAGTTCTTTCCATCCAGATGTCTACGTTCTTGGAAAACCGACTTGATGTTCAGTCTGGTCTCCTTCGTTGGTTTCTTCCTTCCTAGATGAGAGTTGGTATCATCTAAAGACTTTGAGATTGTGAGAAAGGAATTACTGTTTTTGGTTAAAGCAAAGAAAGAGGATATGACGTTCGAGGTTATGGACTTTATGGACTAAGGTCACTATGGTTGATTGGTGCATGTGACTTATACACTACAGCATCTTGGGAAATGTTGTTTTTTGTTTATACGTGTTTTAATTGGCTGCTGTGAATTTTCAGTAAAGAAAGAGAAAGCATAATCCGAGCCTCCGTGTCCTTAATAGAATTGAAAATTCTTAACGCGTAAGCTAGAAAAATTTTCATTCTTTGTTGACAGGTCAGGTCACTCATGACTCCTGTGGGGGAGGGGTGTGCGTGGGAGTAAAGGGCGCACCTTGAGGGAGGGGTGGAGGTAAAGTACCTGTTGGGGGGGACACATAAGTCTAACAAGACACTAAACTTCCTTTCTTTAACTTCAATGAATCTTCAAATAAATGCTTTCCTGTTTATTTCACATCTTTTTAAGGTCAGTGCCGCTGTTGAGCCGGGGTGACCTGTAAAGGTCAGAAGGGGCGGAGGCAGTGATTCATACATCCTTCCCTGGCTTCAACTCGACTTCCTGCTTCCGCCTGCGCGTGCACCAATAACGTGGAAGCTCTGTGCGCGTCATCCACATAGGCAAACTCTACAGGCTAACGTTCGTTCTCATCTGGCACTCGTATGCCTCTGCACCAATCATATTGTGGTATATCTCGCGTCATCAGTTGCTAGGGGGGTGTTTATGTAGCTCTCACAGACACGGCAAGGCTGTGGCCGGTGTTCTATCTTTAGCCGCTCCCCGTCCGAATCGGGTCGGCTCTATTATGTGCGCATGCGCAGAACTGTGCGCATGCGCACCGGCGATTTGGTCAATTTCGCCGTCTTAAACTGCTCCCCTCAACGGGCACTTCGGAAGCGCATGCGCGCTTTGAATTTTTATCGCGGATGACGCGCATGCGCGTTTTTCATTTTAACGGTCGCATCGCCAGGGGCACGACGGATTGCGGTCGGAGCAGCAGTACCGCGTTACAAACTCGTTGGAGCGGCGCTACCCCTTCTTTAAGGTCAGTACTCGTGCCGATTATATATTATATATATATAATCTTGGCTTTCCTCTTTCACTAACTTTCTTTTGTGTCACTGCCCTTCTAGTTACCTGTTCCCGAGCTGCGTCACGGCACCTCATTGGGCCATTAGAAGCAGCTCGGGACGCCGCACGCATTTCAAACGTGGGCAACTGGTAAATCTGCAAACATAAAGGGGATTGAAAACCTGCATTGACTTTAACCAAAGCAGTCACTTGAAGTTTTTTAATAGCAAAGATATTTTCTTTCAGAGAGATACTGTAATGGTGTTCCAAGGTGAGCTGTGGAGTGTGTGGTTTTATTAGACTGTTATAAATAATGTTAGTATTAGGTATAAACTATATATTAATCAAATCTGTAGTTGAAAAACACTTTTAAATTTTTTTTACTTGAACGTATTTGCACATTTTGTAGCAGCCTATATTATGATGTAATTGTATTTATATAACGTTTACTACCCCTGACGAGGCATCAGTTGCATGTTTAAAACAAGGACTTACACATTTACAGTTCTTTCAGGGACATCCTACCTCATAGTACTAACAGGCATTGGCACAGCCAATAGGTCTTGTCTACGCAAGAGTTATTGGCTTTGCCAATGTGTTTTGACCAGAGTGGCTGCTGTTTAGCATGGCTATAAGTTAGTGGCATAGTGGCGTGAAGTTCATTTAGAGTACAGTGGGGTACTGTGCAGTTGTGTAGAGTGCAGTGGCATGGGACAAAGTAGAGTGGATTAGAGTGGCATACAATAGAGTGGCAGAGTGCAGTAGTCTAGAGTGGTGCAGTGGCATAGAGTGCAGAGTAGACTTGTTTGGCAGAGAGTGCAGTGGCGTAGTGTTGAGTGGTGCAGTGCAGAGTTGATTATAGTGCTGTACAGTGCAGTTGCGTAGAGTGGATTGATGTAGAGTGGCATAGATTGCAGTAGCGTAGAATGCAGTAGTACAGAGTAAATTGCTGTACAGTGGCGGAGAGTGCAGTGTTGCAGAGTAGAAGGTAGTGGTGTACAGTGTAGTTTAGAGTGCAGTGGCATGTGGTAGAGTAGCATAGAGTGGCATACAATAGAGTGGCAGAGAGTGCAGTAATGCAGAGTGGTGCAGTGTCATAGAGTGCAGAGTAGACTCGTTGCAGAGTGCAGTGGCGTAGAGTGGTGCAGTGCAGAGTATAGTGCCTAGAGTGCAGTGGCATAGGGTGCAGTGATGCAGTGTAGTGGCATAGAGTGCAGTAGTAAAGAATAGTGTGGTGTAGACCTCTGACCTGCTTTAGGTCTAGAGCTCGCCCCCGACGTCCGCAGCACCACCCTGCTGTCTCGTGCCCCTGACCCCCGTCCACGCTGCTGCTAGCGTGTTCGAGGCCCTCCTCCACCCGCAGGCATCCTCCTGCGCCTCATCCCTAGTGTCTAGTGGGCTCTGTTTAAGCTTCACTTGACCCGTGTGCCGCTTTTCGCCGTCCTGTAAGTGTTTTTTCCTTTTGTTTCAGCGCCTTGCCTCCTTGAGCTTCTGCCCCCGATGTGCCCCTTCTGATTGCTGTACCCTGATTGTAATTTGTGCCAGAATTGTATTTTGTGACTGTTTTTGAACTTTTCCTTACTGTTTGTGCCTTGCTTTTTTCCCTGTTTTTTTTGCCCCTTGGGCGCTCCCCCTTGCCGATCTACCCTTGCCGCTGCCTCCCTGCAGCCCCGCCCCCCTCGCGCCCCCATTCGCCGCTCCCTCCCGCCCCCCCAGCTGCTCCTCCCTTCTTAATGGCTGGTGCTGCGCGTTGCGAGTGAGCGACCTCTGACCTGCTTTAGGTCTAGAGCTCGCCCCCCACATCCGCAGCACCACCCTGCTGTCTCGTGCCCCTGACCCTCGCCCACGCTGCTGCTAGCGTGTTCGAGGCCCTCCTCCACCCGCAGGCATCCTCCTGCGCCTCATCCCTGGTGTCTAGTGGGCTCTGTTTAAGCTTCACTTGACCCGTGTGCCGCTTTTCGCTGTCCTGTAAGTGTTTTTTCCTTTTGTTTCAGCGCCTTGCCTCCTTGCGCTTCTGCCCCCGATGTGCCCCTTCTGATTGCTGTACCCTGATTGTAATTTGTGCCAGAATTGTATTTTGTGACTGTTTTTGAACTTTTCCTTACTGTTTGTGCCTTGCTTTTTTCCCTGTTTTTTTTGCCCCTTCGGCGCTCCTCCTTGCCGATCTACCCTTGCCGCTGCCTCCCTGCAGCCCCGCCCCCCTTGCGCCCCCATTCGCCGCTAAGCTGCTCCTCCCTTCTTAATGGCTGGCGCTGCGCGTCGCGAGTGAGCGACCTCTGACCTGCTTTAGGTCTAGAGCTCGCCCCCCCCACGTCCGCAGCACCACCCTGCTGTCTTGTGCCCCTGACCCTCGCCCACGCTGCTGCTAGCGTGTTCGAGGCCCTCCTCCACCCGCAGGCATCCTCCTGCGCCTCATCCCTGGTGTCTAGTGGACTCTGTTTAAGCTTCACTTGACCAGTGTGCCGCTTTTCGCCGTCCTGTAAGTGTTTGTTTTTTCCTTTTTTTCAACGCCTTGCCTCCTTGCGCTTCTGCCCCCGTTGTGCCCCTTCTGATTGCTGTACCCCGATTGTAATTTGTGCCAGAATTGTTTTTTGTGACTGTGTTTGAACTTTTCCTTACTGTTTGTGCCTTGCTTTTTTCCCTGGTTTTTTCGCCCCTTGGGCGCTCCCCCTTGCCGATCTACCCTTGCCGCTGCCTCCCTGCGGCCCCGCCCCCATTCGCCGCTCCCTCCCGCCTCCCAGCTGCTCCTCCCTCCCCCCTCCCTTCTTAATGGCTGGCGCTGCGCGTCGCAAGTGAGCGACCTCTGACCTGCTTTAGGTCTAGAGCTCGCCCCCCACGTCCGCAGCACCACCCTACTGTCTCGTGCCCCTGACCCCCGCCCACGCTGCTGCTAGTGTGTTCGAGGCCCTCCTCCACCCGCAGGCATCCTCCTGCGTCTCATCCCTGGTGTCTAGTGGGCTCTGTTTAAGCTTCACTTGACCTGTGTGCCGCTTTTCGCCGTCCTGTAAGTGTTTTTTTCCTTTTTCAGCGCCTTGCCTCCTTGCGCTTCTGCCCCCGTTGTGCCCCTTCTGATTGCTGTACCCCGATTGTAATTTGTGCCAGAATTGTATTTTGTGACTGTTTTTGAACTTATCCTTACTGTTTGTGCCTTGCTTTTTCCCCTGGTTTTTTCTCCCCTTGGGCGCTCCCCCCGTGCCGATCTACCCTTGCCGCTGCCTCCCTGCAGCCCCGCCCCCATTCGCCATTTCCTCCTGCCCCCCAGCTGCTCCTCCCTCCCCCCTCCCTTCTTAATGGCTGGCGCTGCGCGTCCGTGCCTGGATTGCGCCCAGCGCCACCCCCCCCCCCCGGTCCTCACGCCTCCGCATCCCCAGCCTTTGCTACTCAGCCAGCGAACTCCTCGCCCTCAACCCTGGCCCATCCACAGCCTGCTTCCAGGCCACCCCGAAGCACACCAAAGGACCCTTCTCCTGCCGCACCTGCAAGTTCACCTGCAACAGAACAACGAAGCCTACAACAACCAACACCAACCACCTGAACTGCATCCTCCTCAACACACGCTCCGCACGAAAGCACGCCATCCAGCTCTGGGACCTGCTCGACACCACCGCCCCAGACGTAGCCTTCCTAACCGAAACCTGGTGGAACGACTCCTCGGCCCCAGACATCGCCATCGCCATCCCTGACGGTTACAAGAGCACCAGAAGAGACCGCACCAACGGAATCGGTAGAGGGATAGCCATCGCCCACAAATACACCCTCAAGATCCACACCCACACGGAAGACACCCTCAAGACAGCCAAACACCTTCATTTCCAGATCCACACAGACCCCAACACTACCCTGAGAGGAACCTTCATATACCGTCCTCCAGGACCAAGAGCCCACTTCAGCGACACCATCTCCGACCTCGTAAGCACCCACGCCCTCACCTCTCCAGACTACATCCTCCTGGGAGACCTCAATTTCCACCTGGAGAACAACAATGACGCCAACACCGCATCTCTGACCACCAACCTCTCCAACCTCGGACTCAGACAACTGGTCAACACACCCACCCACATCGCCTGTCACACCCTTGACCCACTCTTCTCTGCAAGCAACCACATCTCTTTCAGCCACACCTCCGAACTCCACTGGACCGACCACCACTGCGTCCATTTCACCTTCAAGAAAAACACCGAACACCACCGCACCCCACTACCGCCTCACCGCGCTGGGGAAAAGTCACCATAGAAGAACAACTAACCAGCACCCTCGCCAAAAACTCACCACCCGACCCGGACTCCGCCGCCATCAACCTCCAACAATGGATCCTCAACTGCGCCAACATCCTAGCACCACTCAAGAGACCCACCGTCAACCAAGAAAAGAAAAAACCAGCCTGGTTCACAGACGAACTGATCACCTCCAAACGCAACTGCCAGAAACTCAAGAAAAAATGGATCCTCGAGCGCACACCCGACAGCCTTGCAGCCCTCAAGGAAGCCAACCGCGAACACCACCAACTGATCCGACTCGCCAAACGCTCCCACTTCACAGAACGCCTTAACAACAACGCACACGACTGCAAGGAACTTTTCTGCATCGTGAAGGAGCTCTCCAACCCCAACGTCAACGACGTCCCACCATCCCAGAAACTCTGCGAAGATAGCTCCACCTTCTTCTACCAGAAAATCGCAGCCATCAACAACAGCTTCAACACCTCACCTCCCCCTGACCCCCACCCCCAACAACTCCTCCCACGCCGACCGCCTCACCACCTGGACCCACGTAGACGTCGCCAAAACCCTAAAGACCATGAACTCCATCCGCTCAGGATCTCCCTCTGACCCCTGCCCACATCACGTCTTCAACAAAGCCGACGTCACCATCGCCCCCCAACTCCGCAAGATCATCAACCTTTCCTTCAACACCGCTACCTCCCCGGACAGCTGGAAGCACGCAGAAATCCAACCCCTCCTCAAGAAACCTAAGGCTGACCTCCAACGATCTCAAAAACTTCCGCCCGATCTCCCTCCTCCCCTTTCCAGCGAAGGTCATCGAGAAGATTGTCAACGCCCAGCTCACCCACTACCTCGAAGACAACTCCATCCTAGACCCCTCCCAATCCGGCTTCAGACGCAACCACAGCACAGAGACTGCACTCCTCGCCGCCACAGATGACATCAGACAACAAATGGACAACGGCGAAACTTCAGCCCTCATCCTCCTAGACCTCTCCGCTGCCTTCGACACGGTATGCCACCACACCCTACTAAATCGCCTCCACGAAGCCGGTATCCAAGACAAAGCCCTCAACTGGATCTCCTCGTTTCTCTCCGGCAGAACACAGAGAGTCCGACTCTCACCCTTCCGCTCCGAAGCCACCAACCTCATCTGCGGCGTCCCCCAAGGCTCCTCGCTAAGCCCAACGCTGTTCAATGTCTACATGGCCCCCCTCGCACAACTGGCCTGTCAGCACAACCTCAGCATCCTCTCCTACGCCAACGACACCTAGCTCGTCCTCTCCCTGACCAAAGATCCTCACATTGCCAAAGCCAACCTCCACGAGGGACTGAAATCCATTGCCGAGTGGATGAGCAACAGCCGCCTGAAACTAAACTCTGACAAGACGGAAGTCCTCATCCTCTGTCGCTCTCCCTCGGCCTGGAACGACTCTTGGTGGCCCATCGCCCTGGGCCCCCCACCCACCCCAGCCAGCCACGCACGAAACCTCGGCTTCATCCTCGACTCCTCTCTCACCATGTCCAAACAGGTCAACGCAGTCTCCTCCTCCTGTTTCAACACCCTCCGCATGCTCCGCAGAATCTTCAAGTGGATTCCAACAGAAACAAGAAAGACGGTGACCCAAGCCCTCGTCAGTAGCAGACTCGACTACGGCAACGCACTCTACACAGGCATCCCAACTAAAGACATCCAATGACTCCAACGCATCCAGAACGCATTCGCCTGCCCGATCCTCGACATACCCCGCCGATGTTACATCACCCACCACCTGAAGGACCTCCACTGGCTCCCTGTGGACAAGAGGATCACCTTTAAACTCCTCACCCACGCACACTAAGGCACTACACGACACTGGACCCACCTACCTGAACACCAGACTCAACGTCTATGTTCCCTCACGCCAACTCCGCTCTGCCAACCTTGCCCTCGCCATCGTCCCCCGAATCCAGCGCAAAACCTCTGGCGGCAGATCCTTCTCCTACCTCGCCGCCAAGACCTGGAACTCACTCCCGACCTCACTACGCCAGACCCAGGACCTCCTCACCTTCAGGAGACTCCTCAAGACATGGCTCTTCGAACGATAGCAGCTGCCCCCCGTGCCTCCAAACCCTAACGGGTACATAGCGCACTTTATAAATCTAATGATTGATTCATTGATTGATAGAGTACAGTTTTGTAGTGTCAGTGGAGTGGCACAGAGAACAGTGGTGCAAGAGTAAAGGGCAGCGGCATACAGTGCAGTTGTTTAGAGTGCACTGGCGTAGAGTACAGTGGCATGGGGCAGAGCAGTGTCATAGAATACAGTGGAATAGAGTGTATTGGTGCAGAATGTATTAGTACAGAGTAGAGTGGTGTAGAGTATGGTGGCGACCAGTGCAGTATTTCTCAAAGATTCCAAAATTAAATGGCCATTTTTCAGAGGATCTATACAATCTTGTATTGTCTAACATCTGCCCCATTACTGTTTCTTTCATGGAAAGAAGAGTGACCTTCATTTGTATTACGGACATTTGAGATAAGTAGGTGAGGTACTGGTTAGTTGAGGTACATCATCATACTTAGTATAACTCACATATAGTATAGCTCCCCTGTTAATATAGTTGATTTACAGTTAGCAGCTGAACTTAATTGTGTATGGGCAGTCAATTTCTTCTTTCAGTTAATTGGTTAGTCCAGTCTACTGGTATTTTGTACGAGCATCTATCCTATCTGCTCAGTTTATATTTTTTTCTGCAGGACATATTGTTACAGTGGTTCAAAAATGAGAATCAAATACAATATCTGTATGTATTTTGCGTTTTGCTTATTGTCAAATGTCCTTCTCTTAAGGTTCACCCCCAAACGTTGGCCTTCCTACTCTTTCTCAGACTTTTTCTTGTTGTTGGGCCTCTGAGCACTTTACCACTACTAACCAGTGCTGAAGTGCATGCGCTCTTGCCTTAAAATATGGTGATGTATGCTTAACACAGTTGGCATATTAGATTTACTTATGAGTCCCTAATAAATTGTACTTACCTATGCCCTGGATTTGTAAATTAAAGGCTACTAGTGCACCCACAGTAATGATTGCGCATCCCAAGTTGTAGGTCAACATAACTTGCTTGTCATTCCAGAGTCTGTGTGTGCAGTTCTAAACTTCCATTTTGATCTGTCAAGTTAAATCTTTCCAGGTTCAAACCTTTATTTTTAAAACATATGTAACCCCTTTAGTGGGCCTGGGACAGATCAAAGGGCAGGGGCAAGTTGGACGTGTATTTTTAATTTTAACCTGTTGTGGTAATTCAAAAACTATTACACTTGTCTTTCACCACCGCAAGGCCTAACTTTCACTTAAGCTAACATCAGGGTTACCTTGAAGCAGCCTGTCTAATTTCGAATTGAAAAAAACAAAATTTGGACTTTGGTGTCTATGGACTCGCAATTCAAAATCACAACTTATGGTCAAGTCTAACATTAATTTGTGTGGCTGAAAATGTCACATTAATAAATTTGCCGTTTTATTTTCTTAAATATTTACTGCCTACTGGCATGTCTACATGTTTGGGTGGGTGACGCATCATCTCTTGTGCATTCCCTCCAGACAGGCACACGCCAAGGGAGCTCAGGTGTGACTGGATCATAAATATCCTGATGGCCCACCCTGGGCAGGATGAAATGGTGCAGCTGGCACATCTAAATGGGCTGGCTATTCTTCCCACACATGGATGCATAATCCCCCTTAGCGAATCTGCAACTAGTCACTGCACTTCCTGTCCTATTTGCACTTTCTTCAAAGGCCTCTTTTTTAAGTCTCCCCCATTTCAGAGGCACCACTGGGCATAATAATTGGACTTTTTTTTCCCTTTCACTTGCTGCTTTTCTGTCCTTTTCTTGTTTTTTCCCTCTTGTGTTTACCCCGCAATGCTGGTGTACCAGCATCCCCACCCACCCCATGCAAAGCGCTTCTCCCACCTCCTGATCGCTGGACCACCGCCTCCATACCTCTCATCCCTAACGACGGCCGCCACGCTAGTGCGCCACAGGGAAGCCTGTTTGTGCATGGACGCCACCCAGCACCAGGGACCCTGGTTCTCACCCCTTCTGCTGGTTTAACGCAAGCACTCTACGTGCCCTGAACCCCATAAGATCATCAGCATGCCACCAAGCTGACCACATGTACAAACATGGATCATTTTCTTGCTGCGCCTGCTCCAGCATACTCCCAAGTACCACCTCATGATTCCTCACTGCTTCTTAACACATGCTCCCTCGTCAAGCATGCACTACAAGTCTGAGACCTCGACTCAACAGCTCTGACGTCACCATCTCGCTATGAGTTGGATCACCCCTGCAGCTACCACGGACATTGCCACGGCCATTACGCACAACTACAAAATCATACACAAGGACAGAGCCAACCTTCCTGGAGGTGTCATTGCCATAATCTACTAGAACAACCTCCGCCTTTCATCATCTAGTCACATTCTGTCAACGCATGAGCATCTACATTTCCACATCCTGACCAACCGAAACACCTTCCTACGTGGCACCCTCATCTACAGGCCACCTGCACCTCAACCCCAGTCTTTACAAGACATTGTCAACCTCATTGCCTCTCCAAGCACTCACTTCCTCCTGTTACATCCCACTCTGTGATCTCGATTTACAGCTTGATACCCTCAATGACCCCCAATACATCAAACATCCTGTACGACCCTACAATTCTCGGCGTCAAACAACTAGTCATCGTCCCTACCCACAAACCCCTTCACATCCTCTACGCCATTCTCTCAGCAGGGGACAACCTCACCTTCATCCACATCTCCAAACACTGTTGGCTTGACCAAGTGCATCTACTTAACCTACTCAAACACTGCACGCCACCACATTCCCTAACCCCCTGGCAAACATTGGGGTATAGTCACGGAAGCACAGATCACCAAACGCTGTCAACCACTCCAATGAATCCGCAGGCAAACTAAAGCGCTGACTCTGAATGTGCAGCCAATGTAGCCCCCCTAAGGAAATTGGCATGGAATCTACATAGCAAAACTCCCAAGTGGTTTACGCAAGACCTACATCAATCCAAGCGCGCCTCAGACGATTGTAATGCAAATGGAGCCTCTGCAAATCCACCAAACCGCACCGCCTGCAAAAATACAACGTACCACCAGAACATACGAGCCACCCAAAAAACTGCATTTCAAGCATGCCTCAACACCAGCACTCGCAATATCAAAGAGCTCTTCATCCTTGTCAAAGAGTTCACGAACCGCAGGGCAGAAACCTCATCCATCCCTCCCTCCCAAGACCTCCGCAACGATCTTCCTCACCTTCTTTCACTGTAAGATCTGGGACATCTACAAAGGCTTCAGCATACAGAGCCCGCCTTCACCGCTCAGCACCATGGACCTTGCTCCCCCACCAGATACGAACTGCTGAACCACCATTACTGTAGAGGACACCCAAAGAATAATGAACTCCATCCACTTGGGAGCACCCTCAGATCCATGCCCTCATCACATCCTCAAGCTTGTCATTCCCATCATTTCACCAGAGCTTTGCTGAACCATCAACCTATCGTTTAAGACTGCCACATTCCCCTCAGACTGTAAACACGCAGAAATCCGCCCGCTACTCAAGAAACCCAAAGCCGACCCTAGGGAGCTGAAGAATTTCTGACCCATGTCTCTGCTCACTTTCCCAGCCAAGGTAACGGAAAAAGCCATCAACTAGGAACTCGTAGAGTTCCTCGAGAGACACCGTATTCTAGAACTTTCCCATTTCCGATCTGGAAGCAATCACAGCACCGAAACTGTACTTTTGGCCACCACCAACAACATACGCATCATACTGCACAGCGTAGGCACTGCCGCACTCAACCTTCTAGACCTCTCTACTGCATTCTAGACAGTCTCCCACTTCAGCCTCTGTGACAGGCTGCTCAACGCTGGCATCTGAGACAAAGCCCTGAGCTGGATCTGGTCCTTCCTCACCAGAAGAACACAGAGGGTCAGACTACCACCATTCACATCAGAACTTAGACACTTGCTGCAGAGTAGCCCAAGGATCCACACACTGCCAGAAGCTTTTTAACCTCTTCATGGCTCGCTCGCTAAGATCATCAAACACGAGGTAAAGATAGTCTCCTACGACAATGACACCCAACTGATCCTCTCCATGTCGGACGACTCTGCTCAAGCCAAGATGCATTTTCCCAATGGGAGGAGAGCAGTCTGCCCTTGGATGGACGTCAGCTGCCTCAAGCTCAACTCAGACAAGAAATGCTTGTGATTGCCTACACCCCATTCTGCCTGGAACGACTCCTGGTGGCCCCCCCACTCATGTTAATGCCCCCACCCACATTAATCAATTGCGTAACCTGGCCTTTACCCTTGGCTTCTCTATCAATAACACAACAAATTAACGCTGTCTCCTCAACAAGCTTACACACCCTCTGTAGGAAAATGCCTCCTTTTTGCAGTCCACAACCCCCACCTACCCCAAACACTTTTTTCCTGCTATTGATGCTGACTCTACTGAGTACTGAAGTGTGTTGAGATCCTGCTAATCAGGCCCCACCACCAGTGTTCTTTCAGTTAAAATGTACCATTATTTCCCCAAATTGGGACACCCCTCGCACACAGATAAGTCCCTGGTACCGACCTCCAGGACCAAGAGCCCCCTTCAGTGACACCATTTCCGACCTCGCAAGCACCTACGCCCTCGCCTTAACGGACTACATCCTCATGGGAGATCTCAGCTTCCACCTGGAGAACGACGACGACGCCAACACCGCATCACTGACCACCAACCTCTCCAACCTCGGACTAAGACAACTGGTCAACACACCCACCCACATCGCCGGTCACACCCTAGACCCACTCTTCACTGCAAGCAACCACATCTCATTCAGCCACACCTCCGAACTCCACTGGACCGACCACCACTGCGTCCACTTCACATTCAAGAAAAACACCGAACACCACCGCACCCCACTACCGGCACACCGCCGCTGGTGAAAAGTCACCGAAGACCAACTAATCAGCACCCTCGCCAAAAACCCACCGTCCGACCCCACCGACCCGGACTCCGCCGCCATCAACCTCCAACAGTGGATCCTCAACTGCGCCAACACCCTCGCACCACTCAAGAGGCCCACTGTCAACCAAGAAAAGAAAAAAGCAGCCTGGTTCACAGACGAACTGATCATCTCCAAACACACCTGCCAGAAACTCAAGAAAAAATGGCTTCTCGGGCGCACACCCGACAGCCTCGCAACCCACAAGGAAGCCACCCGCAAGCACCACCAACTTATCCGACTCGCCAAACGCTCCCACTTCACAGAACGCCGGAACAACAACGCACACAACAGCAAGGAACTCTTCTGCATCGTGAAGGAGCTCTCCAAACCCAACGCCAACGACGTCCCACCATCCCAGAAACTCTGCGACGCACTCTCCACCTTTTTCTACCAGAAAATCGCCGCCATCCACGACAGCCTCAACACCACACCTCCGCCAGACCCCACCCCCAACAACTACTCCCACGCTGACCGCCTCACCACCTGGACCCACGTAGATGACGCCGAAACCCGAAAGACAATGAACTCCATCCACTCAGGATCCCCCTCAGACCCCTGCCCACACCACGTCTACAACAAAGCCGACTCCACCATCGCCCCCCAACTTCGTAAGATCATCAACCTATCCTTCGACACCGCAACCTTTCCGGTCAGCTGGAAGCACGCCGATATCCAAGCCCTCCTCAAGAAACCTAAGGCCGACCTCAACGACCTCAAAAACTTCCGCCCGATCTCCCTTCTCCCCTTCCCAGCAAAGGTCATCGAGAAGATCGTCAACGCACAGCTCACCCACTACCTCGAAGACATCTCCACCCTAGACCCCTGTGATGGACTGTGTTACGAGGGGATCAATCAGAGTCAAAACAATGGTGTATTTTACTGTTTTAATTTATTCTCTGTTTAGTCACAGGCTATTTCTTTAACGATAGCGTTAAGGGTCTGAGTCTTTGGGGTTCCGGGTTTCCCTTAAGGTCTTTTGTTTCTCCTAGGCTTTCCTTGGTTCCCACGTCGCCTTAGGTCTTCTGGAGGATGGACGTCTTTCTCTCGGACCCCAGTCAACAAAATAAAAGAAACAGACAAAGAAGCGGTAAGTACTTCTGGGGTCCTGGGTGGGGTACGGTGCTCGTGAGGGTTTAAGGCAACATGCGGGTAAGTTCGTGAAGGGGTGATCGGGGTTAGGCTCTTTCAGGGTTGTGGGGTTCCAAACTGTGCCTACTTCCCTTCTCGCCCCTCCCCTTGTTCCTTATTCACCCTCCCCGTCCCTCCTCCTACTTCCCTGGTGCCTTTCCCCTTTACCGACTTTCCCCGTGACCCTCCCGTCCCTAGAAGGGACCGTACCTTGTCAAGCCACGACCCTCCTGGGTCATGGCGGCTCTCTCGTTTCTCCGGAGCTCCTTCCGTTCCCAGCTCTCGCTCGTCGGGGTTTCCTCCCTCTCCGGTCGGGATTTCTTCTCCGCTCGTCTCCTCCTCAGCCCGTACTCTCGTCGCTCTCCGCTCTTCTCTCTCTTTGCGTTCCGTTGCTCTCCCCCGTTCCGGGTCCGCCTCCCCTTTGAGTGCGCGAAGCCGGAAGTCGTCGATGCTATGTCGACGTGGCGTCTCCCCGTTGCCAGGGGAACGCCGCACCGTTTCCGAAAACCCGGCCGAAAGATGGCGGATGCGAGGTGAGTAAGACGGGCCCTCCGGGACCCGTCTACAATCCCCTACCCTAGATCGGGGCTGTTCGAGGTCCGATGACGGAGGGAACCTGGAGAGGTAGTCGGCGGGACCTTGTAAGGAACCAGGGATATGTCGAACCTGGAACGTAAAGGGTTGTAGTTCTAAGAACCATCTCAAGATTCTGGAGTTAGACTCTTTGTGAGCGGCAAGCCAGGTGAGAGGGGCATGGTCAGTGAACAAAACGAAGGACCTCCCTAAGAGATAATACTGTAAGGAGTCTATGGCCCATTTAATGGCAAGACATTCTTTTTCAATCGTTGGGTAATGGGTCTCTCGCGGAAATAATTTCCTACTTAGAAAAACCACTGGGTGGTCAAAGCCTTCCTTATCGGGCTGTGTAAGCACGGCTCCGAGACCTACGTCTGATGCATCCGTGTATAGGTGAAAAGTGTTTGAGAAATCTGGGCATTTTAGTATTGGGTCCGTGACAAGAGACTGCTTCAAGAGATCAAAGCTATTCTGTTGGAAGTCTGTAAACGGAGCTAATCTAGTAGGGTTTTGTTTGGTCAGTAGGTCTGTCAGAGGGGCAGCTATGGTGGAATAATTGGGGATAAACCGGCGGTAGTATCCTACTAAACCCAGGAACGATCGTAGGTCTTTCTTTGTTTTAGGTTCAGACGTTTGCAATATAGCCTCAACCTTGTTTTGTTGTGGTTGTAGGGTGCCATTTCCTATAAGGTACCCTAAATAGGAGATTTCAGTGTTTCCTAGTAAACACTTCTTAGGGTTGGCAGTTAAACCGGCTTCCGTTAAGGCGGAAAAGATTGTATCCAGATGGACTAAGTGTTCTTGCCAGGTTTCGCTAAAAATGACTATGTCATCTAGTTAGGCAGCTGAGAAATTTTGGAATGGTTTTAAGATTCGATCCATCAGACGCTGGAAAGTCGCGGGAGCGCCGTGAAGACCAAAAGGTAAAACCGTAAATTGGTAAAGGCCGGAAGGGGATGAAAAGGCTGTCTTTTCCTTGGCCTCGGGGTGGAGGGGTATCTGCCAATAACCTTTGGTTAAGTCCAGGGTGGATAAATAACGAGCCTTTCCTAATTTCTCTAGGATGTCATCCACCCTGGGAATGGGGTATGTGTCAAAAAGGGAAATCTCATTAAGTTTGCGAAAATCAATGCAGAATCTTATCGATCCGTCTGGTTTAGGAACCAACACTACGGGGGAATTCCAAGGACTATTAGAGGGTTCAATGACCCCTAAGGCTAACATTGCTTCGATTTCGGCTTCAATGATAGGCTTCCGGGCTTCGGGAATGCGATATGGACGAAGACGAATTACTTTTCCTCGGGGGGTGTTAATGTGATGGTATGTTAATGGGGTTTTTCCCGGTGTTTTGGAGAAAAATTGGGGATGTTGCTTGATTAGGGTGTCTAGTTGGGTTTTCTTAGTGTCAGTTAGCTCTCTATTAATATTGGGGTTTTCTTCCGGAGGGGTTTTTCTTACAGGGTATAACTCTAGTTCCCGTTCTTGGGGATAGGAGACCAGACACCCAATACCCGTTTGGTCGGTAGTCTCTTCTACCGATTTCCATTGTTTTAACAGATTTATGTGGTAAATTTGTGTTTTCTTTGGGTGGGTGCTTATCTCTAATAGATAAGTGACAGGGGAGACTGGTCTAATAACCCTATAGGGTCCTTGCCATTTGGCGATCAATTTATGGTCAGATGTAGGTCGCATAATAAGGACCTGTTCATTAGGGAGGAAAGAACGAACTTTGCTTCCCTTATCATAGTAGGACTTTTGCTGTTTTTGAGCCGTGACTAGGTGACTATGAACGTCTTCCCAGAGGGTTTGCAACTGCCCTCTGAGTTGATGGACATAATCCATCAAGGGTTTCCCTTCTTCCTGTTCTTCCTCCCAGGTCTCTGCAGCCATATCCAGAAGGCTGCGAGGTTGCCTTCCGAAAACCAATTCAAAGGGGCTATGCCCCGTAGAGGACTGTTCGTGAGTCCGTATCGATATAGAACCAAAGGAAGTTTCTGATCCCAGTTGCGACCGGATTCATCTACTGTTTTTCTTAACAGTGTCTTTATTGTGCGATTATATCGTTCTACCAGTCCATCTGTCTGGGGGTGATAGACCGAGGTTCTTAGCTGGGTAATCCCTAACAACTGGCATATCTGCTTCATGAGTTTTGACATAAAGGGCGTGCCTTGATCGGTCAGTATTTCCTGGGGGAAACCTATGCGGGAAAATACTGTTATCATGGCTTGGGCTATTGTTTTGGTGGTCATGCTGGCGAGGGGTATGGCTTCTGGGTATCTAGTCGCATAGTCCACTATGACTAATATGTAGGTATGACCTTTAGAAGAGGGAAGGAGGGGTCCCACCAAGTCCATGCCCACCCGTTTAAAAGGGATATCAATAATGGGTAAGGGGTATAATGGTGCTTTCCTGGGCATTCCTGGCTCAGTTAATTGGCATCTAGAACATTGGGAACAGTATCTGCGTATCTGAGCATATATTCCTGGGCAATAAAATTTCCTCATCAGGTATTCTTCCATTTTCTCTCGACCAAAATGACCTCCCCCCGGTTGATTGTGAGCTAAAAACAGTACGTGATCTCTAAATGGGCCTGGAACAACTAATTGTTGCTTGGTTTCCCCTTTCCCCGTTCTAGTTATCCGGTATAGGAGGTGTTTTTTTTATAAGAAAATAGGGACCCACCTCATTAGTTATCTCTGTTCTGGCCGAATTCCAAGCATGGACAAGGGTAGGGTCCTCTCTCTGGCTCCTTGGAAAGGAGATGGGCCTGCTACTAATCTCTGCTATTAATTTAGGAACCTCCTTAGTCTTTCGGTTTTCCTGATATTGTCTTTTCCCCCGTCTTTTCTCGTTTCGCATGAGTTTCTTTCGGTATGGAGGTACTTCTAGGGGGACATTGGAAAAAGGGGCTTCGGTCCACCACTCGGGAGTCCCAGCGGGCCTACGAACTTGGTCCAATAGGTCATAGAACCGACTATAATCAGTCCCGATAATACAGTCCTCGATTAATTGCTCCATGACCCCTATCGTAAGTATATCCCGAAAGGGGCCCCATTCTATCTTGACCGTGGTGAGGGGATAAGTTCCTTTGTCTCCATGTATACAACATATGGACACCCAGCGATTGGTGACCGAAGAACCCAAAGGGATTATATCCTTCCTGATGACCGATTGTCCACATCCTGAGTCAATTAGAGCCGAAATGACCTGTCCATTTATGGTGACCAGGTATCTAAATTTCTCATTCCCTTTTCCTGTACACAGAACTCTACGCCGGGTGACTCCGACTTCCATAGGCTCCGGTCCTTCGGATTTCCTGGGACATATTCTGGCAATATGGCCCCATTCACCACAGTGGAAACATTGTGGGGACTGCATATGGTGGTGTTCTACGGGTGTGGGGAACCGTGTTTCCTCAGGAACATACCTGGGAGTTAGTTTTAGGGGAGGAATGGGTTTTTTTTGGAAAGGCCTCGGGGTTACGGGTTTACTTTCCGTGGACCGATGGAAAGCACAAGCCAAATCAATAGCCACCTCAGTGTTCATGTTTGGATGTTGTCGGATCCAGTTCTTAGTATTAAGAGGTAGTGAATCCAAATACTGTTCTAAAGTAATTGTCTTAATGACATCCTCCCGAGTTGTCCCTATGGGTCCCAACCACTTTTGAGCTAGGTCTTTCACCTTAAAATAGAAGGAGCGAGGGTCCTCGTTCGCACTCCATTTTATTTTTCTGAATCGTAAACGATAATATTCTGTATCATGCCCAACCCTCCCCAGGATACTTTTTTTTATCTCCTGATAGGAGGTCGTACCATCAGGATTGGCGGATTGGTAGGCAGTCTGTAGAAATCCCGTAAGCAAGGGGGCCACATACTGACCCCAGCGGGCCACTGGCCAATGAGCAGATGAGGCTACCCTCTCAAAATTCGTGAAAAATGAATCTGGGTCTTCTCCTTCCTGGTATTTTTGGAGGACCGAACTGGGTACGTTTGGGTGTACCTTACTGGCCGCGATTGTATTGGTTAGCTTTTGTAATGCAGTCTCATGTACTAACTGATTATTGGCTATTATTGTAGCCTGACTTTTTAAAGCTGACTGTAAGGCCTCCCGATCCTCCTTGGCTTCTCGTTGGTGTGCTTCCCACACCAACTGCAGATGTCTCTGTCCTTCTGCAAGTTGCTTAATTATGTCCTCTAGGGACGGGGTCTCACTCATGATGAAACGCTCGTAAGCCCACCTGAGAAGTGATCCCACTTCTGACACCACTGTGATGGGCTGTGTTACGAGCGGATCAATCAGAGTCAAAACAATGGTGTATTTTACTGTTTTAATTTATTCTCTGTTTAGTCACAGGCTATTTCTTTAACGATAGCGTTAAGGGTCTGAGTCTTTGGGGTTCCGGGTTTCCCTTAAGGTCTTTTGTTTCTCCTAGGCTTTCCTTGGTTCCCACGTCGCCTTTGGTCTTCTGGAGGATGGACGTCTTTCTCTCGGACCCCAGTCAACAAAATAAAAGAAACAGACAAAGAAGCGGTAAGTACTTCTGGGGTCCTGGGTTGGGTACGGTGCTCGTGAGGGTTTAAGGCAACATGCGGGTAAGTTCGTGAAGGGGTGATCGGGGTTGGGTTCTTTCAGGGTTGTGGGGTTCCAAACTGTGCCTACTTCCCTTCACGCCCCTCCCCTTGTTCCTTATTCACCCTCCCCGCCCCTCCTCCTACTTCCCTGGTGCCTTTCCCCTTTACCGACTTTCCCCGTGACCCTCCCGTCCCTAGAAGGGACCGTACCTTGTCAAGCCATGACCCTCCTGGGTCGTGGCGGCTCTCTCGTTTCTCCGGAGCTCCTTCCGTTCCCAGCTCTCGCTCGTCGGGGTTTCCTCCCTCTCCGGTCGGGATTTCTTCTCCGCTCGTCTCCTCCTCAGCCCGTACTCTCGTCGCTCTCCGCTCTTCTCTCTCTTTGCGTTCCGTTGCTCTCCCCCGTTCCGGGTCCGCCTCCCCTTTGAGTGCGCGAAGCCGGAAGTCGTCGATGCTATGTCGACGTGGCGTCTCCCCGTTGCCAGGGGAATGCCGCGCCGTTTCCGAAAACCCGGCCGAAAGATGGCGGATGCGAGGTGAGTAAGACGGGCCCTCCGGGACCCGTCTACAACCCCTCTAAATCCGGATTCAGATGCAGTCACAGCATTGAGACTGCACTCCTTGCCGCCACAGACGACATCAGACAGCAAATGGACAACGGCGAAACTTCAGCCCTCATCCTCCTAGACCTATCCGCCGCCTTCGATACGGTCTGCCACGCACCCTACTAACTCGTCTCCACGAAGCCGGAATTCAAGACAAAGCCCTCAACTGGATCTCCTCTTTTCTCTCCAGCAGAACCCAGAGAGTCCGACTCTCACCCTTCCGCTCCGAAGCCACCAACCTCATCTGCGGCGTCCCCCAAGGCTCCTCGCTAAGCCCAACGCTGTTCAACGTATACATGGCACCCCTCGCACAGCTGGCCCATCAGCATAACCTCAGCATCCTCTCCTATGCCGACGACACCCAGCTCATCCTTTCCCTTACTAAAGATCCACACACCGCCAAAGCCAACCTCCATGAGGGACTGAAATCCATTGCCGAATGGATGAGAAACAGCCGCCTGAAATTAAACTCCGATAAGACGGAAGTCCTCATCCTCGGACGCTCCCCCTCGGCCTGGGACGACTCCTGGTGGCCCACCGTACTGGGTCCCCCACCTACTCCTGCCAACCACGCACGCAACCTCGGCTTCATCCTTTACTCCGCTCTCACCATGTCCAAACAGGTCAACGCAGTCTCCTCCTCCTGCTTCAACACCCTCCGCATGCTCTGCAGAATCTACAAGTGGATCCCGACGGAAACCAGAAAAACTGTGACTCAGGCCCTTGTCAGTAGCAGACTTGACTACGGCAACACACTCTACACAGGCATCCCAGCAAAAGACATCAAACGACTCCAACGCATCCGCCCGCTTGATCCTCGACATACCCCGCCGATGCCACATCTCCCACCACCTGAAGGACCTCCACTGGCTCCCTGTGGAAAAGAGGCTCACCTTTAAACTCCTCACCCACGCGCACAAAGCACTACACGATTCCGGACCCGCCTACCTGAACAACAGACTCAACTTCTACATCCCCTCCCGCCAACTTCGCTCTGCCAACCTCTCCCTCGCCATCGCTCCCCGAATTCAACGCAAGACCTCCGGCGGCAGATCCTTCTCCTACCTCGCCGCCAAGACCTGGAACACACTGCCGACCTCCCTGCGCCAGACCCAGGACCTCCTCACCTTCAGGAAACTCCTCAAGACATGGCTCTTCGACCGATAGCAGCTGCCCCCCCCCCCCAGCGCCTTGAAACCCTAACGGGTACATAGCGCGCTTTATAAATTTAATGATTGATTGATTGGCAAAAGGTACCAGTGGTACCAAGGGCCCTGTGACCAGGGAAGGTCCCTAAGGGCTGCACCATGTGTTGTGCCAACCTAAGGGATCCCTCACCTAACACAGGCACACTGCCATTGCAGTTGTTGTGTGTTGGTGGGGATAAAAAGGCAAAGTCGACATGGCATCCCCTTCAGGATGGCATGCACACCAAATACTGCCTTGGCATACGTAAGTCACCCCTCTAGCAGGCCTTAATGCACCCTGCCTTACGGCTTTATTCCACAGGTGAGGGCATAGCTGCATGAGCAATATGCCCCTATAGTGTCAAAGTCCATTCTTAGGCATTGTAAATATAGTGTGTCCATATTAAGAGCATGGTCTGTGGGTTTGTCAAAATGAACTCCACAGCTCCATAATAGCTACACTGAGCACTGTGAAGTTTGATATCAAACTTCTCCAAATAAGAAACCCACACTGATGCCAGTGCTGGATTTATTACAAAATGCACTCAGAGCATCTTAGAAATGCCCCCTGTATTTTACCCAATCCTTCAATGCAAGACTGACTGGTTTGTGCCAGCCTGCCCCAGAGGGACTAGTTTCTGACCTCCTGGCGTGAGAGCCTTTGTGCTCTCTGAGGCCAGAAACCAAGCCTGCACTGGGTGGAGGTGCTTCACACCTCCCCCTGCAGGAACAGTAACACCTAGCAGTGAGCCACAAAGGCTCAGGCTTCGTGTTACACTGCCACAGGGCACTCTGGCTAGTGGAGATGCCCGCCCCCTGGACACAGCCCCAACTTTGGACGGAAAGTCCGGCGGAGATAATGAGAAAAACAAGGATGTGTCACCCCCTCAGCCAGTTCCACCCCTAAGTTGACCAGAGCTGTAGTGACCCCCCTCCCCCTCCTTGGAAAATCATCCATCTTGTTTTAGAGGATTTTCCCAATAAGGATAGGGATGTGCCCCCCTCCCCAAAGAGAGGCACAAGGAGGGTGTAGCCATCCTCAAGGTCAGTAGCCATTGGCTACTGCCCTCCAGCCCTAACACCCTCCTACACTCAGTATTTATGGGCGACCTTGAACCCAGGATTTCAGATTTCCTGAAAACCTAAAGGACTGCTGACCTCAAAACACCCGTGGAGAAGATGGAGACAACAACTGACTTGGCCCCAGCCCTACCTGCCTGTCTCCAGACTCAAAGAACCTGCAACAGCGACGCATCCTGCGGGACCAGCGACCTCTGCCGACTCGGGGTACTGCCCTTCAACCCAAAGGACCAAAAAACTCTAGTGGATATGGGCTCTGTCAAACAACAAAGAAGAAACCATCTTTAAAGTGACACCCAGCTCACTCCTGAAGCGTGAGTCTCCACCACTCTGCACCAACGCCCCCAGCTTGTGTCCAGAGAAACCAACACTGCAGCGTGGACCCCCAGGTGACTCCAACGACGTGGCCACCCTGAGACAATCTCCCTGCATCCCCACGGTGAAGCCTGCAGAGAGAATCCAGAGGCTCCCCCTCACCGCAACTTCCTGGTAACAGAGATCCCAACACCTGGAAGAAGCACTGCCCCTGCAGCCCCCAGGCCCAAGAGGAACCAACTACTGGTCCAGAAGTGACCAGCAGGCGTCCCTCATCCTAGCCCAGTCGGTGGCTGGCCCAAGAAGAACCCCATGCCCTGCCTGCATCACCAGAGTGACCCCTGGGTCCCTCCATTGATTTCTATTCAAAACCTGACACCTACTTTGCACACTGCACCTGGCTGGCCCTGTGCGCCTGTTTGGGACATCCCCCAACCCAGTGCTATACAAAACTCCCCGGGTCTGCTCCCAGAGGACGCAGGTAGTTACCTGCTAGCAGAGTGGAACCGGAGCACCCCTTTTCTCCATAAGCGCCTATGCTACTTTGACCTCTGCACTTGACCACACCTGTGTTGCTGGTGCTGGGTGTTTGTGGTTGACTTGAACCCCCAACAGTCGGCTGTCTATGCCCTGGAGACTGAACTTGTAAGTGCTTTACTTACCTGCTAAATTAACTTCTACTTACCTCCTACAGGAACTGTTGAATTTTGCAGTGTCCTCTTTTAAAATAGGTTATTTGCATATTTGCCAGAACTGTGTACCTTACTGTTTTCATTCCAAGTTCTATATTTACTTATGCCAGTTACCTTACAATTTATGTACTTACTTGAATTCAGAATCTTGTGGTTCTAAAGTAAATTAAGAGAAGAATATTTATCTATATAAAAAACCTATTGGTCTGGGGCTAAGTCATTGAGTGTGTGTTCATATTTACTGCCCGTGTGTGTACAACAAATGTTCCATTTAATACTTGTCTTTTAATTAAACATCACACGCAAGATAGAACATAGTGTGGCAAAATAATAGTCTTTCTTAGAACTGTAGTCTACAACTGTTTGTGTGGGCTCTTTGTCTCTTACCCACTATTATTCCTCAGTCTAGTGTGGTGACATACAGCCTGCTTGTCAATATGAGTCTTTAAAGTCACAACATAATCTGGCTGAGGTCTATGCGTTTTTGTGCCCTCTGTTATAAAGTTTCAGTTTTAGACACCCACAGGCTCTGCACCAGAAAGTTCAAGCTTGTACACACCATGGAAGATCCACAGGCAGCTATCAAAATGTTCTGCGCTTGTGTGACTAACGCCGCAACATTTGGTGCTGGCAAGAAAGAGCAGGCTATGTGGGATCAGCTCTGGATGTGGATCTTCGCAGACTTGACGGTAAAGTGCCTTTGGCTTGGTATTTTTTTATTTTTTCAGTGCCAAGGTTTGTGCTGACTAACAGAAATGGGAGGGAGTCATTGGGAGGAATGGAGATGGCAAAAGCAACAGCAGTGGTCATCTACGTTTAGAAACCTGCGAAGCTCATGAGCTGTTGCTATGTTCATTCAGTGTCTGATGGAGAGCTAATCTTCCTTGCTCCAGCGGGTGTTTCCATCTCTCTTCTGCACAAGCGCAGAGTAGGTTGTCCTACTTCCAGAGATAGGTTGTGGTTCTTTTTCTTTTTCATTTCTTTGTGCACAAAAGAAACTAAAAGGTCCTTTTTTTTTTGGTGGTCAGTCAACAGCTACCTCCACAAAGACAATTTCTAAATGCACACCCTGGCTGAGGTGTTGTCAGTGCTCAAACAGGATACTTTATAGTAGTGCTGGACCTTCACAATGCTTATTCACACACCCGCATCCTGAATTTTTCACACATGTTAACTGTGTTTCAAAGTGAGCAAGTAGCTTTTTAAGTTTACTGTGATCCTCTTTCGTGTCTTCACAAAACTGATGATGGTGGTGTCAGCTCATTGGCGTGGGACTATCGTCATCTTTGAGCACAAACAAAGGTTATCTTTCAGTGTTTCCAGCCTGTTTGCGGGTGCCTGACCGATCTTCCATGTTAGTCACCAGCTGTCGATAGTATTTCAAGCAGCTTGTTTCACTAGCAGCCTAAAAATGTTTTTTTTAGAGCACACTGAAATCTTACGTTTGTTTTTTGAGATTTTCTCGTGAACGCCATTTGAGCATAATCACTATGGCCCTCATTACAACATTGGCGGTAACACCAAAGGTCAGTGATAAACTTGCGATAACACAACGCCGCGCTCAAAATACACTCTTACAAAACACAACCACATTGGACAATTCCAAATACACGCACCTTATACACATACACACACCACTCCCACAATCCCTTACTACCTAAAATATTGACGAAGGCCAGAGAGACAGCACAGCAAAGATGACAACACCATACAGAGGCACAAAACACCACACACCCCTAAACATTACCTCAGACATCACCCACACCACCCCATGTTCACCGCAAAGACACCCCAGGTTTTCAGAGGAGGAGCTCAGGGTCATGGTGGATGAAATCATCCGGGTAGAGCCACAGCTATTCGGATCACAAGTGCAGCACACCACCATAGCTAGGAAGATGGAGCTATGGCGCAGAATCGTGGACAGGGTCAGCGCAGTGGGACAGCACCCAAGAACACGGGATAACATCAGTAAGAGGTGGAACGGCCCACGGGGGAAGGTGTGTTCCATGGTCTCAAGACACCACATCGCGGTTCAGAGTACTGGCGGCGGACCCCCACCTCCTCCCCCACAACTAACATGGGAGGAGCAGGTCTTGGCTATACTGCATCCTGAGGGCCTCACAGGAGTAGCTGGAGGAATTGGTAAGTCAAAGCTTTCACTACTTCATCCCCCACCCTACTTGCATGCAATCACATACCTTCACCCTCACCCCCCATCACTCCAACTCCTCACAGATGTCCCACTATCACAAACCACACATCCCAACACCAGGCCCTTCATGCAACAACAAAGCATGGGTACCCATCATAAATGCATGTCCACTGCACATACCCACACAGACCCCTAAACATCAAGCACACAAGCTCCTACACAGGAATGCAACCACTGGGGTACAGGGTCACCCACCCATTGCACACCATGGAACACACAGATAAACTATGCCTTAAAACCCCTGCAGGACCCCTAACCAACGTAACCGGACAGGATGTTCCAGACATGTCCACTCCACCCACAGAAGAGGCCCACATTGATGACAGCAGCTCTGTCCAACTGGATCTAGATGACCAGCCCGGCCCATCTGGGACCTCAGGACAGTCGGTTCCCCTCACACTGGCAGAAGCCACAACAGAGCCTCCCCCCTCTGGAAACACCAACACCCACCGGGCCCATACCTCTGTCCCCATGACACGTCAAGCAGCAGTGTGTCCACCACTTCAGGGAACTCAGGCTAACCCACCACCCCAAGAACAGCAGGGACTTGGGGGCATTGCCAGCGGGCACACGGTTAGGGGACAGAGGCCCAGGAACACAGGGGAACTGGGAGGGCTGCTGGGCAACAGGGGGAGGACAGGCCTAGGGAACCCACTCTCCATGAGGCCCTCTAACATCATGGGAACCTACCACTATTCCTGTTTTCCAGGCAGGTCGCTCCCCTCACCGCCACGCAGCCCCCTGTGTGACCGCTGCTCTTCTCCTCCCAGCGTCGAGTGCCAGTTTCCTCCTTCTTCCCTGCTCCCTCGTGTAAGTGCCTGCTTCGCCCCTGTTTACCTGTGTCCTTGCTGCCTTGGGTTTTCCCTCTCCTTTTTTGCCTGTTGGGGGTCCTTCTCCTCGGTTCCCCTGCACACCGCGTTTTCCCCCCTGCCGCCTGTTTCCCGCCGCTGCGTCCCGTAGCTCCGCCCCCCTCGCACCCCATTGGCCGCCCCGCTCCCACCTCCCAGCTACTCCTCCCTCCCTCTCCCACTCATATGGAGGCCGCGCAGCGGCCGCGCCGAAGGCGCGCCTAAGGCAAGCCCGTCTGCGCCTGTCCGCGCCTGGCCCGCACCCAGCGCCAGACCCCCTGGCCCTCGCAGAGGCCAGATCACCCGCAAGACCTACAGCGCCGCCACCCTCCTCGCACTCAACACGGCCGGATCCCCGGGTGCTGCCGTGCCGCCCCAAGACGCACCCACGGACCCTTCACCTGCCAATCCTGCAAGTTTTCCTGCATCCAGACCCGCACCGCACCCGCCAAACCAAGCACCAGCAGCAACCACCTGAAGTGCATCCTGCTCAACACCCGCTCCATCCACAGACACGCCGTGGAACTCTGGAACCTGCTCGACACCACATCTCCAGATGTCGCCTTCCTCACAGAAACCTGGATGAACGCCTCCTCAGCGCCCGACATCGCCATCGCCATCCCGGACGGATACAAGATCACCCGGAGGGACCGCGCCAACCAGACAGGAGGAGGCATCGCCATCGTCCACAAGAACACCATCCGCATCACGACCAACACCGACGACACCCTCACAGCCGCCGAACACCTTCACTTCCAGATACACACCGACCCCAAGACTACACTCAGAGGCACCCTCATCTACAGACCCCCAGGACCCCGCACACAATTCAGCGAAGACATCGCAGACTTCATCAGCCCACACGCCCTCCCCTCCACTGACTACATCCTCCTAGGGGACCTCAACTTCCACCTGGAGAACGACAACACCACCACCACCCTGCTGGACAACCTCGCCAACCTCGGACTCAAGCAACTGGTGAACACCCCCACCCACTACGCCGGACACACACTTGACCCAGTCTTCTCCTCCAGCAAGTACATCTCCTTCAGCCACTCCACCGGACTCCACTGGACAGACCACAGCTGCGTCCACTTCAGCTTCAGAAGAACCACGACTCACCACCACCCACACCAGGCTCCCCGCAGGAGCTGGAACAAGATCACCACCGACCAGCTCTCCACATCACTGAACCAGAACCCTCCCGCCAGCTCAGCGGACCCCAACCAAGCAGCCAACAACCTCACACAATGGATCACCAACTGCGCCGACAACCTCGCACCGCTGAAAACCCATCCCATCAAGCCCAACAGCAAGAAAGCCTCCTGGTTCAACATCGACCTCAAGAACTCCAAGAAGAACTGCCGCACCCTCGAGAAAGCCTGGCGAAAAAACCCGACTACAGACAACATGACCGCCCTCAAGCATGCCTCCCGCAAACACCACCAGCTGATCCACACCACCAAGAAGACAGCATTTAAAGAACGACTAGACAACAACACACACAACAGCAAGGAACTCTTCAACATCGTTAAAGAGCTCTCCAACCCCAGCGCCGGAAACAACGACATCACTCCCTCACAAGACCTCTGCGACTCACTCGCCTCGTTCTTTCACCGCAAGATAGCCGACATACACAACAGCTTCGGCGCACAGACCACGCACCCAACCCCCAAACCGACACCCCCCAACACCACCCTCCGCGTCTGGACCCCGGTCCGCACCGAAGACACTATCCACACGATGAACACCATCCACTCCGGATCACCAACCGACCCATGCCCCCACCACGTCTTCAACAAAGCCGACTCCGTCATCGCACCCCACCTCTGGGACATCATCAACTGTTCCTTCAACACCGCCACCTTCCCGGAGAGCTGGAAGCATGCCGAACTCAGCGCCCTCCTGAAGAAACCCTCAGCAGACCCGACCGACCTCAAGAACTACCGCCCCATCTCGCTCCTCCCGTTTCCTGCCAAAGTCATCAAGAAGACCGTCAACAGACAGCTTGCCACCTTCCTCGAGACCAACGGATCCCTTGACCACTCGCAGTCCGGCTTCCGAGCCAACCACAGCACCGAGACCGCCCTCATCGCAGCTAGTGATGACATCCGAGCACTGCTCGACAACGGGGAAACAGCGGCACTCCTCCTCCTGGACCTCTCCGCAGCGTTCGATACTGTCTGCCACCACACCCTAGTGCAGCGCCTCAGCAACATCGGAATCCAAGAGAAGGCACTAGAGTGGATCACCTCGTTCCTCGCCGGAAGAACCCAGAGAGTCCGCCTCCCCCCGTTCAGTTCCGAGGCCACCGAAGTCATCTGCGGTGTACCACAAGGATCGTCACTCAGCCCCACCCTCTTCAACGTCTACATGAGCCCCCTCGCAGCCATCGCACGCCAACACAACCTCAACATCATCTCCTACGCCGATGACACCCAGCTGATCCTCTCCCTCACCAACGACCCAGCCACCGCCTGAACCAACCTGCACGAAGGGATGAAAGACGTAGCCGAGTGAATGTTGAACAGCCACCTGAAACTGAACTCAGACAAGACGGAAGTCCTCATCCTTGGATCATCACCCTCCGCCTGGGACGACTCCTGGTGGCCCCCTGCCCTGGGATGCACACCCAAACCAACGGACCACGCACGCAACCTGGGCTTCATTCTGGACTCCTCCCTGGACTCCTCCTTCTCGATGACCAGACAAGTCAACGCCGTCTCATCATCATGCTTCAACATCCTATGCATGCTCCGAAAGATCTTCTGATGGATCCCCACCAAAACCAGGAAAACGGTCACCCAGGCAGTCGTCACCAGCCGACTGGAATATGGAAACACCCTCTACACCGGAACCACGACCAAACTACAGAAAAGACTCCAGCACATCCAGAACGCCTCCACACGCCTCATCCTCGACATCCCCCGACACAGCCACATCTCCGGACACCTGAGAGACCTGCACTGGCTCCCCGTCAACAAGAGAATCACGTTCCGCCTCCACACCCACGCACACAAGGCCCTCCACGACCTGGGCCCCAGGTACCTCAACAACCGCCTGACCTTCTACACTCCCACCCGCCAGCTACGATCAACCAGCCACGCCCTCGCCGCCGTTCCACGCATTAGAAAAGCCACCATGGGAGGAAGATCCTTCTCCTACCTGGCAGCCAAGACCTGGAACTCCCTCCCCATCCACCTCCGTCTGACCCAAGACCACCTCTCCTTCAGGAAGCAGCTCAAGACCTGGCTGTTCGAGCAGTAGCGCCCCCCCAGCGCCTTGAGACCCTCCGGGTGAGTAGCGCACTTTACAAATCCTTGATTGATTGATTCCCAGGAGACGATGGCAACAGTACTGTCCAAGTTTCAGGACATCCAGCGGCTGCAGGAGGAACAGTATTTGGGGTTCAGGGAGGAACTCGGATCCATCAATACCACCCTGGGCACCATTGTAGGGGTGCTGAAGGAACTCGTGAACACCAGGAGGGACACTGTGGCACAACAAGGGGCCCCTGACACTAGCCTGGACGATGAACTGCCCACCGCCGGCGCTAGTAGACCGGAGGCACCGCCACAGGACCTCGACACCAGCACCCCACCCCCTGCAGATGGAGAACCACCCTGCAAGCGGTCCCTGAGATCAAGGACAAAGACAGAGCACGATGCCAAGACCCCCGTCAAGAAATAAGACCACCCTGATTGTCATCCTTCTGTCCCACTTTGACACCCTGTCCATCCACCAACTGCCCCAGCTCCACTTCCTATGTCCCTTTGGACAATGCACCTGTGAAACAAATAGACTGGACTCTGCCATGGACATTCCTCCACCATCACCCCTGACCATTTTACAACCCCCTCCACTATTTAGCACTTAAATAAACACACTTAAATTACAAAACAATCTGGAGTCAGTCTGTGCTTTCACAAATGTGTATTTGCAATAACTGAGGAAAATAGCAATATCCATTGTATTGTCAGCATACCTATGTCACACAGCTCTAGTCCATGAGGAAACATAGCAGAGGTCACACAGTGGGACCCACATCTGTGAAATCGAAAGGGAAAGTGACAAATCAGGGTCCATACACTGGGTGAAAGTGACAGACAGATGAGAGGTAGAACAAGTGTATCAGATGTAGCAGGCAGTGATGTCGTCTTACCTGTGTCTCACTGGAAGTATTGATGAATCACCTTGTTTCTGTTGTCGATTTCCTGTTCTGCTTCCTCGTCTTCACTATCCACAGGCTCCACAGCTGCCACAAGACCTCCTTCAGGACTATCCTCCTGCAGAAAAGGCAGCTGTCGTCGCAAAGCCAAGTTGTGCAGCATACAGCAGGCCACGATGATCTGGCACACCTTCTTTGGTGCGTAGAATAGGGAAACACCCGTCATGTAGGCACCTAAACCTGGCCTTCAGGAGGCCGAAGGTCTTTCTCTATAACCCTCCTAGTTTGCCCATGTGCCTCATTGTAGCGTTCCTCTGCCCTTGTCCTAGGATTCCTCACTGGGGTCAGTAGCCATGACAGGTTGGGGTAGCCAGAGTCATCTGCAAATGTTGTTACAACTGTTAGACACACACTTACCCTTAGGGGCAACCCCATTCCCAGACACCTAGTCACACTATATAGGGTCCATGTCTTCACCTAATAGCCACACACAGTGCCTCTGGAGTTGCCCCATCACATAAGGGATGCTGCTATTCCTCAGAATGTAAGCGTCATGCACTGATCCAGGAAACTTGGCATTCACATGGGAGATGTACTGGTCGGCCAAACACACCAACTGCACATTCATTGAATGGTAGCTCTTCCGGTTTCTGTACACCTGTTCACTCCTGCGGGGGGGCCAAGGCCACATGTGTCCCATCAATGGCACCTATGATGTTGGGGATATGTCCCAGGGCATAGAAGTCACCTTTCACTGTAGGCAAATCCTCCATCTGAGGGAGCACGATGTAGCTGTGCATGTGTTTCAGCAGGGCAGACAACACTCTGGACAACACGTTGGAGAACATAGGCTGGGACATCCCAGAGGCTATGGCCACTGTCGTCTGAAAAGACCCACTTGCCAGGAAATGGAGTACTGACAGCACCTGCACTATAGGGGGGGATACCTGTGGGATGGCGGATAGCTGACATCAGGTCTGGCTCCAACTGGGCACACAGTTCATGGATTGTGGCACGGTCCAGTCTGTAGGTGACAATTACATGTCGCTCTTCCATTGTCAACAGGTCCACCAGCGGTCTGTACACTGGAGGATGCCGCCATCTCCTCACCTGCCCCAGCAGACGTACTCTGGAGGAGAACAGCGAGCAGAGGGTCAGCCAACACGGATGTACGAAAACACAACTTTATTGCACATATTTTTCAATCCGATATGTGCCTGTCTTAGTGTGTATGCAAGGCCTAGGTATGTGTGACGCATTTAAACATAATGCCATGTGGCCCCCTGAAATGGCGGCTGCCTGACCTGTAAGGTGGGACAATGGGATATGAGGTAACTGCGCTGGCGTTGTACACCGTCGCAGTAGGCGGTCGAAGACCACGGCGCAATCCTGCATTGGTTAACATTGGGCCCTATGGGTCCCAGGAGCCAATGACGATGTACGCTGGCGGTGACGGTACGCACCGCAGCGGACATGACCGCCATTTTCTATCTGTTCACTCAGTTGATACCTGATGTTCAACAGGAGATTACCTACACTGCAAGTGCTGCTGTGACCTCAGTCTGGAAGAGACAATAGCTCATGTGTCTGGGGAACGGGCCCCTGCCTTCACCACGGAGGAGTTTGAGAAACTAGTGGATGGGGTCCTCCCCCCGTACACGCTGCTCTACGTTCCTCCAGACAAACAGGTAAGTACACTGTGAGCATGCTGTATGGGCAATGCCTGTGTGGATGGAAGATGGAAGGGGAGAATTAGGTGTGCATGAAACGACGGTGAGTGTATGTGTGTCATGGCAAGGGTAGGAATGCAGGCCAATGACTGTGACGGTGCGGACGGTTATATCTTCTCCTTTTCCCCTGTCCTATTCCTGTAGGTCAGTGCCCACCAGAAGAAGGATATTTGGCGTGTCATCGCCAAGGAAGTCAGGACCCTGGGTGTCCACCACAGACGTAGCACCCACTGCCGGAAAACATGGGAGGACATTCGCCGCTTGAGCAAGAAGACAGGGGAGGCCCAGCTGGGGATGAGTTCCCAATGTGGGGGGGGGGGTGCGCCCGTTGCACGATGACACCCCTGATGTTCCAGATCCTGGTGGTGGCGTGCCCGGAGTTGGATGGGCGCTTGAGAGCATCACAGCAGCCACAAGGGGGTGAGTACGCTCTCATTCAGCTGATTCAGCGCACATTGGAGGTGTCTGGTTGGGGGAGGTGGGCTGTGGGTACCCCTTGGCCAGGACGAGTTTTGTAGGCATGTTACCTCCGTAAGGCAGGCTATGTGCCACCCCACCAGTGTTAAGAGCCATCTACACCTAGTCAGGCTCCTGTGACTCATGTGTGCAGCAGTCGGGCATAGGCCTTGTACCCCATGTCCCTGTGATTAATTAGGGAACTCTAAGTGCATGGCGTAGTGCAGAGGGCTGCTGTGTCTGTAGTGTCCCCCAACTGTAGCGGTATTGCATGCACTGAATATGTCTTCTGTCTTCCCCACCTTTTTGTGGTCTACCTGTTCTTGTGTGCATTAGCATCATCAGGCAGAGGAGCAGTGGCACCGGAGCAGGAGGGATCTGCATCCCACATGGCCCTGGAGGGCGAAACAGCGGGCGAGGGGAGTTCCACAGCGGGGACAGGCGCTGAGACCAGCGACACAGACTCCTCCTCTGATGGGAGCTCCCTTGCGGTGGCGGGCCCCTCTGTGCCCCCTGCACCTACAGGTACAGCCACCCCCCCACCAGCACCGTCCTCACAGCAGCACCTCAGCCCCTGCCCCTGTCAGCCCTGCTGCCCTCAGTGAGGAGGCCATTGACCTCCTCAGATCCCTCACTGTTGGGCAGTCTACCATTCTGAATGCTATCCAGGGTGTAGAGAGGCAGTTGCAACAGACAAATGCATACCTGGAGGGCATTCATTCTGGTCAGGCAGCCCAACAGCAAGCTTTTCATACGCTGGCCTCAGCACTGATGGCAGCCATTGTCCCTGTGTCCAGCCTCCCCCCTCCAACTTCCTCCACCCAGACCTAATCCCCTGTACCTCAGCCTATCCCAAGCACACCATCAGACCAGCATGCACACACCTCAACACACAAGGGTAGCTCTGGCAAACATAAGCACCACACATCCCACAGGCGCTCACACAAGCATCATACCCATGCAGACATACCAACATCCATTGCCTCCACTGTGTCCCCCTCCTCCTCGTCTCCCTCATCCCTCACTGTCACGTCTCCACTCACACCTGCATGCACTACATCTTCAGCCACTACGTCCATCACCACACACCGCTCGTGCACTCACCACACCACTACCAGTCACACATCCCCAGTTTCCTCTCCCAGTGTGTCTGTGAGCCCTCCTCCCAAAGTACACAAACGCAGGCACCCACCCACCCAACACCCATCCACCTCAACAGCCTCCAGCCCATGCACCTTCACCCAAATTCAGCAGATGTACACCTCCTACAACCACTACCTCTTCCTCCACTCCCAAGCCCCCTCCATCTACCCTTCCCAGTTTGTCTAAAACTTTTCCTGTCAAACCTTGACCTCTTCCCCCTCACCTCCCCCACCCCTTCCGTCCCCTATGGAACGGCTTTCCAGGTTACAACCCAGCACCTCAGCCACCACATCAACGGGAACAGTGGTGCCAGCAGTAACCGGCTTCTGGAGTGCGCCAAGCAGCAGGGCAGCCAGTGTGCCAAGGAGCCAGACCACAGACAGTCCCCCACCTCAGAAACATAAGAAGTTGGCCACAGCCCGGAGGGAGAAGGGCAAAATACCTGCCACCAAGGGCTCTCCCAGGACTACAGTTGGGAGTGTGAAGACAGCTGTGCCACCATCCAAGGTGGGGAAGGGGCACAGAAAGAAAGGGAAGTCGCCGCCAACCTGCACGGCGGACAAGACCGCTTCCCAGGACACCGCCGCCACCAGCACTGCTTCCCAGGACACCGCCACCACCAGCACCGCTTCCCAGGACACCGGCGCTACCATCACCGCGTCCCAGGACACCACCGCCACCAGCACGCTCACTGAGCCACCTACCAGCACTGCAGGCCAATGAGCGCCGCAAGCACCGCCGCTACTGAGGCTGCCACAATCACTGCCAGTGGACACGCCACATATGCCAGTGGAACCACCGCAGATATGGCTGCCATCCTCCGTGGTCAGTCGTACGAAGCTGGTGGTCAGTTTCAGGGGCCTGGACAGCTTCCATGGCCCACCGTGAGTGGAGATTCACATCCACTACCTCTGTCCTTGGCAGGATGAAGCACTCTGGGCACCAAGCCCCCTCCTGAACCAGTGGAGATTCACATCCACTACCTCAGTCCTTGGCAGGATGAAGCACGCTGGGCACAAACCCCCCTCCAGAACCAGTGGAGACTGTTATTCACTTGTGAGACTGTGGCTTTGCACTCCCCAGGATGCAGCAGTGGGCAAACCACCCACTGAAAAGACTTGAGACTGTGGCGTTGCACTCCCCAGGATACATCAATGGGCATGGAGCCTCTCATGGATCTGGCGTTGTGCACTCATCCGGCTGAGGTGCCCCCCTTCCCTTCCCCCTGAGGTGCCTGTTGTATTTCGATCTGATGCCCCTGCAGTGTTCGCTCCGTTTTGATTGGATATCTTGTGTGGGCCTCGCCCATGCATTTTGGGCCCAGTGGTCCACGGACTATGTATGTGCAGCACATGGACTTTAATTCTTGGTGTATATATTTTTTAATAGTGTGTATATATATATATTTATGAGTACTGGATTTTTATTGATCAGAATCGTTAGTCATTTCCATTGTCCTTGCCTTCTTCCGGGGGCCTTGGGGGGTGTAACTGTAATGTATCAACATGTATTTGTGTGTGTGTGCTGTAGTGGGTGAGGGTGGGGGTGTTGCGTGTGTGTGTGTCACTCTTTTCCCTCCCCTGTGTCGTAGGTGCAGTACTCACTGTGGTCTTTGCCGCTGGCGTTCGTGCTCCTGGTAGAGGAGCAGGAAGACAATGGCTGGTAGAATATGGAGTTCCGGCTCCATGGCATCCTGGTTCCTCGTATGATGTGTAGAGGTGAGCATTTTTCCTTCCAAGTTCTTTTTCTGCCGTTTTTTTGTTCGCGTTGAATCCGCCGCTGAAAAGGTGGCGGATTAGCCTCTCATGATACTGTGGGCGATACATTGTCTTCCGCCTGTCTGTTGGTGGTGACCACCATGCTGTTTGTTTGTACCACTGTGGCAGTCAGAGTGTTAAAGTGGCTGTCTATGTTGGCGGTTTCCACCACGGTTGTGATTACATTTTTTTTACCGCCGGCCTGTTGGCTGTTTTACCGCCGCTTTAACACCGACCGCCAGGGTTGTAATGAGGACCTATAGGTTTGTTGACGATACAATATTCTTTTTTTCCCGTAATTACTTCTTACATAAGGGTTAACGAGCATCTAACCCTCTCTGTAGCCACACATTTAACTACCATCTATTGAGGCAAGCTGGTTCTCTTTTTCCAAAAGTGTTCACTCTTTCACGTTGGTCTAAATATTGTCCTGACGACTTTTTCTCTACCTCCTCATTCTTACATATATTTGACCCACAGCGGTCATTCATTGTACTAAAGAACGCTAAATGGATGATCAGCTTTTTATTTGCTTAATTGCTGTGAAAATTAGGCAAGCTGATGAGAGAAGAGGACCATCTCCAACTATCTTTTTCTTCCTATTAAAAGGTGCAATGCCTTGGCGAAGAAGCAGACTTCTGATGGCTTATGTGCTCCTCCCACCAGAGCGGAGGCAGCTACTGTGGAGAGATATTCTTATGGTATCCATTCTCAAAAAACGAATGTGTGGGTGCAAATTGTCAATCAGAGGAACACATTATTTACCTTTGTTAACGTATATTCATCCATGTGATTTTATTTTTTTACTATTACGATGTTTAGATTTTCTTCAGTTTATATTTATTTTGTTATTGTAAAGAACAATGGATGCTACAAAGTACAACCAGATTCTGAATTTTATATACGCAGTAATGTGTACCCTGATGATTTCAGTAAAATAATGAAGCATGGATTACGGAGACTTTCCAAAAAAATCACCATTGATGGTAAGTTATTTTTCAAATTACTTTGGAATTAGAAAATTGTTATACATTCATACAATTTACTGTACTTGTTTGAATGAAGCTTCATGAATTGGTGATCCTTTCAATTATATTGATCTACCTACTTATGTGTTAACAAATATTGCTTAGTCTGATTCATTTCATTATATTTTATTTTTTTAAATGATTGTTAGCGTGTGTATATATATATTACGTGCTTTTAATGTATCTCTTGTGCAACATCTGCAGTAAATAGAAATCGTCCTTTAAACGTTCTCATGTTTTTTTGGCAAATTAGGTGAAAAGGTGTTCTTTGTAGGAAAGGGGAAGAAGGCACAAGTTATCGTTGGTGAAGAATTGGCAAAACACATTTTTAATAAGTTACATTCTTCACTAATTGGAGATCACTCTGGAACTAACAAAACTAAAAAGAGTATTGGCAGCCATTTCTAGTGGCCAAACATGACTGATATTGAACAGTGGGTG
Organism: Pleurodeles waltl; assembly: GCF_031143425.1. NCBI lineage: Eukaryota > Metazoa > Chordata > Amphibia > Caudata > Salamandridae > Pleurodeles > Pleurodeles waltl. Next base: position 1,715,180,955 of record NC_090445.1, on the reverse strand, counting down.
AGTTATGTGTTGCTAATCTTTCAAAATAACTTCTAGGTAAAACATTTATTTTCTTTTATGTTTTTATTGAGACATACTTGTAAAGCTATTGTTAGGCAAGTTTTTCATTCCTAATAAAGGTATTTTTGCACACATCAGTCATTTGAGCAATCAGACGCTTTTAAAGGGTGGCTTATCACCCATGGAGGCTCAAATAGCTGTTGCGGACGTGCTGCACACTCTGCGATCCATGTCTTTAGATCCTTTGTGAGCTGGTTCAGTGAGTCTGCATGTCTGAGTTTGAGTGGAAGCGTGTTTGACTGGGCTACAAGGTAAGAAAACCATCTGCCTTCAGATGTGCTCTTCCTGATTCTGTGGATGGCAGCAAGGGTGGGTTTGGAGGATAAGATCTGCCTGGTGTTCTTTCCCTAACGGTACCCACAATTGGCACGGCCCTGGCACACAGATATGTCCATTGTAAATGGTACACCTGGTACCAAGGGCCTGTTGCCAAGGAAGGTCTCTAAGGGCTGCAGCATGCCGTATGACACCCTGGAGACCCCTCACTCAGCACAGACACACTGCTTGCCAGCTTGTGTGTGCTGGTTGGGAGAAAATGACTAAGTCGACATGGCACTCCCCTCAGGGTGACATGCCAACCTCACACTGCCTAAGGCATAGATAAGTCACCCCTCTAGCAGGCCTTACAGCCCTAAGGCAGGGTGTACTATGCCCCAGGTGAGGGAATAGCTGCATGAGCACTATGCCCCTACGGTGTCTTAGCAAAACCTTGGACATTGTAATTGCAGGTTAGCCATAAGAGTATAAGGTCTGGGGGTTTAACAAGCACGAACTCCACAGTTCCATAATGGCTAAACTGAAATATGAGAAGTTTGGTATCCAACTTCTCAGCACAATAAATGCACACTGATGCCAGTGTGGTATTTGTTTTAAAATACACCCAGAGGGCATCTTAGAGAGGGACCCGGAATACCAGTCCGACTCCTAGTGCTAGGCTGACCAGTTTCTGCCAGTCTGACACAACCAGACTAGTTTCTGGCAACATGGGGAGAGTACATTTGTCAATCTGTGGCCAGGAACAAAGACTGTACTGGGTGGATATGCTTCTCACCTCCCCCTGCAGGAACTGTAACACCTGGCGGGAGCCTCAAAGGCTCATGCCTTTTGTTACAACACCCCAGGGCATCCCAGCTAGTGGAGATGGACTCCCCCCACTTTAGGCAGCAAGGCTGGAGGAGATGATGAGGGAAACAAGGAGGAGCCACCCACCAGTCAGGACAGCCCCTAAGGTGACTCTTAACTTTTATAATTCCTCCATCTTGAGATTGGAAGATGCCCCCAAAAGCAATATGGATGTGCCCCCATCACCTAAGGGTGGAGGCACCAAGAGGGTGTAGCCATTGGCTACTGCCCCAAGACCTAAACACCCCCCTAAATTGAGTATTTAGGGGCGACCCTGAACCCAGGAAATCAGATTCCTGCAACCTGCACAAATAAGTTCTGCTGACCTGAAAGCCCCGCAGAGATGACGGAAACACCAACTGACTTGGCTCCAGCCCTACCGGCCTGTCCCCAGACTCAAACTGCACAACGACGCATCTGTCGGGGAACAGCCACTCTTGAAAGAACTCTCCCTTCCCGCCAGAAGCGTGAGACTTCTCACTCTGCATCCAATGCCCCCACCTCGAGCTCCAGAAAACAAATACCGCAGAGGGGACTCCCAGGCGACTGCGATAACGTGAGTAACCTGAGTTGAATCTTGTGGTTCTAAAATAAATTAAAATATATTTCTGATGGATACAACTACCTGTGGATTCCTCACCTTTTCAATTGTATCCTTGCGCCAGCATCCGACGGAAAGTCTTCTTCCTAGCTGTCTACGTCCGTCTGACGTCAACGTGCCAATAATAGGTCCTTGTCGGCGTACTGACATCAGTTTTCCTTTTTTCCGTGCCTTCGCCAATGGTTTTTCTTCCTGGCTTGTTGTTAACTGTAACGATTTTCGGTGGTTACAGTGTCGCCTCCGAAGAAGTCCGGTTTCAAGCTGTGTAGAGAATGCGGGGGGTCGGATGTCAGTGACCGACCCCCACTCGGACTGTATTTGGTGCCTTAGTTCAGAGCATGATGTGGAAGGTTGCTCTTCGTGTCAGAGCATGAATCCAAAAGCTCTGAAGGAGCGCGAAGCGAAGCTCTTCTTAGCCAAAGCAAAGAAGAAGGGCCATAAAAAGGATTCCTTCCATGTTTCTCCCAAAAAGCATAAGAAGCAGCGTCATCATGAATCTCGGCGCCGTTTGGAGTGGAGCCGATCGAGGTCTCGATCTTCACGATGCCAGAAGACATGGGAGATGAGTCCTACTGTCACGCCTCAGCAGGAGAGTCCGGAGTTGTCACTGGTCCCTTCAGTTTTTGAGGTCGCTCAAAGTAGCCCTCACTTTTCGCCGGTGCCGAGGGATCCTGATGTTCTGCAGGCAAACTATTGGACTTGGGTTAATTCTTTTGAGTGTGTGTGTTCCTCATTTATTGCCTGTGTGTGTACAACAAATGTTTAACACTACCCTCTGACAAGCCTACTGCTCAACTACACCACCAAAAAATAGAGCATTCAAATTATCTAATTTTCCCACTATCAACCTCTAAGGGGAACCCTTAGACTCTGTGCACACTATCTCTCACTTTGAGATAGTATATTCAGAGCCAACTTCCTACATACATCAAAATAGAACCTCATATATTGTAAATGTGAGGGTGTCACACATTATTTCCATGAATAGTAGTGAGCTGCTCCCGTGTTACAATAATGGAAAGACCACCCTATCCCTGAAAATGAGATGTTAAAACTTTTAGAATGTAGACCAGTGTGCCAGTGACCTGGCCAAAGAGCAAAAGGCAGAATGGGAAGGGGAACAGGGTCATAGAGAAGCAATCACCAGGAGAAAGTAGAGAAAAAAATGAACCTGCAAGGATAAAATAAGGATAAAGGAAGAGTAGGACGGTAGAAGAAAATGGGATAAGGTGAAACCAAGTAAGTCTTGTTTGCCTTGGAACTGAGCAGCCCTATATTTAACATGGGCGGTTATAATACATTCAATGGCAAGATTTTTTTGGCACCACGTGCCATACTCACAAATTCATCTCAACTCCCAGCCCGTCCTCCTTGTGTAACATTGCAACCAATTAACGAACATCACAAAAAAGTCATACTCACACTTGTACTTAGCTGTCCGTCCCTTGCCCCCTCCCAACTTGTTGCCAAGTTTTGATGCAGCTTTAACTGAAGTTCACTGGCTTCCTGGTAAGCTGGTCCCCAGTGCCAGTCTTTCCCCAAAACAAGACACCCGATCCCTTGATCCCAAGTGATAAGGCTCTGTAGCACCCTTCTAAGTCCCATAGTAAGTGTTACCTAGAGTGCCTCGGTACTGCAGAGGGTCGCTAAGAGCTGTAGCAGAACTTGTTCTTCTCTAAGGGACCCAGCACTGACCTCATGCAGACTGCTTGACAAGGTGCCCCCTAAAAGTGAAAACGCAACATAAATTATGGACTGTGTGCCATGTCCCCAAAACATTGCATGTAATATTTGTAAGTCACCCCTATAGCAGGCCTTATAGCCCTAAGGCATGGTGCATATTATTATATGCGTGGTCATATCTGCAAGAGAAGATATGCCCCTGCTAGGTCTGTCGTTTCTTAGATATATTAGGTGAACAGGGAATCCATTTTAGTTGGCCACTGATTAATACGAGTTGCCCAGCTCCATGATGTCTTTAATGAAAATAGGGATGTTGAACCTCTCAGGTTTTATAAGCCCTGGCGATGGATTTATTAATGCACGCATCCAGAGTGTACCTTACAGTTTCCTCCTGAAAACATAACAACTGCTTCTGAGCTAACTGACCAGTTCTAGCCAGTTTGCCACCAACAGACTAGAGTGAGATCCAGGGGTGAGATCCTTTGCTCTTTGGAGGTCAGACACAAAGCTTCTCAGGGTGAGGTGTTGGACACCCCTTCCCATAGCATGATCTGCATTCTGAGACAGATCTAGTCTCTGAAAGGGAGATGCCCACCCCCAGACCCCATCTGGCACCTGGATATTCAGGAACATTAGCTATGTAGGAGGCATTTTGCATTTCGAGGCTGGACACACCCCTAGGGTGACCAGCCCGAAATGGACACAGTCTAGGAAATTCTACTTGTGTCTGGTGGAATTTAGGACCTCTGGACATGGTGTTGCCCACTCCCCACAGAAAGTGGTCATCTACAGGGTGTTGTGACTCCAGGGTATGTAGCTGTAGCAAAGTACCCTTATTGTGGCATGGTTACCCCCACTTTTTGCTTGTCAGTATGCTAACCAGGACCCCAGTTACTGTGCACTCCCCCTGTACATTTGTTTGCTATGCCTTCATACCTCCCACATTTGCATACTGGTGCCCCCATGTAAGTCCCTAGTATATGGTGCCCAGGGCGGGGAGACACCAGGGGTTCCCCATGGGCTGCAGCATGTTATGCCACCCATGGGGACCTATGTAAAATGTGTTTGCAGGGCTGGCATTGCAGCCTGCATGTAAAGGTGCATGCACCCTTTCACTGAAGATCACTGCACCAGGTCCCTGTAAGTCACTCCTAAGGCAGGGCCTCCTAGCCCAGAGGGCCTGCTGCAAGTACCGATGTCGGAGGGCACCCCTGCATGAGCAGAGATTCTCCCACAGACTCATCTCCATTTTCCTGGACTTCATTAGTGCGGGGATGCCATTTCACGCTTGTACTGGACATAGGTCACTACCTTTGCCAGCTACATAAGGGTAACTCTGAACATGGGCATGTTTGTTATCAAACGTTTCCGACTTGTAGTCCAGGAAGGCAGAACAAAAGAATTTCCTTTAGGTGACGGAGTCAAAACCCTTTGACTTTGGGTATAAAAAAGGTGTTAAATGACTTGTCAGGGGTAGCCTCGCCAAGCCACTGGTATGCTTTGATGGCCACCATTGGTGCCATCCTCTCATAAAACCAATCTGCACCAGTTGAGGGACCCCTAATCCCTGCTCTGTCCTGGAACTGAACAATGGAAATGGGAATGACCACTCCCCTGTCTATCACCACCCCAGATGGCCCTTTGATTCTGCCATCTTGACCTTAGGGTGGGCAGAGGCCTCTGGGGGCATCTTAGTGGCCATGTGGTTAGGTGACCAGTTCCCCTTCCAGGGCTATTTAGGGTCTTCCTCATGGGTGGATTCCCAGATTCGACATGCAAGACTCCAGCAGGAATCATCTGCATCGTTTACTGAAACTTCTGGCCTCTCGAACCGCAGCTGGACTCCACAGGGACCTACAGTCCGCATCTACAGCTACGCCTCTGCTCTCCAACATTGTTTCTCTGGCTTCTTCTAGCAACTGCAACATTTCCCTGGCTGTGCATCATATGAGGGTGGCGAGTCTTCAGTCTGCCCTAAGAAGCAAACTTCCCGTGGAATTAAAGAGTCGCTCCTGTGCATCTGCAGGCATTCTGCTGCAATGATGACCGGCTGCATGGATCTCCTCTTCTATGGATTTTGTGGATCCTGCATCACAGTTGGTGGTCCTTTGTGTCCTCCCTACCAGCTGTCCAACTTGGGTGAAGGTAGGACCTTCCCTTCTCCATGCATAGTGTCTCTTGCAACTGACAAGGCTTGATGGCACCGCCTCCAGGGGAACTTCAGTCTTTGTGTTGCTCCTGTCCACATCACTCTTCCCTGTGACGCTCAGCCCTTTGCATGGTTATTCAGCGACGTGGGACTCCTTTTTAAGTGTCCTGCATGGGCCTCACCGTGACTCCTGTGCTCCTTGCCTGCGAGTCATCTGTGTGGGCTGCATCTTCTTCTTTGGACTCTCCGCACTGCCGAGGGTCGCTACGGACATCCCCTGTGGGTTTAGTTCCCTCTCCTCCTCACTTGGCCTTCCTGGACCCCAACAGCTCCACTGCTAGCAACTGCGACATTTTCCTTTTTCAGGTCTTGTATGTGTTTTTTTCACTCCACAGACTGACTGCAATCCTTCATCCAGCGTGGGACGTCGACCGCATCAGCCAGGAACTCTTCACCTGCCCCAGTGTTGACAGTCTTCTTTCCACCGTCGACCAACTCCTGCATCCACCTAACACCAACACCACCCCACCCCCACTCCCCCTGGTCTAGAGTTTTGTCTGCTGTTTTTCAGTGTTCTCAATTGCTTTTTAAGCCTATTCCTGATTGTTACTGTACATGTGTAGTATGTTTACTTACCTACAATTAGAGTATTGCCTAACTAGTGTTTGTATTACTCTAATAAGAGCCTCTATTTTCGTAGCACTGAGTGCCTTCTTTCATTTGTGTAAGTGCTGTATGACTACAGTGGTATTGCATGAGAGCTTTGCGTGTCTCCTAAATAAGCCTTGGCTACTTATCCACAGCTACCTTTAGAGAGCCTGGCTTCCTTGACACTGACTCCACTTCACTCATAAGGGATACATGGACCTTGTATAAGGTGATCATACCATAGGTAGTTAGCACACACCAGGCCAGATTCCTACAGTACTCCAGTGATTTCTACCCTTCACTCTCAATACCGGTTCCCCTAAATTGACTATTTAGGGGAACCACTGATACAAGATTGTAGGAAGATGGCTCTGGATATGCTATATCAAATTGAAATATAGTCTGTACAGGGATTCACCAGAGTTTAGAGGCAACAAATATGATACTAATGCTGTTTTGTTGTACTGTGGTCGAGCAGTTAGGCTTATCAGAGGGTAGTGCAAAGCATTTTTTGTACACACAGGTAATAAATGAAGCATGCTCTCAAAGCCCTAATTTCAGGGCAATTCTTTTTAGATACCAAAACTTGTTTTTGTCCATTTATTTCTAGAACCACAAGATTCAATTTGCAAGGAAAGCACATTTACAAGTAAGTATCCAAAATATGTATCAATACCTATTTGTTTTAATTTGGCAATATAAATGGCTTATTTGAATATAGCACATATGTTTTAAAAGTTGACACACTGCAATTTTCAGGAACAGTTCCGTAGGGAATAAAAGAAAGTACAGTTATGGCGGTAAGTACCAGACCTACAGTTCCATTCTCTGGGGGTTATAATACCATGGGTCTGAGTTTGAGTTAGTGCCAAGCACCCTCCACCAGCCACACGGGGCTGGCTTTATGCAGAGGTCAACGTTGCTGCCGGGTTTTACAGTGGGAACCTATGGCGACTGGGGGCACTCAGAATCAGGCCTGCTTCTAGGTAAGAAGCCTGATCATTTGAGGCTCACCACCGGGTGTTAGAATTCCTGCAGGGTGGAGGTGTGAAGCACGGACACAGTGTCTGCTTTGTTTCTGGCCTACGAGAGCACAAAAGCTCTCACCCCATGGAATCAGAAACTTGTCTGTTCGTGGTAGGCTGGCGCAGACCCGTCAGTCCTGCATTAAAGGAATGGGTAAATACAGGGAGCATCTCTAAGATGCCCTCTGAGTGCATGTTTCAATAAAACCAGCACTGGCATCAGTTTGGGTTTATTGTGCTGACAAGTTTGATACCAAACATTCTAGACTTTAGTTTATGGATCTGTGGAATTCATAATGACAAACTCCCAGCCCATATACTTAATATGGCCCCACTAGACTTACAATGTCTAAGAATGACTTAGACACTTAGGGCATATTGTTCATGCAGGTATGCCCTCACCTATGGTATAGTGCACCCTCCCTTAGGGCTGTAAAGCCTGCTTGAGTGTTGACTTACGTATACCATCGGCAGTGGTTCGTGGTGTGGCACACTGAGAGGTGCAATGTCGAATTTGCCTTTTTCTCAGCACCAGCGCGCACAAGCTGCAATGGCAATGTGCATGTGCTAGGTGAGTGGTCCCCAGGGTGGCATAAGTCATGCTGCAGCACTTGGGGACTTTCCAGTTAACAGGGCCCTTGGTACCGTGGGTACTTTTTACAAGGGACTTAACTGTGTACCAAGGGTGTGCTGTTTTGTGGACACAATGCTACAGTTTTGGGAAAGCACACTAGTGCTGGGGCCTGGTTAGCAGGATCCCATCACGCTCTGTCAAGTTATCACCAATATCAGACAAAAAGTGGGGGGCAACCATGCCAACAAGGCCACTTTCCTACACAGATTCTCTGACTTTCTTCCATGACACAAAAGGAGTGTGCAACAAGACTGCAAAACCATAGACCTAAGAAGCACGACTGACGTGGTGCCAAGCCTGCTGCGCCTGGCCCTTGAGGAGCATCTGACCTGTCCTGCCATTGCAGGTTCCAAAAATCAGGGAGCGCTGTCCGTGCTTCACAAATCACCAAGAAGAACTCTTTTGGATTACAGGAGCTGCTGCCCTGCATCTGCAGGCACCCAAGGAAGAACCATGAGGACCTTGACTGCCAAAAACCCAACACTGGGCAACATCACTGCAGCTGAGCTGCCTAGCCCGAGTTGAAGTGGTCCAGTGGTGTCACCATGGTCCCCAGACACAGCCTACCCAGAGCTTGCCCTATGTGGACTTCCTGACAGCGTTTGCAGCCTGATTCTGCAGACCCCTAGCAACAGTGAGTGACAAAGACCCCATGTCTCAGGACACCTCTGCACCCGTCTGCCCTGGGCCTAGGAGAAGAGGACCAAGGCTGTCCCCACATCTCTCTGCCTCGTGAGACCTGAGGCCACTTGTTGGCTTGTTCGGACTAAACCCCAAGTCGATGCCTATAGACTGGTTCTGCGGGGCACCTTACAACCACAAGGAACTCCAGCACCAGACCTGATGCGATAAAACACCACTGCACCTGCACCCCACAGCCTGAGGTGAAGTGGATCGGTGGTGTCACTACGTGCCTAAGGGTCTCAAGGTTCGAAACCCACGTGGGTTCCTCTGATGTGGACTCCCAATCCATCCCTCAAGCAACTTTGTGACCAAACCGGTCCCCATAGACTTACATGGGGCACTTGACGCTGAGCTGTACCCATGCACCCTGCTGCCTGAGGTGAATGGTCCGTGTGGACGAAGTCCAGGAGATTGATCACGTAAGTCGCTTTACTATACCTGTATGCAGTGCTAGTTCTTCCTTCATAGGATAACTTTACCACATCTGAAAAATGCACTGTATCAAGTTTTGCAAGCTGTAAAAATTAATAAATCAAAATATCAGACTTTATATAAAAGTACATGTTATTACTATAAATTAGTGTGATTTCTTTCAGTGTGTGTCTCACTTACCGTAGGAGTCGCTTGACCACACTACTGAAAAAAGGAGCATTTGGGATGTAATTTGTTCCTCTGATTGCTTTGACTTTTTGTGCAGTGTACCTCGTTTTGGTTCACTATATATGCTGCTTCCTACAATACTCACATACTCATGCACCCAGTAATACACCCACAGAGGCACTCGTGAACTCACACAGACCTGCTCAGAGAATCCCCAAGCACTCACACTCACTGAGGTACTCATGCGCACACTCAGAGCCACTCAGACTCAGCGACTCGTGCCCCAACTGAGTCTCTCAGACCCAGAGACCGGTAACTCCGCTCTGCACAAGTTGCCCTTGCTGCCACCCCTAGAATTGGTAACAATGCAGCCAGAGGGAGATCCTTTTCCTACATCGCAGCACAGACCTGGAACATGCTACCTCGCCAACTCAGTCAGTCCCCCTTTGTAGGAAGCTCATTCTTTATATACTATATCAAAATGACATGCACAGACTCCAGGTGTTCCACAGAGGCTAAAGTAGATACTACAAATGCATTACACACAGACACAATAGAAGAAGCACACACTTAATGACTAAACTACAGACCAATAGGTTTTTATATAGAAAAATAAATTTTGTTTATTTCTAGAATCACAAGATTCTCTTTGCATGTAATTACATCAATAGATATTATTTCACATATATATCAATAATAATACTTTGAATGGAATTCATATAGCATACAGTTTTTGAATAAATGCCAATAAAGCTATTTTAAATGTTGACACTGCAATTTTCAGGACACATCCTTGGGGAAGAAACTAAAGCACAGTTTTAGAGGTAAGTACTTGACTTAACAGTTTCAGTCTCTGGGGCTTAGGAAGTCCACAGCTGGGGGTTCAAGTGAACCCCAAGCTCCCAGCAACACTGGGCCGTTCGGGTGCAGAGGTCAAATTTGAGCCATTTTAAAGTGGGCTCCCACGGAGACAGGGTGCACTGTGAATCAGATCTCCCAGCAGATAAGTACCTGTTCTTTGGTGGGCAGACCTGGGGGTAGGAGGGGGAGGGTTAGAGGGGCACTGTTGGGGCCACAAGGAGGCATCAAACGCACACCCTCAGTGGCACTATGGCAGCTGGGTGCAGGATGCAAACAAGGCATTGGGTTTCCAATGGATCTCTGTGAGGAGACCCCGGGGGTCACTCAGATGCTGCATGTGAGGACCAGGGGGTCCCCTGGAGCAAACCCTAAGCTAGACAGGGAGGAATGTACCTGTGCTGGAGGTCGGGTTCTCGGGGGGCTGCGGGTGCAGTGGTCTTTTAGGCATCTGTAGGAGGCTGGCCTTCTATGCAGTGTGCAAAACTAGGCACACTATGCAGTGGGTCCAGGCGACCACACTTTGGTTTCCAGGAGCAAACATTAGACCACCTAATGCTACAATTTTTAAGGTAGCTGGTCGAGCAGTTACGCTAATCCAGGAGATGTGCTAAGCATTTGTTGCACTCACAAATCCAATCATGCACCACACACACTCAATGAATAACTCGAGACCAGAGTTTATAAAAATACTTCAGTTTTATTTAATTTTTAAGACCAAGATCTTTCAAATACTTTTTTAGATATTAGTTTTAAAAGTTGTAATAAAGTTAGTCTTTCTGCCCATAATTACGCATCATTGGAATCAATGTACAGTTACCATTCAAAATCGTACAATTAAGTTACCAGTCTCTTGTGTTTTTTTTTTTTTTTTTTTTTTTTTTGCAGGGTAGTCGCAGCAGTCAGTAGGCACCTTGTACCAGCCGGAGAGCCTCTTGCGGCTCCCATTTCCGGCGGGAGCAGTGTAGGAAACGCTTTTGGCACATGGCCACCTGTAGGGGCCACTTGGAAAAGATGGTTTCTGGGGGTCCCCTTGGGCTGTCGAGGTCGCAAGGGTTTGGGGATCAGTGGAGCACAGCTGGTTCCTTGTTGCGGGCGCAGAGCGGCCGGATGCGGGGTGAGATCCAGAGCTGTGCGCAACTGAGTCCTTTTGGAGGTGAGTCTCTCTGGCTGCTTACAGGACACTGTGAGCATTCTGGTGGTAGGTCCCAGGGTGTTATTAAAGTCCCTCTACAGGAGCTTCCTCCGGATCCTTTCAGCTCTTGGGGAGCTGGTTTGAGGTTGTCCCAGGGAATTGGCGTAGCTCGGCCACTGGAGGGCACAGTGCCACCAATCTTGGCACACTTGTAGGTCACGTCCGGGACGGTAGTTAGTGTGTCGTGGGGTCCGGCTGCAAATTCCGGTTGTGGACATATCGGCCAGCCAGTGAAGCGACCTTCACTGGCTTATTGGATCTTGCTTGGTTTTTGAGTGGTGCCTCCACTCAAAAGGGATATCTGGGGTGATTCTTTAAGCCTGGATATTACCTGGGTTTCTCGGGCTCGGTCCAGTGTCCAGCTCCTCCACAGCAGCAATTTGCAGGTCCTGGGTGCAGCAGGCAGGGTTTGGTGCCTTTTCTTGTGCAACAGGTCTGTAGTTCTTTTGCTTTGGATCTTCTTTGGTGCAGATCTTCTTTGTATTTTGAAATCTGATTTCTTGTTCTAGGGATGTCAAATAAATACAGAATTTAGTGGGCGTTCTAGGGGAAACCTGGTAATGTCCAATGGGACACTTACCTATGGGTGGCTCCACCCACTTTAGTGTCCACTTCCTTTGGGAAGGGTGACTTCCCTAAACTGGATTAGCTAGTTTCCTTCATTTCAAGATAGAGGAAACTGAATTTGAGGGTCCACTTCGCAGACAACACCTTAGAGGTGGTGCATGCTAGGCCGCCACTCCTAATCTTTGTGTGGTTTCCCACCTTTGCTCACTCAAAAAGTGGGTGTTTTGCAAAGTGGCAACCCCTCAGATGCTAGCAGCAGGCCTGGAGGATCGAGTTTCAGGGGCTGTAGCCCTTTGAAGCTCACTACCGGGGTTTTGCACGTTCCTGGGGGAGTGGGTGGTTAGCTCCTCCACCAAGGGAGGGCATTGGTTTACGAACCAGGGAGACTGGGCTCTCCACCAAGGTTTGTATATGGACTGTGTGGGTGTGGCAGGCTGGATGAAACCAGTCAGAAAATATGCCAGGATAGTTGGCTTTTGCAGGGGACACCTCTAAGATGATCCCTGGGTGCATTTTATTATAAATCCAGTACTGGTACCAGTTTGAATTTATCATTCGGAGTGGTTTGATACCAAACAACCCAGGGTTCAGAGTAGCCATTATTTTGCTGGGAATCTCGTGTTGGCCAGTGTCCAGCACATACATTAAAATGGCAGCTCTATTCACTCACTATATCCCAGGTTTGCCAGGGACACGGTGGGAACATACTGCTCATTCAGCTGTGCCCTCACATATAGTATGGAGTAACCTGCCTAAGGTCTGTAAGGCCTGCTATAGGGGTGTCTTACCCATAGTTAATGCAGTGTACGGTGGACCGGGCACACAGGTAGTGTGCCAAGTAGAGTTTGTATTTTAGGTTTGCAGCAGGAGACTGTCTGCTATGACAGTGCTGTGCACATCTTGATGCATGTCCCTTGAGGTTGTCACAATCAGTGCCACTGCCACCAGGGGCTTATCCAAAGTACTGCATGCCCTGGGTACCTAAGTACCTTTTTACTAGGGACTTGTAGTGATAGCTAAAGATGTATCCAATCACTTTTAAAATGTTTTAGGGAAAGAACACTGGTACCGGGAACCTAGTTAGCAGGATCCCAGTGCACTCCAGTCCAAGTTGCATTCGGAAACCAGGCAAAAATGTGGGGGAGTACTGCAATAAGGTGCCAGTCTCTCACAGTGCGGGTATATTCATCCAGTGCTTTCGCGTTCAGGGGTCGGGGTCCTCGGTCTTCCCTCTGTAGGCATCTTTGTGGGGGGGTCGAAAGGTCAACCCAGGGTGGGCACTTGCTCACAATCACCTGATGATTCTTTAGCTGGTTGGGCCACGTGGTCACCGGCCGTAGGGTGTCTGGTGCAGGGTGGTCAGGACTCGCGTGTCTGGAGGTGTGCCAGAGTCCCTGGATGTTTCCTTCTTGGACAGGGTCACTGTCCACTGCAGTTCTTGGTCCTTTTGGGTGCAGGACAGACTTATATAACTTGGTCGAGGTGGCTGGCCCCGCTGGATGCCTCACTGTTTTTGTGCAGCTTTTTTGAGGCAGTCAGTTGTCGTTGTCTTCTCTGCTGGGGGTTCAGCTCAGCAGTCCTTCTTCTTTCTTGTCAGGTCAGCCTGAATCTCATGAGCTGGGTTCAGGTAAGCCCTTAAATCCTGGATTTAGGGGGGTTACAGGGGTCAGAGGGCAGTAGCCAATGGCTACTGTCCCAGAGGGTGGCTACACCCCGTTCTTGTGTCCACTACCTTTGGGGAGGGGGACGCAAACCTAACCCTATTGGTTTCTGTTCTCCAAACTAAGATGGATGATTCTGCAGGAAGGGGGGGGGGGGGGGCAACCTCCGCTCTGGACACCCTAGGGATGGCCCTAGCTTTAGATGGCAGGGGGAGGGGGGAGTTTTGGGGGGGGTCACTCCTCCCTGCTTTCCATAATTTTCCTGATCACCTTGCTGCCAAAAGTGGGGCTTTGTCCGTGTGTGGACAACTCCACTAGCTGGAGTGCCCCATGGCACTGTAACAAGAGGCTTCAGCCTTTGAGGCTCACCATCAGCTCCTGCAGGTGTGATATTGGAAAGGGCCCTTTTTGCAGGGTTATCCCCAAACGTTTTGCTGCCTTCCTACAATATTTTTCTGGTCCGTTTTTGACGGTTTATTGTCTGTGCACTTCACCACTTCTAATCAGTGCGCAAGTGCTCCCTATAGAGCTTGTACCGTTTGGTTTATCCATGAGTGTCATATTTGATTTACTGGTAAGTCCCTAGTAAAGTGCACTAGAGTTGCCCAGGGACTGTAAATCAAATGCTACTAGTGGGCCTGCAGCACATTAGTAGCCCTGTAACCATGGCTCGGACCTGCCACTACAGTGTCAGTGTGTGCAGTTTTAAACTGCCAATTCGACTTGGCAAGCTTACCCACTTGCCAGGCCTAAACCTTCCCTTTTTACTACTTGTCAGGCACCCCGAAGGTAGGCCCTTGGTAGCCTCATGGGCAGGTTGCAGTGTATGTTTAAGGGAGTACATATATGTAGGACCTTGACTCTGTATATACTATTTCAAATTGAGAAGTAGTGTGCACAGAGTGCAAGGGTTCCCCTTAGAGGTAAGATAGTGGCAAAAAGAGATAATTCTAATGCTCTATTTTGTAGTAGTGTGGTCGAGCAGTAGGCTTATTAGAGGGTAGTGTTAAGCATTTGTTGTACACACACAGGCAATAAATGAGGAACACACACTCAAAGACTTACTCCAGGCCAATAGGTTTTTATATTGAAAAATAGCTTTTCTTAGTTTATTTTAAGAACCACAGGTTCAAGATTTACATCAAACACTTTAAATGCAAGGTACTTCACATAGATACTTTAGGAACTTTGAATAAACACAATATCATGTACAGTCTTTGTAGAAATGGCAATAAGCTATTTTAAGTGGACACAGTGCAAAAATCAACAGTTCCTGGGGGAGGTAAGTAAAGGTTAGTTTTGGAGATAAGACAGACACTTACAAGTCTCAAGTTTGGGGCATAGGCAGCCCACCATTGGGGTTTCAAGGCAACCCCAAAGTTACCACACCAGCAGCTCAGGGCTAGTCACGTGCACAGGAAAGAGGTATCCAAAACACATAGGCGTCTATGGGGAACAGGGGTGCTCCGGTTCCAGTCTGCCAGCAGGTAAGTACCTGCGTCCTCTGGGGGGGGCAGACCACGGGGTTTTGTAGAGCACCGGGGGGGGACACGAGAAGGCACACAAGGTACACCCTCAGTGGCACAGGGGCGGCCGGGTGCAGTGAGTAAAGCAGGCATCGTTTTTTAGGTTGAAATCAATGGAGGAACCGGGGTGGGGGGGGGTCACTCTAGCGTTGCAGGCAGGCTCAGCGGGGGCTTCTCGGGACAGCCACCACCTGGGTGGGCTCGGCAGAGGGTCACCTGGGAGTCGCTCCTGCACTGAGGTTAGATTCCTTCAGGTCCTGGGGGCTGCGCGTGCAGTGTTGGTTCCAGGCGTCTGGTCCCTTGTTACAGGCAGTCGTGGTCAGAGGGAGCCTCTGTATTCTCTCTGCAGGGGTCACTGTGGGGGCCCAGGGGGTCGTCTCTGGCTACTCACAGGCTTGCAGTCGCCGGGGAGTCCTCTCTGTGGTGTTGGTTCTCTGCATCTCGAGCCGGGGACGTCTGGTGCAGAGTGTAGTGTCTCACGCTTCCGGCAGGAAATGTGCAATCTTTGGAAGTTGTTTCTTTGTTGCAAATAAGTAGCTGGTTTTGAACAGGGCTCCTGTTCACAGGAGGTTCTTGGTCCTTAGGTTCAGGGCAGTCCTCTGAGGCTTCAGAGGTCGCTGGTCCCTGTCGGATGCGTCGCTGTCGCAGTTTTCTTTGAGTCCGGCGACAGGCCGGTACGGCTGGGTCGAAAGCAGTTGTCGTCTCCGTCTTGTCTGCAGGGCTTCAGGTCAGCAGTCCTTCTTGGTTTAGGTTGCAGGAATCTAGTTTCCCAGGTTCTGGGGAGCCCCTAAATACTGAATTTAGGGGTGTGTTTAGGTCTGGGAGGGCAGTAGCCAATGGCTACTGTCCTGGAGGGTGGCTACACCCTCTTTGTGCCTCTTTGCAGTGGGGAGGAGGGCACATCCCTAATCCTATTGGGGAATCCTCCAAACTCAAGATGGAGGATTTCTAAAGGCAGGGGTCACCTCAGCTCAGGACACCTTAGGGGCTGTCCTGACTGGTGGGTGGCTCCTCTTTGTTTTCCTCATTATCTCCTCCAGCCTTGCCGCCAAAAGTAGGGGCAGTGGCCGGAGGGGCGGGCATCTCCACTAGTTGAGATGCCCTGTGGTGCTGTAACAAAAGGGGTGAGCCTTTGAGGCTCACCTCCAGGTGTTAACAGTTCCTGCAGGGGGAGGTGAGAAGCACTTCCACCCAGTACAGGCTTTGTTCATGGCCAGCAACATGTCTCGTCTGTCGCAGGCTGGCAAAAACTAGTCCGCCTACACTAGAATTCTGGTCGGCATTCAGGTGGCATCTCTAAGATGCCCTCTGGGTGTATGTTACAATAAATTGCACACTGGCATCAGTGTGCATTTATTGTGCTGATAAGTTTGATACCAAACTTCCCAGATTTCAGTGTTACCATTATGGAACTGTGGAGTTCATGTTTGACCAACTCCCAGACCATATACTCTTATGGCTACCCTGCACTTACAATGTCTAAGGTTTTGCTTGGCCACTGTATGGGCATAGTACTTATGCCCTCACCTGTAGTAGAGTGCACCCTGCCTTAGGGCTGTAAGGCCTGATAGAGGGGTGACTTACCTATGCCACAGGCAGTGGGAGGTAGGCATGGCACTCTGAGGGGAGTCCTATGTTGACTTAGTCATTTTCTCCCCACCAGCACACAAGCTGTGAAGCAATGGGCATTAGGGGCAATAGGATTAGGGATGTGCCCTCCTCCCCACAGGGAAGAGGCACAAAGAGGGTGTAGCCACCCTCCAGGACAGTAGCCATCGGCTACTGCCCTCCCAGACCTAAACACACCCACAAATTTAGTATTTAGGGGCACTCCAGAACCTAGGAAACTAGATTCCTGCAACCTGAAGAAACGAGGAGGACCGCTGACCTACAAGCCTGCAGAGAAGACTGGCGACCACAACTGCTTTATCCCCAGCCCTACCGGCCTGTCTCCAACTTCGAAAACCTACAACCAGCGGCGCATCCATCAGGGAACAGCGACCTCTGAAGCCTCAAAGGACTGCCCTGGATTAAAGGACCAAGAAACTCCCTTGAACAACGGCCCTGTTCAAAACCAGCTACTTCTTTGCAACAAAGAAGCAACTTTCAAAGACTTCACGTTTCCCGCCGGAAGTTTGAGACTTCACACTCTGCACCCGACGCCCCCGGCTCAAGATCCAGAGAACAAAAACTACAGGGAGGACTACCCGGTGTCTGCAAGCCAGTGAGTGACAAGAGACGACCCCTCCCTGAGCCCCCACAGCGATGCCTGCAGAGAATCCAGAAGCGCCCCCTGACCGCGACCTCCAACAAGGGTCCGGCGCCTGGAACCAACACTGCACCCTCAGCACCCAGGACCTGAAGGAACCAAACTTCAGCGCAGGAGTGACCCCCAGGTGACCCTCTCCCTTGTCCAGGTGGTGGCTGTCCCAAGAACCACCTGCCTGCACCACTAGAGTGACCCCCAGGTCCCTCCATTGAAACCAGAAGCCTGCTTTGCACACTGCACCCGGCTGGCCCTGTGCTGCCGAGGGTGTATTTTGTATGCCTACTTGTGCGCCCAATCCTCCCTCCCTTCCCCCCTTCCATCCCCCCCCCCAGTCTGCCCCTAAGGACGCAGGTACTAAATTGCTGGCAGACTGGAACCAGAGCACCCCTGTTCTCCATAGGCACCTATGTGTTTTGGGCACCACTTTGACATCTGCACCTGACTGGCCCTGAGCTGCTGGTGTGGTAACTTTGGGGTTGCCTTGAACCCCCCAGCGGTGGGCTGCCTATGCCCCAGAACTGAGACTTGAAAGTGTTTTACTTTCCTCCTAATCTAACCTTTACTTACCTCCCCCAGGAACTGTTGATGTTTGCACTGTCCATTTTGAAAATAGCTTATTGCCATTTTTGCAAACACTGTATATGATAGTGCTTTTATTCAAAGTTCCTAAAGTATCTAAGTGAAGTACCTTACATTTAAAGTGTTAACTGTAAATCTTGAACCTGTGGTTCTTAAAATAAACTATGAAAATATTTTTCAATATAAAAACCTATTGGACTGGAGTAAGTCTTTGTTCCTCATTTATTGCCTGTGTGTGTACAACAAATGCTTAAGAGTACTCTCTGATAAGCCTACTGCTCGACCACACTCCCACAAATAGTGCATTAGTATTATCTGATTTTGCCACCTTCTTACCTGTAAGGGGAAACCTTGGGATTTGTGCAGACTATTTCATACTTTGAAATAGTATACACAGAGCCAACTTCCTACACATGGCCCCAGAGGTTCACACTCCTACTAAAGTCTTCTGCCCACCTCAAGGACCAATAGGTTTTGTGAATCCTAAGGACTTGCGGTTCTTACTCCCTATCAGTTGGTGGATACTGCTCAGAACTCCGAGGCTACAGCTCACTGTTAGGTGCCTTTGAATTCCAGCTCATCTTCTGATCACCTGATTTCATTGGACGGACTGGATAAGAACCAGTTTTTTCATCCATACAATGTGAGTCATAAAACTTCTTGGTACTATAAATTGTTTATCCTCCAAATCCAGAGGGTAAAGTACATTGCGTATTTTGTTCCTCATCAGACAACCACATGAAGTCTTGTGTTTTTCTTTCACTTTCTTTTGCCTGTTATTGAAAGTCTTACTGTTACAGAAGCGTCAGCCTCCACTTCATATGTTCTGGAGAACGTAGCAAGGGTGAAAAGGACACTTAGGCCCTAATTCTGAGTCTGACGGGCGGCGGAGGCCGCCCGCCAGACTTCCCCCCTCCGAAATACCGCTCCGCGGTCGAAAGACCGCGGAGGGTATTCCGAGTTTTCCCCTGGGCTGGCGGGCGGTCTTCGCAAGACCGCCCGCCAGCCCAGGGGAAAACTCCCTTCCCACGATGACGCCGGCTCGTAATAGAGCCGGCGGAGTGGGAAGGTGCGACGGGTGCATTTGCACCCGTCGCGTATTTCAGTGTCTGCTTTGCAGACACTGAAATACTTTTAGGGGCCCTCTTACGGGGGCCCCTGCCGTGCCCATGCCATAGGCATGGGCACGGCAGGGGCCCCCAGGGGCCCCGTGACTCCCCCTCCCGCCATCCGGTTCCCAGCGGGAGAACCGCCAGGAACTGGATGGCGGGAGGGGGAGTCGGAATCCTCCATGGCTGCGGAGCGCGCTCCGCAGCCATGGAGGATTCCTACGAGCGGCGGAAAGTCAGCGGGAGACCGCTGGCTTTCCGCGTCTGACCGCGGCTAAACCGCCGCGGTCAGAATGCTCGTAGGAGCACCGCCAGCCTGTTGGCGGTGCTCCCGTGGTCGGTGGCCCTGGCGGCCACCGACCGCCAGGGTCGGAATGACCCACTTAGTGATTTCATACCTGAAACGCCCAAAAAAGGCTCAACCATGTTGTCCTTCTAAAGTCTGACCTAAGCAGGGGAAAAGGCTGTAGAGTGTTGTTTGCTGCCCCCAGTTCCCATCTCAACCAGACCTGTATTTTCCTACTTGTATCTTGTTGTATCATACAAAAGTTAAGTACTTCGAAATTGACTGAAGTTTACCTTCCATTAGAGAAACCTTTCAAAAGTCTGTGTATGGATACCTACCTTCCATAAGCCACTACTTTGCCATGCAATCATCCACAACATTTTAGTTCCACTACTTGAGGAAATCAGCGTAGTGACGTCTGTTCTTTTCTGTGCCACACGCTGATGTGGAGAAGAGATACCCTGTTAATTTTTTAAGTGTATTGGACCCTTTTGTGTGGTTTTTGTGTTGACCCTTGGCGCCTCATGATGTCCCCGAAGAACGGGTTCAAGCCTTGCGAGGCCTGTCACCATATGATGTCTGGGACAGATCGGCATCCGGTCCGTTTGTGTTTGTAGTGCAACCCGAAGTTGTGCTTTGAGTGCCAGGCCATGCACCCGAAGGCTTTGAGGGAGCGGTCCCTAAAGCTCATGAAGGCCCGACGCTCGACACTGCATCGTTCATGGTGTCACTCATGAGGAGTGTCTTGAGACTGTTCGCGGAGTCACCACCACTCATCATCATAATATTCGTGTCATTCAGGTCAGAGAAAGAAGTCGTCAAAGAAGGCCAGGCGTTTTCCAACTTCACCGCATCGCTTAGCCGATGCGACGTGGGAGGAGTGTCCTTGCTGTGCTCCGCACCTCCCCAGTTTTCCGTGAGCCAGGGCGACCCTTGCCAAACTCAATGTGATTTGAGGCCATGCGCCTCATATTTGGTCATTCTGACCCTTCTGTGGCACCTTCGAGGCCTAGGGGTTCATATGAGGGCCCTTTTGGTTCCACGCCAGCGTCTTTGGCCTCTGCCCCCAGTGGTCCCTCCGGATCCTTGCTGACCCTGGTCGTGCCATCGCGACCTTCCCCGACACCAGCTAGGTCATCAGTGCTTCTGACATTGGTGGTGCACACGATCAAGGTTGACCCAATTCTTACCCACGATGACCCGGAGAAAGAACGGCGCCTGCCGATGCTGCTTCTGACTTCGCTGTGGTTCTCACCCCAGATTGGGTTTGGACCCTTATTACTATGGGTACAAATACAAGGAAGGATAGGAGGGGACGCTGGACCCTTTAGAATACCAGCTAGATAACCCTGATTTGGACTGGGCACAGAAATAGGGTGAAGCTAATGGTCTGGATACTTCTCCAGATGCTGGCATGCATTCTCCTCCTACCGTGGCTACGATGGAGGGAACCTCTTATTCTGTTGTGGTCAGTAGGGTGGCTGAGGTCATTGACATGGAGCTGTCCACTGTAGCGGTCAGGACGAATCTCCTGACGGAGGTGCTTCAAGCTGGGGCTTCTACCGCCGAGCCTCCCCTTCAATGAAGCCCTTATTGATGTCCTTCCGGGTACTTGGTCCAGACCCAGAACATGGGCTCCTGTAAACAGTAGAATTGCTCGCCCCCATCAGCCTGCTCCAAACGACCCTAAATTCCTGGCCCAACACCCCTCACCTGAGAGCCTTTTCATCCAGGCATCATTGTCATCTGGTGCATTACTTTCCACTCCCCCGGATAGAGAATCAAAGACGAACTTGGTAAGAAGATGAGGTTTTCTTCCTCCAGTCTGGCGTTGCGGTCGGTGAGCACTGCATGCCTTTTGTGCTGCTTTAACCACTGCTTGTGGGATACGGTCGTGTAAGTTCTGCCGCAGATCCTGGAGAAGACCCGGGCTAACATCTCCCAAGCCTTTGCTGATGGGAGAGATTCAGCTAAGTTCACCATTCCCTGTGAAATGGACACAACCAATTCTACAGGTAAATGAGATGCGTTGACGGTGGCCTTGAGGAGCCATGCCTGGTTGAGGGCATCTGTTTTTCCAGGAAATGTCCAACAGACCCTCATGGACATGCCCTTTGATGGCACCTGTCTCTTTGGGGACAAGGCGGACTCAGCGCATGAGAGGTTTGAGTGCCGGGCTATGGCTCGATCCCTTGGCCTCTCTGTTTCACCTCACCACCAACAGTCCATATTTTGCCCCTTTCGTGGCAACGGAACGTGCTTCCTGTTGGGTCCCTTTTACAGCCACCGGGGATGCAGAATCCTGCAGGCACATGGGACAGGAAAACACAGGTTTGCCCACTCCACCCTGGTGCAGCCTCCAAACCTTCCTAGTCAGTACCCACCCTCATATACCAGTTGGTGGCAGGATTTGCATTCACCTGCCCCACTAGGAGACCATCACGACAGACAGGTGGGTTTTGCATATCATACAAAGGGGGTAATCCCCACCGGCCATGCCTCCATCTTACGGCCCCTTACCAGATGATCATCTGGCAATTCTCTGCTAGAAAGTCACGGCTCTCTTCGCCAAAGGTGCCTTAGAGAGTGTCCCTGTGCCAGAAGTAGGTTGTAGTTGTTATTCCTACTAATTTCTGGTACCCAAAAAAGGCAAAGACTTATGTCCTATCCTAGACCTTCGGGCCCTCATTCTGTTCTGCAAGAAGAAGTTCAAAATGATCACTCTGGCTCAAGTCTTGTCTGCCTTAGACCCAGGAGACTGGATGGTAGCGTTATACTTGCAGGGTGCTTGTTTCCATATTCCCATCCTGCCTGCCCACGGGTACTGTCTACGATTCCTAGTAGATCACGAGCACTTTCAATTTACTGTGATCCCTTTGGGCCTTACCAGCACCCCTCGGGTGTTCACGAAAGTGATGGCGGTGGTTGCAGCTCATCTGTGCAGGTTAGGGGTTTCGGTCTTCCCCTATCTCGATGACTGGCTGTTGAAGGCAGACACGCCCCAGAAAGTTGTCTCCCACCTTCAGACTAAGGCGAACCTCCTGCATACAATGAGGTTCACTATAAACATGCCAAAGTCTCACTTGACTTCCTATCAGATGCTCCGTTTAATCGGGGCTGTTCTGGACACAGTGCAGTTTCGGACCTATCCTCCCAAAAAGCGAATCAAGAATATTCATGCTATGATTCTGATGTTTCAGCCTCTATCCTGGCTTTCGGTGAAAACAACTCAGAGGCTGCAGGGCCTCATGGCGTCCTGCATCCTGCTAGTGACACATGCCAGATGGCATAGGCGGGCTCTTCAATGGGACTTAAGTTCCAGTGGGCACAGCATCAGTGTAATCTCTCCGACATGGTCAAGATCTCGGAGGGGACTGTGAAAGATCTGCTGTGGTGGCTTTGGAATCTGGATCTCTTGCTTCCCCAACCAGATATCTCAGTAGTGACAGATGCCTCACTACTGGGATTGGGCGGCCACATAGGAGAGGCGTAGATCATAGGCCTCTGGTCTCATGCGGATTCTGGGCCCAACATCAACCTTCTGGAGCTCCAGGGAATCACGCTTGCATTGAAATCCTTCCGTCTCTCAAAGGGAAAGTAGTGCAAGTGTTCACAGACAGCACTACTGGCATGTGGTACTGCAACAAACAGGGTGGAGTAGGGTCCTGGACACTTTATAAAGAGGCTCTGTGATTCTGGACATGGCTGGCACATCAGGGCATATCACTGGTGGTTCAACATCTGGTGTGATCCCCAAGCGTCAGAGCAGACAAATGCAGTCATTGAGTCAGTCGATCTAGAATGGCGTCTACATCTAGAAAGGGTGCAAGGTCTCTTTCACAAATGGGGAGAGCTTTGGTTATCTGTTCGGCTCTGTAGAGAGCACTCAATGTCAGCTGTTTTGCATGTTGAAGTTTTCATGACTGCACTCGCTCTGCAACGCTTTTAGTCTTGAGTGGATCTCGGGCTTCCTTTACGCCTTCCTGCCAATACCACTTCTGGCCCAAGTAATCTTTGTGGCTCCAGACTGGGCACGGAGAGTACGGTATCCAGAGCTATTGAGCATGGCCACCGATCTTCCAGTCAGACTGCAAATTAGGGAGGCACTTCTGGTGCAGCAGCAGGGGATGGTTCTCCATCTGAAGCTGTCCAATCTTCGCTTTTCATGTGGCGATAGAGCGGCGGTAGTTGACGGCTTTTGACCTTCCACACGAAGTCTGTGAGTTTATCTTGGCAACCAGGAGTCCCTCCACCAAAATGGTATACGCTTGTCGGCATCAATTTGTGTCATGGTGTAGAAACAAGTCTCTTGATTTCCTCCACCGACCCTTTTCTGTTACCTGTATCATTAGCTCTTCGGAAGGTATGTATTTCCAGGATGTCGGCTCCGAAAAAGTCGGGGTTGAAGCCTTGCAGGGGATGTGGAGGTTGCATGTCTGTGACTGATCCGCACAACGATTGTCTTTGGTGCCTCAGTTCCGATCACGACTTCCAAGAAGGCGGATCCTGCCAAAAGATGAATACGAAGGCATTGAAGGAACGCGAGGCAAAGCTTTTCTTGGCAAGGTCCAAGAAGGAGAGGAAGCAGCACCATTGGTCCTCTTCTGGAAAGTCATCCCATAAGAAGTGACGTCATCGTGACTCCCGACGTCAGTCCAGAAGTCGGTCGAGGTCTCCATCGTCCCGGCACCAAAGGTCTTGGGAAGTGAGTCCGACTGTGTCCCCCTCAACCTGCGACGCCGCAAACGTCCCCGGCCCCGTCAGTCTTTGAAGTTGTGGATCCTCAGTCATCTGGCTTCGCCGGTGCATCCTGAACCTGAAGAGTCCAGCCCGGCACCGGCTCCACAGGCTTATCCTTCGTTCCCGGCTCCGGGTACGGATCCTGCGGCATTCCTTAATGCCATGTTCCAGATTTTTCAAAATATGGCTCCGGGAGGTGGTGCGCCGGCTGGCCCCACTGGTCCCCTGGCTTTCAATCTCGTTCCAGCTCCATATAAACCGATGCCGTTTATACCATTTTGTTTGGCTGGAGATTCAAGTCAGGCCCCTCTGGCGACAGTGCAGCCCTCGACGTCGAGGGAGAGACCTTTGATGCTGGTGTTGGAGGTGATGGGGTCGGATGTCGGCATCGGATGCGGGTGCCTTCTCCATGGCGCTTATGGATCCATCTGCGGCGTCGGTGGATCCGGAGAACCTGTCATGACGCCTTCCCGGCGCCATTCACCGACGTTGCTCTGCTCCATGACTTAGACTTTTAGAGGGGAATATCAGCAGCAATTCCTCGAAGAAGGGGAGATCACTGACCCCCAGGGTGATTTCCCTGGGTTGGACACAGCAAGTGGTCTTGAAACCTCTCAAATATGATCTGCCATCCCCTGATGAATATACAGAGGAGGCAGCCTCTTACCAATCTTATTAGGAAGGCCGCAGCATTTCTGGATCTTCCTTTACCGACGGCACAGGTGAAGACCAACCTTTCGACTGAGGATTTGCATTCTGCTACAGCCGTGGTGGATCCCCTTTTACCATTTAATGAAGCCCTGATGGATCCGATCGAAGAGGTTTGGAAGAAGCCTGTTTTTTTCTTTGGCTGATAGTAGGTCGGTGGCCAGGCATTATAGATCTGCGCCTGGAGACCCGGAGTTTTTATCCAAACACCCTTCACCAGAGAGCTTGGTGGTGCAAGCATCCTGCTCTTTGAGGTCGGCCCCTGGTTCGTTTCCGGGAGTACCCTCGGACCGGGAATCCAAATGGATGGACCAATCGGCCAGGAAGGTGTGTTCTTTTTGCAGCATGGCTCTAAAATTGCCAATGCAACATGTATTCTGGGCAGGTATATCCATGCCATAATGGATGCGACGAAGACTGTACTTCCGGACATGTGCCAGGATTTGTGTAGTCTTCTTTCGGACGCTCGGGTGGCGGCTACACAGGTTATTCAGACAGGGCTGGATACCACGGACTCTATTGCAAGAGCCATGGGGACTTCCGTTGCCTCCAGACGGCATGCGTGGTTACGCACTTCCGGATTTTCGACAGACGTCCAGTCTAAGTTGCTGGATCTGCCCTTTGATGGGGCAAAACTGTTTGGTTCAAAAGCGGACTCTTCGCTAGAGCGCTTTAAAGAATGTAGGGCCACAGCTAGATCTTTGGGTCTGCAGGCTGCTGCTACCCCATTTCGATCTCTTAGACGGCTGCATGTTTTTGGAAGAGGTTCTTCCTTTCGTGGGAGATCGCAGCTGTCCTCCAGCCTCCCTTATCGCTCATACAGGGGGCGGGGTAGAGTCGGCACAAGAGGTGCCACCCAGCAGCAGCACCCTTCCTCTTCCGCTGGAGGGTTACCTCAAGGAAAGAAGCCCTAGTTCTCTCACCATTGTTTCTTATACCTCTCCGGTAGGGGGAGGCTTTCACTCTTTCTTCCCATATGGGAGTCTATAACAACAGACTTCATCAGTTTGGTGAGAAGAGGTTACGCCCTTCCCTTTTGGGAGATCCCGCCTCACTTCCCTCCCCGTCTTTCCTTTTTGTTCAGAAGATCATCTCTTGCTGTTACAACAGGAGGTTCTCTCCCTATTATTGAAAGGTGCAGTGGGGTTGGTTCCAGAGTAAGAAAGGGGTCAGGGGTGTTATTCCAGGTACTTCCTGATCCCCAAGAAGGATGGTCATCTGAGGCCTATTTTGGACCTGAGGATTTTGAATTGGTTCCTCAAACAGGAGAAATTAAAAATGCTGACTCTATCACAGGTGCTTTTGGTGTTGGACAAGGAGGATTGGATGGTGTCGGTCGGCTTGCAGGATGCTTATTTTCACATTCTCAAGTCGCACAGGAAGTATCTCCGGTTTGTGGTAGGGTCACAGCACTACCAGTTTGCGGTCCTTCCTTTTGGTCTTACTTCCGCACCACGGGTCTTCACGAAGGTGATTGCAGTTGTTGCAGCACACCTCAGGAGGAAGGGAGTAGCAGTATTCCCTTACCTGGACGATTGGTTTATCAAAGCTGAGTCTCCGGGGCTTGTGCTGCGTCATCTGCAGCTGACAACCCAGTTGTTGTTCAGTCTGTGTTTTTCAATAAATGTGCCCAAGTCTCACCTAGAGCCCTCTCAACGTCTCCTGTTCATAGGGGCAGTACTGGACACAACATTGAATCGAGCCTTTCCTCCGCCACAGCGGATACGGGACATTCAGGCGCTGGTTCCAATGTTTCAAGAAGGAGCAGTAGTTCCGGTCCTCAAGGTCCTTTGTTTGCTCGGTCTGTTCGCTTCTTGCATTCTGTTGGTCACGCATGCACACTGGCATATGAGGGCTCTTCAGTGGTGCTTCCGCAAGCAGTGGCTTCAGCACAGAGGAGATCTCGGGGAATCGATGAGGGTCTCCAGAGACACTGCAGCGGATCTCCGATGGTGGGCTGTGGAAGGCAACCTTTCTCAAGAGAAGCCGTTCTCGCAGCCAACTCTGGTGGCCACAGTGATAACGGATGCCTCCACCGTAGGGTGGGGAGCTCATCTGGAGGATCTGGAGATCAAGGATCGTTGGTCTCCAGTAGAGCAGAGGTTTCATATTAATCTGCTGGAACTACGGGCGATTCGTTTGGCCCTCAAGACCTTCCTCCCTTCCCTTTGCGGTCAGTCAGTTCAGATTCTGATGGACAACACAACTGCGATTTGGTATATCAACAAACAGGGGGGTGTAGGGTCGTACCTTCTTTGCAGAGAGGCTCTGCGACTCTGGTCCCGGGTGCGGGACCATCGGCTTTGTGAAGTGGCAAACCATTTGGCCGGGGTCCTAAACGTACATGCGGACAAGCTCAGTCGCTTCTTCTCGGACAACCACGAGTGGTGTCTGCATCCGGATCTAGTTCTTTACATCTTTCGGATGTTTTTTTTCCCCTTAATAGACCTCTTTGCCACTCGAGAATGCGCATTGTCAGTCGTTATGCAGCCTCCAGTATCCGATGCAAGGAGCGTTGGGGGGCGCGTTTCAGATGTCCTGGTGCGACCAGTTGCTTTACGCTTTCCTCCCATACCCTTGATTCCTCGGGTTTTGAGGAAGATTCGGCAAGACCGGGCCCAAGTCATTCTGAAAGCTCTGGATTGGCCATGAAGGGTGTGGTATGCAGACCTTCTCCGACTCACTGTACCCTCCGCTCCGTCTCCCTCTCAGGGCAGACCTCCTTTCGCAGGGGCAGGTTCGACACACCACCTCCAAAGCCTGCAGCTTCATGCCTGGCGATCGAACGGGGCAACCGGAGTTCCTTTTCTCTCCCACCGAAGGTGGTGGACGTTCTTTTATCAGCCAGACGACACTCCACCAAGTTGGTCTATGCAAGTAGGTGGGCTAATTTTGTTCGTTGGTGTGGGGAGAAGAAAATGTATCCCTTAAGTGCCCATCTTTCTGATGTTTTGTTGTTCGCGTTGTCATTGGCTCAGCGTGGTTGTGCTTTGCCCACGGTTAAGGGCTATCTTTCGGCCCTTTCGACTTTTTTTATATCTTCCAGATCAGCCCTCCCTATTCAGATCTCCTTTGGTTGTTCGATTTTTGAGGGGGCTTACTAATAAATTTCCTCCCAGGCCTTTTATTATGCCGCAGTGGGACTTGAATTTGGTGTTGACTTCCTAGCTGCCCATTAGGATATTTGTTTTTCAAAACGGTGGCCATCACTTCGGCTAGACGTGTTAGCAAACTGCAGGCTCTTTCTGCTCACCCGCCTTTCACCACTTTTTATAAGGATTAGGTGGTTTTGAGGACCAGGGTGGCTTTCCTCTCCAAGGTGGTGTCTCCATTTCACTTGGGACAATCAATAACTCTCTTGACGTTCTACCCTCCTCCTCATCCATCTAAGGAGGAGGAAAGACTCCATCGTCTGGACCCTAAGAGGGCTCTCAGTTTTTATGTCGACAGGACGAGAGAGTTCCGGTTGGATGAACAACTCTTTATTGGATACGTGAGGAAGGGGAAGGCCGTCCACAAGAGAGCGATCTCCAGGTGGGCCGTTCTTTGTATTAAAATATGTTACTCATTGGCAAAGAAGGATCCTCCTGAGGGGATCAGGGCTCATTCCACCAGGGCCAAGTCAACCTCATCGGCTTTGGCCAGAGGTGTTCTGATGGTGGACATCTGCAAGGCTGTGACTTGGTCTTCCCTCTACACCTTTGTGAAGCATTATTGTTTGGATGCAGAGGTGCGAATGGATGGCAATTTTGCGCGGTCGGTGCTGCAGGATTTCCTGGTTTGACCAGACAGACACCCTCCGAGGTGGTACTGCTTTGGGACTCTATTCATTAGGTGAGGAATCCACAGGTAGTTGTATCCATCAGAAGAGCAAGTTACTTACCTTCAGTAACGCTTTTTCTGGTGGATATATTAGCTACCTGTGGATTGCTCACGGTCCCTCCCGCCTCCCAGTTGTCTGTCTGGTCATACCAGGATCGGCATGGGTGTGAAGAGACGAAGAAAGAGAAGGCGGTGCAGAAGTGTAACATCTCACGATGGGTGCTTCTTTGCATCAAAAAGTGCTACGCTTTGGCTAAGAAGTTTTTTTTAAAAAAAATATGTATTTTTATTTATATTTTTGCCAACTTCATAGGGATTCGAGAGGTACCCATAGTTTGTGGGTTCCCCTGGAGGAGAACAAGAATTTATCCCAGACGACTCGGAGAGGCATCGGTCGACTGCACCATCGGCTTCAGTGGGGCCTATTCACCCAAGGTCTGATTCGGACCCTTTTTCCTATGGGGAGGAATTGGATGGATCCCTGGACCATTATGAATACCAGGATGACCATGCTGTGGACTGGGAACAGGATTTGGGTGAAGCCAGTGGTCTGGATACTTCTCCTGACGCTGGCATGCTGTCTCCTCCTAGTGTGGCTACGGCGGAGGAAGCAACTTACAGTATGGTGTCAGTAGGGCAGCTGAGGTCCTCAGCCTTGAGCTACCTACTGTGGAAGTCAGGTCTAATCTCCTGACTGAGGTGCTTCAGCCTGGGGCTTCTACTTCAGAACCCCTTCTCTCATTCAATGAGGCCCTCACCGATGTCCTTTTGGGTACATGGTCCAAACCCAACACAGGGGCTCCTGTGAACAGGACTATTGCTAGCCGCCATTGGCCTGCACCGACTGACCCAAAATTCCTGTCCCAACACCCCACTCCTGAGAGTCGTGTTATCCAGGCTTCCACTTCTTCAGGCGCATTCCCTTCCGTACCCCAGGATAGTGAATCCAAAAGGCTGCAACAATTTGCCAAGAAGTTGTTTTCTTCCTGCAGCCTCGCACTGCGGTCTGTGAACACTGCATGTTTTTTGTGACGTTATACCCACTCCCTGTGGGTTACAGTTGCGCAAGTCCTGCAGCAAGATACCGGAGGAGGCCCGTGCTATCGTCTCCCAAGCAGTGAAAGATGGGAGAGATGCAGCAAAGTTCACTATCCGTTGTGGGCGGGATACGAGAGACTTTCTGGGCAGATCGGTTGCAACAACAGTGGTCTTACGGCGCCATGCCTGGTTACGCACTTGTGGCTTCTCGGGGGATGTCAAACAGTCACTCATGGACATGCCCTTTGATGGCACCCGTCTCTTTGGAGACAAAGCGGACTCTGCCTTGGAGAGATTCAATGATTCCCAGTCTACGGCTCGGACCCTTGGTCTTTCCTCCGCCACTCGCCCACCGCATTCAGCTTTTCATCCATTTCGTGGAACACGGAAGGGGCACCCTGTCATGTCCTCAACCCAGCCATCGTGGCACGCACGCTGGGCAGCCTATGCATGGCCGAGGTCGCGGAATTCCACGTGGCTGTGAGACAGGGAACCATAGGTCTGTCCATTCCACCTCTGCCCCCCCCCCCTCTCCGCTGCAGTCTCCAAACCCTCCTAGTCCCGGCACTCCTACCCAGTTAGGGGCAGGATCCGCCATCACCTGCCCCTCTGGGAACTTATCACCACTGATGGGTGGGTTTTGCAGATCATTCGGAAGGGCTACTCCTCCCCACCCTCCTTTGGAATCTGCAGCACCACACATGCCACCATCCTCCCATCATCTTCCGGAGGATCATTTTGTGCTTCTCCACCAGGAAGTCATGGCTGAGTCCCTGTGCCAGAAGTGGGTCGTGGTTGTTATTCCTGCTACTTTCTTATACCAACGAAGGACAAGGGCTTACATCCAATCCTAGACTTTAGGGTCCTGAACTACTTCCTCAAGAAGGAGAAATTAAAAATGGTCACCCTGGCTCAGGTTCTTTCTGCCTTAGACCCATGAGACTGGATGGTAGCGTTGGACTTGCAGGACGCTTATTTTCACATCCCCATCCTGCCTGCCCACAGACGTTAACTACGATTCATGGTAGGTCACGAGCACTTTCAGTTTACCATGCTCCTTTTCGGCCTTACCACCGCCCCTCTGGTGTTCACAAAAATGATGGCGGTGGTTGCAGCTCATCTGTGCAGGTTAGGGGTCTCAGTTTTCCTCTACCTCAATGACTGGCTGTTGAAGGCACCTTCTCCCCAGACAGTCGTCTCTCACCTTCAGACTATGGCGAACCTCCTGCACAAGCTGGGGTTCACTATAAACGTGCCGAAGTCACACCTGACTCCCTCTCAGACGCTCACTTTCATTGGAGCTGTTCTGGATACAGTGCGATTTCTCGCTTATTCTCCAGACAAGCGAGTCCAAGACCTTCAGGCTATGATTCAGATCTTTCTTTCAGCCTCGGTCTTGGGTTTCGGTGAGTGTGAGCCTGCTGGGCCTCATGGCCTCCTGTCTCCTGCTAGTACACATGCCAGATGGCATATGCGCACTCTGCAGTGGGACCTAAAGTTCCAGTGGGCGCAGCATCAGGGAAATCGCTCAGACATGGTCCATATCTTGGAGGGGACTGCGAAAGACCTGCAGTGGTGGCTTTAGAATCCAAATTGTGTCAACAGCAGATCCCTCTCCCTTCCCCAACCAGATCTCTCTATAGTGACAGATGCGTCACTTGTGGGTTGGTGTGGCCACATGGGAGAAGCAGAGATCAGAGGCCTCTGGTTTCCGGCGGAGTCGGGCTCCACATAAAAATGCTGGAGCTCCGGGCAATCAGGCTTAGGTCAAAAACATTCCTTCCCTCTCTAAGGGAAAGTGGTGCAGGTGTTCACAGACAACACTACCGCCATGTGGTACTCCAACAGACAACTCGGGGTAGGGTCCTGGACCCTTTGTCAGGAAGCACTACACCTCTGGACATGGCTGGAATATCAGGGCATTACGCTGATGGTTGAACATCTGGCAGGCTCTCAACGCCAGAGCAGACAAACTCAGCCGCCGACACACAGTCGATCACGAATGGCGTCTCTAGCTGGAGGTGACGCAAGGTCTCAAGTGGGGAGAGCCTTGGTTAGATCTGTTTGCCTCCGCAGAGAACACGCAATGTCAGCTGTTTTGCACGTTGGAATTTTTGAAGACGGCACTCGCTCGGAGACGCTTTTCATCTCGAGTGGAGCTCCAGCCTCCTGTACACCTTCCCGTCTAGCCCTCTTCTACCCAGAGTTCTCAAGAAAATCAAGTACGACCGGGCCCAAGTTATCTTGGTGGCTCCGGACTGGGCTTGAAGAGTGTGGTATCCAGAGCTATTGAGCATGTCCATCCATCCTCCACTCAGACTGCCTCTTTGGGCGGATCTTCTGTCACAGCAGCAGGAGACGGTTCTCCACCGGCACCTGTCCAACCTCCACCTTCATGCGTGGAGATTGAGCTGCAACAGTTGAATGCATTTGCCCTTCCACCCAAAGTCTGCAATGTTTCTTGGCAGCCAGGCATCCATCGACTAAAACTGTATATGCCTGTCGTTGGAATAAATCTTGTGGCATGGTGTACCAACAAATCTGTTGATCACATTTGTGCCCCTCTGTCAGAGGTTCTTCTGTTCATTATTTAGCCCAGCAGGGCTCTGCTTTGGGCACCCTTAAAGGTTACCTGATCAGCCCTCACTCTTTAAATCTCCTATTGTCAGTAGGTTCTTAAAAGGGCTCACCCACTTAATTATCTCCCACTCCATTTATTATGCCTCAGTGGGATCTTAATCTTGTACTTACTTATTTAATGTGTACCCCATTTGAGCCAATGCATAATTGTCCCTTGCGGATCCTCACATTCAAACTGTCTTTCTTTGTCGCTATCACCTCTGCTTGCAGGGTGAGTGAGCTCCAGGTGCTTTCTTCAATGCCTCCAAACTTGTCTGTACACCCTGACAAAGTGGTGTTACGCATTAGAGCTTCATTCCTTCCTAAGGTATTTACACCATTTTATGTAGGCCAGTCCATCACTTTGCCTACCTTCTACACACTCCCACACCCTTCCCATGAGAAGGGGAGAGACTCCACTGTCTGGACCCAAAAAGAGTGTTGGTGTTCTACCTCCATTGTACTAAAGATTTCCAGGTGGACAATCAACTCTTTGGCTATGTGGGTGCTAAGAAAGGGAAGGCGGTGCAAAAGCATATCATCTCTCGATGGGTGCTTCTTTGCATCAAAATGTGCTACACTTTGGCTAAAAAGCAACCTCCTGAAGGCTTGCGTTCTCATTCCAACAGAGAAATTGTGGTTTCCAATGCGTTAGCACGCGGAGTTCCTGTCCTGGATATCTGTCGGGCAGCTACATGGGCATCCCTGCACACGTTTGATAAGCATTACTGCCTGGATAGTCAGGTCCGTCGAGGCGGCTACTTTGGTTGTTCAGTCCTGCAAGACTTTCTAGTATGATCTTTGTTCGCAGCCCACCACATAGGATGGCATTGCTTGGGTATCAATTCTAAGGTAAGGAATCTGCAACTAGAAGTCTCTATCAGATGTACAGGTTAGTTGCCTTCGGTATTCGAAATATCTGGTGGGTGACACATTCTAGTTGCAGCTTCCTTACCGCCCGCCCATCCTCCCCGCTTTGCGAAATTATTTCTGGGGACAGGTGTTCCACCCTTTCAGGTCCTTAGCTCTGTCACACCAATCTCAGTGTTCTTAGCGGCTCTGCGCTCTGGCGTGGAAAGTCGTTAAAAGAAACTGACATCACTGCGGGAGGGCGGCGTCAGTGTACTACTCCAGACGTCATCAAGGCATCAGTCGATGCCTGCGGAGTCGAACAACGCCACCTACAGACGCCCAAGGGTATTGCTCGCAGCAAAATCACCAGATACAGTCTAACGCCTGGGGGGAAATTCTAAGGTAAGGAATCTGCAACTAGAATATGTCTCTACCAGATATTTCATTACCGAAGGTAAGTAATTTGTACTTTAGGCCATTTGTGAGCTTGCATAAGGGGTCGCACCCCTTATCAGTATAAAAGTTTAATTTTTTTTTTTTTTAAACCCTGGTTTCTAGTGGCTTCTGCACCCCACCCCCTGCCAAAAGGGGCAGATCGGCCTAATTAATAAAGGCCAATCTGCCCCCTGGGGGGAGGGGGGGGGGGCAGAAATGATCTTTTAAAAAAATTGCTTGAGGGGGGAACAACCCTTGCCTAAGGGGTCACTCCTGTTCTCAATATAAATAAAAGCATCCCTGGTGCCTAATGGCTTCTGCCCTCCCTGGGGGCAGATCAGCCTATTTCTGATGGATACAACTACCTGTGGATTCCTCACCTAATGAATACTCCCATTGCGCCAGCGTTCGACGGAAATCTTCTTCCTAGCTTCTGCACGTCGACGAGGACGTCACAGTTGCCCACGCGACGCTGTCTGACGTCATACAGGCAATAAGAGGTCCTCGCCGACGTCAGTTCACTTTTTTCCGTGCCATTCGAAACGGTTATCTTAGAGGGAGCTACTGTTGCTGTTCGACAGTGAGTGTGTTTTTTGGATCTATTTTTTTCTTTGAGATTACAGTGTTTCAAAGAAAGTCAGGATTCAAGCCCTGCCGTGAGTGTGGGGGCAAAATGTCGGTAACTAACTAAGACTGTTTGTGGTGTCTTAGTTCCGATCATGATGTTGACAAGTGCGATTCGTGTCAACATATGAATCCTAAGGCCCTGAAAGAGCGCGAGGCTAAGCTTTTTCTGGCGAAGTCGAAAAGGAAGGAAAAGAGATGTCATCGAAAATCCTCGTCACCAAAGTCTCATCGGCGTCATCGGGACTCCCGGCGTCATCGAGAATCACGGCGCCGGTCGAGTAAAGAGAGGTCGAGGTCACTATCAACTCGACGTCTGAAGACTTGGGAGGTCAGTCCCACTGTCACTCCCCATCCGTCGACGCCGTTGCCTTCTCCAGCCTCACCGACTTCGCCCGGGTCATCGGGCCAACCACCTTCAGTGTTTGAGGTTCCACAGCCTCAAATATTTTCTCCGTCGTTGCAGACGTCGAGGTCGGTGTCGCCTTCGAACCAGGCACCCCAGTACCCGGCTTTCCCGGCCCCTGGAGCTGATAGTACCGCATTTTTAAATGCGATGTTTTCCATCTTCCAGCAGATGGCTCCAGGTGGAGGACCGGCTGGTCCTTCGGGCCCTTTGGCCTTCAACATGGGTGCTCCGGCTCCGCTTCGACCGGCACCCTTTATGCCCTTTCTCCCCCTGGGGAACGTGGGCTCGGCGCCGGTATCGGCTCCGGTGGCTCCTGAGACTTTGGCTCCGGTGGCTTCGATGTTTCAACCAGTGGCGCCGTCTAGACCTCCTGCAACTCCGAAGCAGTCTTCTCTCCATGCGACTCCTCGATCGGCGTCGTTCTTCAACATCAGCTGACGCCATGTCGACGCCGAGGATAGAGGAGAGGCTGCACTCGAGGAGGCTTGCTCTCCACCTCCTTGAAGAGCAGGAGTACCAGAGACAAAACATGGAGGAAGGAGAGATTGAGGACTCTCGTGAGGGTCTCCATGGGCTGGACACTGCTAGTGGCCTAGATACTTCCCCCGAGTGGGACTTGTCATCTCCTGGGGAGTATACAGAAGAGGTGGCCACTTTTTATTCTGTTATCAGGAAGGCAGCTAGCTTCTTGGATCTTCCTTTGCCGGTAACTGAAGCCAAGCAGAATTTGTTGACAGAGGTGTTGCACCCGGCCTCTACATCGGCAGAACCACTTTTGCCGTTCAATGAGGCTTTGCTGGACCCTGTTTTGGAAGTCTGGAAGAAGCCG
Source organism: Pleurodeles waltl (assembly GCF_031143425.1). Taxonomy (NCBI): domain Eukaryota; kingdom Metazoa; phylum Chordata; class Amphibia; order Caudata; family Salamandridae; genus Pleurodeles; species Pleurodeles waltl. The sequence continues at coordinate 1,715,145,623 of NC_090445.1, read as the reverse complement.
GGGTCTTCTTCAGCTGTCAATAGATCTGTGGCTAGGAGGTATCGGGCTGCACCGGCTGACCCTGGTTTTCTTACCAGACATCCAACACCTGAAAACTTGGTGGTCCAGGCTTCCTGCTCGGCAAGGTCTGCTCCTGGCTCTTTTCCATCTGTGCCCTCGGATAGAGACTCCAAGAAGATGGACATGGCACCCAAAAAGGTGTTCTCTTCATGTAGCACGGCATTGAAGTCCACCAATGCTACATGTATTTTAGGAAGATACATTTATGCCCTGATGGACGAGATTGCATCAACGCATACGGAGGTCCCTCAGGGGCTGTTAAATCTAGTATTGGACGCTCAGGCAGCTGCAACTCTGGTTATCCAATCTGGGTTGGATACAACTGACTCCATTGCTAGGGCAATGGGCACTGCTGTAGTTACTAGGAGGCAGGCTTGGCTTCGTAACTCATGATTTTCCTCTGATCTGATGTGATTTTCCTCTGATGTGCAGTCGACCCTACTAGACCTTCCTTTTGTTGGGAACAAGCTCTTTGGTGCCAAGGCGGATTCAGCCTTAGAGAGGTTCAAGGAGAGCAGGGCCACGGCCAAGTCGCTGGGCTTGCAAGCCACTTCTTCTGCCTCCTCCAGATTTTTTAGGAGGATTTGATTGTGGCTCCTCCTCCTCCTCCTCCTTTCGAGGGAAATTCCAGAAGCCTACCTCTGCTCTCTCCTATAGATCTTTTAGAGGGAGGGGTAGGGTCCGTACCAGGGGAGCCTCTCAGCAGCACTCTGCCTTTTCCTCTTCCTCTGGAGGGGTGCAGCAGGGGAAGCAGCCTTAGGCTTCCACCAATTCCCACTCACTCCACTCCTGTAGGGGGGAGGTTACTGAATTTTCTCCACAAGTGGGAGGTCATAACTTCAGACTCCTGGGTTACCAGCATTGTGAGAAAAGGTACACCCTTCCCTTTTGGGACTTTCCGCCCCCCATCCCGCCCGCCCATCTTCTTGTTCAGAAGAACACCTCCTGTTGTTGGAACAGGAGGTTCAAGTCCTCCTTTCAAAGGGCTCGGTGGAGTTGGTTCCAGAGCAATAAAGGGGTCAAGGTTGTTATTCAAGATACTTCCTGATTCCCAAGAAGGATGGTCGTTTGAGACCAATCCTGGACCTAAGGATCTTGAATTGGTTCCTCAAACAGGAAAAGTTCAAGATGCTGACCCTAGCTCAGGTGCTTTTGGCACTGAACAATGGAGATTGGATGGTGTCTGTCGACTTGCAGGATGCTTACTTTCATATCCTGATACTCAGGTCGCACAGGAAGTATCTCCGTTTTGTGGTGGGGTCGCAGCACTATCAGTTTGCGGTCCTCCCGTTTGGTCTTACTTCAGCACCTCGAGTCTTCACGAAGGTGATGTCGGTGGTTGCGGCAGAGCTCAGAAGGAATGGGATAGCAGTATTTCCTTATCTAGACGACTGGTTGATCAAAGCCAGGTCTCCGGAGCTCGTGTTGCATCACCTGCAGTCGACAACCCAGTTGTTGTTCGACCTGGGCTTTTGGGTGAACATGCCCAAATCTCACCTAGAGCCCTCTCAGCGCCTCCTGTTCATAGGGGCAGTACTGGATACAACATTGAACCGAGCCTTTCCTCCGCCTCAGCGGATTCAGGACATTCAGGCGTTGGTTCCAATGTTTCAAAGTGGAGCAGTCATTCCAGTCCTCAAGGTCCTACGTCTGCTCGGTCTGTTTGCTTCTTGCATACTGTTGGTCATGCATGCTCGCTGGCACATGAGGGCTCTTCAGTGGTGCCTCCGAAGGCAGTGATCTCAACACAAAGGGGATCTCGAAGGCTCGGTGAGAATCTCCAGAGATGCTGCCATGGATTTGAAATGGTGGATTGCGGACGGCAATCTTTCCAGAGGAAGGCCATTCTCGCAAGCTACGCCTGTGGCCACAGTAATAACGGATGCTTCCACTCTAGGGTGGGGAGCTCATCTGTGGGACCTGGAGATCAAGGGACTTTGGTCTCCAGTAGAACAGGTGTTTCATATCAATCTGTTGGAGTTACGGGCTGTACGTCTGGCTCTCAAGGCCTTCCTCCCGTCCCTTCTTGGTCAGTCGGTTCAGGTCCTGACGGACAACACTACTGCGATGTGGTATATAAACAAACAGGGAGGGGTAGGGTCGTACCTTCTCTGCAGCGAAGCTCTATGGCTATGGTCCTGGGCAAAGGACCATCAGATTTGCTTGGTAGCAAATCATCTGGCCGGAGTCTTGAACGTACGTGCGGACAATCTGTCGCCATTTCTCGGCCGATCACGAGTGGCGTCTCCATCCAGATCAAGTTCGGTTAATCTTCCAGATGTGGGGGTTTCCTCGGATAGATCTGTTTGCCATCCGGGAGAACTCGCACTGCCCGTTATTCTGCAGCCTCCAGTATCCGGTACAAGGAGCTTTGGGGGATGCGTTTCAGATGACCTGGTGCGACCAGTTGCTTTACGCGTTTCCCCCCATACCCTTGATTCCTTGTGTGTTGAGTAAAATTCGCCAAGACCGGGCTCAAGTCATCTTAATTGCTCCGGATTGGCCAAGGAGGGTGTGGTACTCGGACCTTCTCCAACTCTCACTGTGCCCTCCGCTCCGTCTCCCTCTCAGGGCAGACCTCCTCTCGCAGTCGCATGGGCAGGTTTTACACCCCCACCTCCAGAGCCTGCACCTTTATGCCTGGAGATTGAACAGGGCAACCTGAGTTCTTTCTCTCTCCTGCCTGATGTAGTGGATGTTATCTTATCGGCCAGGCGACACTCCACTAAATCTATCTACGCTAATAGGTGGTCTAAATTTGTGGTTTGGTGTGGAGAGAGGCAGATTGATCCCTTACGTGCTCATTTGTCAGATGTTTTATCTTTTGCTTTGTCTTTAGCACAGAGGGGTTGTGCAGTGGCTACTGTTAAGGGTTACTTGTCTGCCTTGTCAGCCTTTCTCTGTCTTCCAGACCAGCCTTCTTTATTTAAATCACCAATAGTACTTAGATTCTTGAAGGGCCTTATGAATAAAATCCCTCCAACTCCTTTCGTTATGGCTCAATGGGATTTGACTGTGGTTCTAACTTTCCTTATGGGGGTCCCCTTTTGAGCCTATGCATTCTTGCCCCATAAGATTATTGGTTCTTAAAACGGTTTTCCTGGTTGCAATTACCTCTGCAAGGAGAGTGACTGAGTTGCAGGCTCTATCGGTAAAACCCCCTTATACATCTTTTTATGGGGATAAGGTGGTGTTGAGGACGAAGGCTGCTTTCCTTCCGAAGGTTGTTTCACCCTTTCATTTGGCCCAGACAATTACTCTATCCACGTTTTATCCTCCGCCTCATCCGTCAAAGGAAGAAGAGAGACTACACCGCTTGGACCCAAAGAGGGCGCTAAGCTTTTATATAGACAGGACAAAGGATTTCAGGCTGGAGGATCAGCTTTTCATCGGATACGTGGGAAAGAGGAGAGGAAAGGCAGTCCACAAGAGAACACTCTCCAGGTGGGTTGCTCTTTGCATTAAAATGTGTTGCTCTTTAGCAAAGAAGGATCCTCCTGATGGTATAAGAGCTCATTCCACCAGAGCTAAGTCGGCCTCTTCGACCTTGGCTAGGGGTGTTCCTGTGGTCGACATCTGCAAGGCCGCAACTTGGTCATCCCTTCATACTTTTGCGAAGCATTACTGCTTGGACTCTGAGGTCAGAAGGGATGGCCATTTTGCACGGTCAGTGCTGCAGGATTTCTTGGTTTGACCATTCAGGCACCCACCACCGAGTGCGGTACTGCTTTGGGACTCTATTCATTAGTTGAGGAATCCACAGGTAGTTGTATCCATAAGAAGAATGAGTTACTTACCTTCGGTAGTGACTTTTCTGGTGGATACATTAGCTACCTGTGGATTCCTCACGGTCCCACCCGCCTCCCCGTTGCCTGTTTGGTCTAACCAAGTAATTCTTGAGTGTGCTCCTCTTGGTTTTGAGGATTTGTATATATTATGTATATATGTTTATATCTATATATATAGTTAATATATTTATTTACTTGTTTAAAAAAAATAAATGGTAGGTTGAATTCTCAGAATGATGTGTTTGTTTGGAATATCATTAAATATTACTATTGTTCTTTCATCTCAATGGGCTATTATTCTCAGGCACGTAAAAAATGTTGGTACTGACGTCGGCACGTCGGCGAGGACCTCTTATTGCCTGTATGACATCAGACGGCATCGTGTGGGCAACTGCTCGTCGACGTGCAGAAGCTAGGAAGAAGATTTCCGTTGAATGCTGGCGCAATGGGAGTATTCATTAGGTGAGGAATCCACAGGAAGCTAATGTATCCACCAGAAAAGTCGCTACCGAAGGTAAGTAATTCGTTCTTTAATAGCATTATGTCCATGGCAGTGAAGGGCTTAAGGACATGAAGACAACACCCGCTTTAGCAAGAGGTTTCTGTTGACCCGGTGACAAAGTTGATGCAGGATACATTTGGGACTTTCCTATGGTAGTAGTATGACTGTTTTGCCATTATCATGCTTTTGAATACTGTATTTGAGATTTAAGGTGACATTGCTATTTGCGTGCCCTCCACTTGAACGTCATATTGGTTCTGCATGGAATAGTTACAAGGTGTATTTTCTCTTCTAGGGAATGACGGCTCCAAACGGGAATGAACAAGAAGGAACTGACCATTTTTATCTCACGAAGAAAGAGGGGACATAAACATGGACTATGTTATGAATTTAGAGTTTGATAGGTTATGTGGAATACCCCTTCCCTAAGATTTCTGTGTAATAAAGGTTTTTTTTTCTAATTGTAAAGGCTGCTGATTAATAAAATGGACAAAGGAAATGCATAATCCATGGCTCCGGTTTTGAGATTGAATCATAGTTCATAATTTCAATAATTATCAAAAGTAAATGTGCTTTGCTAATGTGTCCCTCATTAGTGCTGACCTACCATTAGTATTTTTTAGTGAAAGCTAACTACCCAACTGCATCTCCAATAACTTTTTTTTTAACCAGTTTTAAATTGCATTTTCAATATCACAATCTTGAATAAATTACATCTATGAAAGTTACATTATCATTAGTAAAATCCGCAATCCAGCTACATCGTCATTAATAAAATAGTTTCACATCAGTATCAGCAGGAGTCCTTGGTTCAGTCCTTAAACAGCAACATTGGAAAAAACAAGTCATGTGTTGATGTTAACTCACATTCTGCCATTACCATAAGTGCTGTTCAATCTTCCTATCTCAAGCAGGTACTGCAAACATTGAAAATCAACAGTGACATCCATGAAGCTATAATGGCCACTAGGAAGCTATTCGGGGACATCAAAGGGTGTAACAGAAGGGTGTTGTCACTGTGAGAAGGTAGCCTCTTTCTAGCCTTGTTACCCCCACTTTTGGCCTGTTTGTGAGTGTATGTCAGGGTGTTTGTCACTGTTTTCACTGTCTCACTGGGATCCTGATAGCCAGGCCTCAGTGCTCATAGTGAAAACACTATGTTTTCAGTATGTTTGGTATGTGTCACTGGGATCCTGCTGGTCAGGACCCCAGTGCTCATAAGTTTGTGGCCTATATGTATGTGTCACTGGGACCCTGTCACACAGGGCCCCAGTGCTCATAGGTGTGCATGTATATGTTCCCTGTGTGGTGCCTAACTGTCTCACTGAGGCTCTGCTAACCAGAACCTCAGTGGTTATGCTCTCTCATTACTTCCAAATTGTCACTGACAGGCTAGTGACCATTTTTACCAATTTACATTGGCTTACTGGAACACCTTTATAATTCCCAAGTATATGGTACTGAGGTACCCAGGGTATTGGGGTTCCAGGAGATCCCTATGGGCTGCAGCATTTCTTTTGCCACCCATAGGGAGCTCTGACAATTCTTACACAGGCCTGCCACTGCAGCCTGAGTGAAATAACGTCCACGTTATTTCACAGCCATTTTACACTGCACTTAAGTAACTTATAAGTCACCTATATGTCTAACCTTTACCTGGTAAAGGTTAGGTGCAAAGTTACTTAGTGTGAGGGCACCCTGGCACTAGCCAAGGTGCCCCCACATTGTTCAGAGCCAATTCCCTGAACTTTGTGAGTGCGGGGACACCATTACACGCGTGCACTACATATAGGTCACTACCTATATGTAGCTTCACAATGGTAACTCCGAATATGGCCATGTAACATGTCTATGATCATGGAATTGCCCCCTCTATACCATCCTGGCATAGTTGGCACAATCCCATGATCCCAGTGGTCTGTAGCACAGACCCTGGTACTGCCAAACTGCCCTTCCTGGGGTTTCACTGCAGCTGCTGCTGCTGCCAACCCCTCAGACAGGCAGCTGCCCTCCTGGGGTCCAGCCAGGCCTGGCCCAGGATGGCAGAACAAAGAACTTCCTCTGAGAGAGGGTGTGACACCCTCTCCCTTTGGAAAATGGTGTGAAGGCAGGGGAGGAGTAGCCTCCCCCAGCCTCTGGAAATGCTTTGTTGGGCACAGATGTGCCCAATTCTGCATAAGCCAGTCTACACCGGTTCAGGGACCCCTTAGCCCCTGCTCTGGCGCGAAACTGGACAAAGGAAAGGGGAGTGACCACTCCCCTGACCTGCACCTCCCCTGGGAGGTGTCCAGAGCTCCTCCAGTGTGCTCCAGACCTCTGCCATCTTGGAAACAGAGGTGCTGCTGGCACACTGGACTGCTCTGAGTGGCCAGTGCCACCAGGTGACGTCAGAGACTCCTGCTGATAGGCTCCTTCAGGTGTTAGTAGCCTTTCCTCTCTCCTAGGTAGCCAAACCCTCTTTTCTGGCTATTTAGGGTCTCTGTCTCTGGGGAAACTTTAGATAACGAATGCATGAGCTCAGCCGAGTTCCTCTGCATCTCCCTCTTCACCTTCTGATAAGGAATCGACCGCTGACCGCGCTGGAAGCCTGCAAACCTGCAACATAGTAGCAAAGACGACTACTGCAACTCTGTAACGCTGATCCTGCCGCCTTCTCGACTGTTTTCCTGCTTGTGCATGCTGTGGGGGTAGTCTGCCTCCTCTCTGCACCAGAAGATCCGAAGAAATCTCCCGTGGGTCGACGGAATCTTCCCCCTGCAACCGCAGGCACCAAAAAGCTGCATCTCCGGTCCCTTGGGTCTCCTCTCAGCACGACGAGCGAGGTCCCTCGAATCCAGCGACACCGTCCAAGTGACCCCCACAGTCCAGTGACTCTTCAGCCCAAGTTTGGTGGAGGTAAGTCCTTGCCTCACCTCGCTGGGCTGCATTGCTGGGAACCGCGACTTTGCAAGCTTCTCCGGCCCCTGTGCACTTCCGGCGGAAATCCTTCGTGCACAGCCAAGCCTGGGTCCACGGCACTCTAACCTGCATTGCACGACTTTCTAAGTTGGTCTCCGGCGACGTGGGACTCCTTTGTGCAACTTCGGCGAGCACCATTTCACGCATCCTCGTAGTGCCTGTTTCTGGCACTTCTCCGGGTGCTACCTGCTTCAGTGAGGGCTCCTTGTCTTGCTCGACGTCCCCTCTCTCTGCAGGTCCAATTTGCGACCTCCTGGTCCCTCCTGGGCCCCAGCAGCGTCCAAAAACGCCAAACGCACGATTTGCGTGTAGCAAGGCTTGTTGGCGTCCATCCGGCGGGAAAACACTTCTGCACGACTCTCCAAGGCGTGGGGGATCCATCCTCCAAAGGGGAAGTCTCTAGCCCTTGTCGTTCCTGCAGTATTCACAGTTCTTCAGCCTAGTAAGAGCTTCTTTGCACCAACCGCTGGCATTTCTTGGGCATCTGCCCATCTCCGAGCTGCTTGTGACTTTTGGACTTGGTCCCCTTGTTCCACAGGTACCTTCAGACAGGAATCCATCGTTGTTGCATTGCTGATTTGTGTTTTCCTTGCATTCTCCCTCTAACACGACTATTTTGTCCTTAGGGGAACTTTGGTGCACTTTGCACTCACTTTTCAGGGTCTTGGGGAGGGTTATTTTTCTAACTCTCACTATTTTCTAATAGTCCCAGCGACCCTCTACAAGGTCACATAGGTTTGGGGTCCATTCGTGGTTCACATTCCACTTTTGGAGTATATGGTTTGTGTTGCCCCTATCCCTATGTTTCCCCATTGCATCCTATTGTAATTATACATTGTTTGCACTGTTTTCTAAGACTATACTGCATATTTTTGCTATTGTGTATATATATCTTGTGTATATTTCCTATCCTCTCACTGAGGGTACACTCTAAGATACTTTGGCATATTGTCATAAAAATAAAGTACCTTTATTTTTAGTATAACTGTGTATTGTGTTTTCTTATGATATTGTGCATATGACACTAAGTGGTACTGTAGTAGCTTCACACGTCTCCTAGTTCAGCCTGAGCTGCTCTGCTAAGCTACCATTATCTATCAGCCTAAGCTGCTAGACACCCTATACACTAATAAGGGATCACTGGGCCTGGTGCAAGGTGCAAGTACCCCTTGGTACTCACTACAAACCAGTCCAGCCTCCTACATTGGTTGTGCAGTGGTGGGATAAGTGCTTGAGACTACTTACCACTCTTGTCATTGTACTTTTCATAAGAGAAAAATATACAAAACAAGGTCAGTGTATATACACATAGCCAAAAAGTTTTGCATTTCCTCTTTTCACTCTTTTCTAAGTGCTGAAAAGTACTTCTAAAAACTTTCAAAAAGTTCTTAAAAGTTTTAAAAGTTTTTTTTCTGTCTTTCCAAAAAGTTCTGAAAACTTTTTTCTCTTTTTCTATCACTTTAACTCTCTCTAAAAAATGTCTGGCACAGGCAAAAATGTTGAACTGTCCAAACTTGCATATGATCACCTTAGCTGGAAAGGAGCAAGGAGTCTCTGCATAGAGAGAGGTTTGAGTGTAGGGAAGAATCCTTCTTTAGAACTGTTAATTAATATGCTTAGAGTACAGGATAAGGCCATAAGTGCCCAATCTGTAGAAAAAGTAGCTAATGGTTCTCAATCTGATCCAGGGACTCCCCCAGGAAAAGGTTCAGGAAAGAAACTTCTCAGCCTGCCCATTACTAGACAGTCTAGCATAGTTGGTACAGAGGTTGAATCACATCATACTGATGGTGTGCTCTCACATTATACTGGTAGCCAAGCTGTTAGGGTGCCCTCTGTAAGGGACAGGTCTCCTTCTGTTCATTCCCATCATACCTCTGTATCTAGAAATGTCCCTCCCACCCACCCTGATGACAGATTGTTAGAAAGGGAGCTCAATAGATTGAGAGTGGAACAAACCAGACTGAAGCTCAAGAAGCAACAGCTGGATTTGGATAGACAGTCTTTAGAAATAGAGAGGGAAAGACAGAAGATGGGTTTAGATACCCATGGTGGCAGCAGCAGTATTCCCCATAGTCATCCTGCAAAAGAGCATGATTCCAGGAATCTGCACAAGATAGTTCCCCCTTATAAGGAGGGGGATGACATTAACAAGTGGTTTGCTGCACTTGAGAGGGCCTGTGTTGTACAGGATGTCCCTCAAAGGCAGTGGGCTGCTATCCTATGGCTATCATTTAGTGGAAAAGGTAGGGATAGGCTCCTTACTGTGAAAGAAAATGATGCCAATAATTTTACAGTTCTTAAGAATGCACTCCTGGATGGTTATGGCTTAACCACTGAACAGTACAGGATAAAGTTCAGAGAGACCAAAAAGGAGTCTTCACAAGACTGGGTTGATTTCATTGACCATTCAGTGAAGGCCTTGGAGGGGTGGTTACATGGCAGTAAAGTTACTGATTATGAAAGCCTGTATAACACAATCCTGAGAGAGCATATACTTAATAATTGTGTGTCTGATTTGTTGCACCAGTACCTGGTAGACTCTGATCTGACCTCTCCCCAAGAATTGGGAAAGAAGGCAGACAAATGGGTCAGAACAAGGGTGAACAGAAAAGTTCATACAGGGGGTGACAAAGATGGCAATAAGAAGAAAGATGGTGAAAAATCTCAAGATAAGCATGGGGATAAGGGTAAAACCAAAGATCCCACTTCAAATCTTAAACACTCTTCAGAGGGTGGGGATAAAACAAATTCTTCCTCTTCTTCCCAACCTGCACACATTAAAAAGCCTTGGTGCTTTGTGTGTAAAAACAGAGGCCATAGACCAGGGGATAAGTCCTGTCCAGGTAAACCCCCTGAGCCTACCACCACTAATACATCAAGCTCTAGTGCCCCTAGCAGTAGTGGTACTAGTGGTGGGACTGCTGGCAACAGTCAAGCAAAGGGTGTAGTTGGGTTCACTTATGGGTCCATAGTGGAAACTGATGTAATCAGTCCCAAGACAGTTTCTGTCACACCTAGTGGCATTGGCCTTGCCACACTGGCTGCTTGTCCCCTTACAATGGATAAGTACAGGCAGACAGTTTCAATAAATGGTGTTGAGGCCTTGGCCTACAGGGACACAGGTGCCAGTTTCACTTTGGTGACTGAAAACCTAGTGCCTCCTGAACAACACATCATTGGACAACAGTATAAGATTATTGATGTCCATAACTCCACTAAGTTTCTTCCCTTAGCTATAATTCAGTTTAGTTGGGGTGGAGTTACTGGCCCTAAGCAGGTGGTGGTATCACCTAGCTTACCTGTAGACTGTCTCTTAGGTAATGACCTAGAGGCCTCAGGTTGGGCTGATGTAGAGTTTTATGCCCATGCAGCCATGCTGGGCATCCCTGAGGAATTGTTCCCTCTCATTTCAAGTGAAATGAAAAAGCAAAGGAGAGAAGGCCTGAAAACTCAGGATCCCTCTCCATCAACAGGTAAAAAGGGTATCACAGTATCCCCTAACCACCCTACCATTCAGGATACTATTCCTGTGGTGGGAGAAACCTCTCCTGGGGTGGCACCTGTTCCAAGGGAATCATCAGCTGGCAAAGCTGGACTCCCTGAGGTGGAAGTACCTCTCTGTGGGATAACTAACATTGGTGAGAAAAACTGCACCATTTTAGTTAACATGGAGCATCCCTCCAACCCTCCCAGAGAAACTTTAGTGCAGAAACCCTGCACTACCTCACAACACTTAGGACAGCATCCCTGCCCTAGTGTGGAGCTCATAGGACAGCATCCCTGCCCTGCTCCAACTCAAGAGAAACAGCATCCCTGTTCTCTCTTCCAGCCAGATGGACAAAGTTTTTGCCCAGCTATGGCTTTTCTGAGACAGCATCCCTGTCTGGCATTTCCATCACTACAAATAGGTTCAGTGGACAATTCCCACTGCTCTAAACTAAAACTTACTGATAGAAACTCTGAAAATACATCTTCACATTGTTGCTTAGCTAAAAAACTTCAAACAGGGTGGTTTACATCCCCACAGGGAAGTAACCATATAGTGGATGATAAAGGGAGTAACCAGTCTATTGCAGAGCTACTCTCTACTTATCACCACTTAGACAATAAAGTCTCAACTGGCCAAGGTTAGCCTTATTGTCCTTCGTTTGGGGGGGGGTTGTGTGAGAAGGTAGCCTCTTTCTAGCCTTGTTACCCCCACTTTTGGCCTGTTTGTGAGTGTATGTCAGGGTGTTTGTCACTGTTTTCACTGTCTCACTGGGATCCTGATAGCCAGGCCTCAGTGCTCATAGTGAAAACACTATGTTTTCAGTATGTTTGGTATGTGTCACTGGGATCCTGCTGGTCAGGACCCCAGTGCTCATAAGTTTGTGGCCTATATGTATGTGTCACTGGGACCCTGTCACACAGGGCCCCAGTGCTCATAGGTGTGCATGTATATGTTCCCTGTGTGGTGCCTAACTGTCTCACTGAGGCTCTGCTAACCAGAACCTCAGTGGTTATGCTCTCTCATTACTTCCAAATTGTCACTGACAGGCTAGTGACCATTTTTACCAATTTACATTGGCTTACTGGAACACCTTTATAATTCCCAAGTATATGGTACTGAGGTACCCAGGGTATTGGGGTTCCAGGAGATCCCTATGGGCTGCAGCATTTCTTTTGCCACCCATAGGGAGCTCTGACAATTCTTACACAGGCCTGCCACTGCAGCCTGAGTGAAATAACGTCCACGTTATTTCACAGCCATTTTACACTGCACTTAAGTAACTTATAAGTCACCTATATGTCTAACCTTTACCTGGTAAAGGTTAGGTGCAAAGTTACTTAGTGTGAGGGCACCCTGGCACTAGCCAAGGTGCCCCCACATTGTTCAGAGCCAATTCCCTGAACTTTGTGAGTGCGGGGACACCATTACACGCGTGCACTACATATAGGTCACTACCTATATGTAGCTTCACAATGGTAACTCCGAATATGGCCATGTAACATGTCTATGATCATGGAATTGCCCCCTCTATACCATCCTGGCATAGTTGGCACAATCCCATGATCCCAGTGGTCTGTAGCACAGACCCTGGTACTGCCAAACTGCCCTTCCTGGGGTTTCACTGCAGCTGCTGCTGCTGCCAACCCCTCAGACAGGCAGCTGCCCTCCTGGGGTCCAGCCAGGCCTGGCCCAGGATGGCAGAACAAAGAACTTCCTCTGAGAGAGGGTGTGACACCCTCTCCCTTTGGAAAATGGTGTGAAGGCAGGGGAGGAGTAGCCTCCCCCAGCCTCTGGAAATGCTTTGTTGGGCACAGATGTGCCCAATTCTGCATAAGCCAGTCTACACCGGTTCAGGGACCCCTTAGCCCCTGCTCTGGCGCGAAACTGGACAAAGGAAAGGGGAGTGACCACTCCCCTGACCTGCACCTCCCCTGGGAGGTGTCCAGAGCTCCTCCAGTGTGCTCCAGACCTCTGCCATCTTGGAAACAGAGGTGCTGCTGGCACACTGGACTGCTCTGAGTGGCCAGTGCCACCAGGTGACGTCAGAGACTCCTGCTGATAGGCTCCTTCAGGTGTTAGTAGCCTTTCCTCTCTCCTAGGTAGCCAAACCCTCTTTTCTGGCTATTTAGGGTCTCTGTCTCTGGGGAAACTTTAGATAACGAATGCATGAGCTCAGCCGAGTTCCTCTGCATCTCCCTCTTCACCTTCTGATAAGGAATCGACCGCTGACCGCGCTGGAAGCCTGCAAACCTGCAACATAGTAGCAAAGACGACTACTGCAACTCTGTAACGCTGATCCTGCCGCCTTCTCGACTGTTTTCCTGCTTGTGCATGCTGTGGGGGTAGTCTGCCTCCTCTCTGCACCAGAAGATCCGAAGAAATCTCCCGTGGGTCGACGGAATCTTCCCCCTGCAACCGCAGGCACCAAAAAGCTGCATCTCCGGTCCCTTGGGTCTCCTCTCAGCACGACGAGCGAGGTCCCTCGAATCCAGCGACACCGTCCAAGTGACCCCCACAGTCCAGTGACTCTTCAGCCCAAGTTTGGTGGAGGTAAGTCCTTGCCTCACCTCGCTGGGCTGCATTGCTGGGAACCGCGACTTTGCAAGCTTCTCCGGCCCCTGTGCACTTCCGGCGGAAATCCTTCGTGCACAGCCAAGCCTGGGTCCACGGCACTCTAACCTGCATTGCACGACTTTCTAAGTTGGTCTCCGGCGACGTGGGACTCCTTTGTGCAACTTCGGCGAGCACCATTTCACGCATCCTCGTAGTGCCTGTTTCTGGCACTTCTCCGGGTGCTACCTGCTTCAGTGAGGGCTCCTTGTCTTGCTCGACGTCCCCTCTCTCTGCAGGTCCAATTTGCGACCTCCTGGTCCCTCCTGGGCCCCAGCAGCGTCCAAAAACGCCAAACGCACGATTTGCGTGTAGCAAGGCTTGTTGGCGTCCATCCGGCGGGAAAACACTTCTGCACGACTCTCCAAGGCGTGGGGGATCCATCCTCCAAAGGGGAAGTCTCTAGCCCTTGTCGTTCCTGCAGTATTCACAGTTCTTCAGCCTAGTAAGAGCTTCTTTGCACCAACCGCTGGCATTTCTTGGGCATCTGCCCATCTCCGAGCTGCTTGTGACTTTTGGACTTGGTCCCCTTGTTCCACAGGTACCTTCAGACAGGAATCCATCGTTGTTGCATTGCTGATTTGTGTTTTCCTTGCATTCTCCCTCTAACACGACTATTTTGTCCTTAGGGGAACTTTGGTGCACTTTGCACTCACTTTTCAGGGTCTTGGGGAGGGTTATTTTTCTAACTCTCACTATTTTCTAATAGTCCCAGCGACCCTCTACAAGGTCACATAGGTTTGGGGTCCATTCGTGGTTCACATTCCACTTTTGGAGTATATGGTTTGTGTTGCCCCTATCCCTATGTTTCCCCATTGCATCCTATTGTAATTATACATTGTTTGCACTGTTTTCTAAGACTATACTGCATATTTTTGCTATTGTGTATATATATCTTGTGTATATTTCCTATCCTCTCACTGAGGGTACACTCTAAGATACTTTGGCATATTGTCATAAAAATAAAGTACCTTTATTTTTAGTATAACTGTGTATTGTGTTTTCTTATGATATTGTGCATATGACACTAAGTGGTACTGTAGTAGCTTCACACGTCTCCTAGTTCAGCCTGAGCTGCTCTGCTAAGCTACCATTATCTATCAGCCTAAGCTGCTAGACACCCTATACACTAATAAGGGATCACTGGGCCTGGTGCAAGGTGCAAGTACCCCTTGGTACTCACTACAAACCAGTCCAGCCTCCTACAGTCACTCACCCATGGACAGGCTGGAAGGGGTTATGATGGAGGTGTGGGAATGTGGATAAAAGGGGATGGGGGAGGAGGGGGTTATGTCCCCGCCAGGGTAGGTTTAAGTACGGGCCACCAACTCTTGAATGTGTGCAAGTCAAGTAATAGTGCTTCCCATTCCACATTTCTGGGGTATTTGCGTAGTCCTCATATTTCTTGCCTCCTGAGCTCCTCTCCCTGTCCCCACTTCAGTATTGCCGCACACCAGTGGGCTATATCTAACAATACCTGGGCTTTCCAGTGCATGGCAATTAGTCTGCATGCTATCAGCAATGCTTGGTTTATAAACCGTTTCGCAGCTTTATCTGTTTTTGAGCCCCTGAACAATCCCAACAATCCCAACAGTGCAACTTCCATTGTGAACACATCCAGTCACCTCTCAGAAAGTTGGACACTGACACCCATAAGGTTACAGACTGAGCAACTCCAGAATACGTGCATCGTGTCAGCACCTGCATGTTGGCATCTCGGGCAAACAGAGGAGGACCCAAACATTTAGGACAGAGTTGCAGGAGTGAGGTAAGCTATATGAAATATATTATGCAGGATCTACTGAACTTGGTATTCTGCATCATCCTGGGGTATGTAAGTACTGTTTCCAGTATTTCCTTGTCGACTCGCCACCTAAGCCCCACTCCCTAAGGACTACATTTAACAGGTTGTGTGCGGTGTATGCTAGTGCACAAACAAACCAGGTGACAAGTCTACAGCCTCAACCCATTATATACAGTGTGTGTATGAGAGGGTGTTTATGGGGTTGCCATGGAGCCAAAGATGGCAGCCGTGGAGTAACTTTGCTCCAGGACCTGAATGCCGCAATCAACATTAATCCTGTCATTACACACACACACACACAGAGACAGACACAGTGCTGCATCAGACTGTCGACTGGCCAGAACCAACCTTGCATACCATACCGGGCATGCCCGGCACAGGGGGAGGGGGAGGGTGTAGGGAGCTGGCTACTACAAAGACCACAGCTGACACTAGCAGACTTTTACCCCACGGAACATGATTTTAGTCATCCTGCATACAGTGATCCAGCAACGTATTGGCGCGGTAGACTGGGAACACACCATGGGTAAACCGAAATCACCAAAACCTCACCCCCGTCCACCCTATCCCACGCTCCATCATGCGGAGGAGCCTTGACACGGGCAAAGACCTCCAGCTCTCCACAGGACTTGGGTGAAAAACAGGCCACCATCCTACTTACCAATAAATCCTCTTGCTCATCAGTAGAAGCGCACATAAAGGAGATGTGTGGAATTTGGTCTCCTTCAGAAGGACCTGCGAAAATTGACTTCCCGGTTCACCAACACAGAACGTAATATCACAGAGATGGTACCACAGCTGAAGACCCAAAAACAGACCACCCAAGACCTTCTGGACAAAGTGCACTTGTTAGGTACATGCTGAGTCATGCCAGGCTAACGCCAAGTGAAGCATGCCAATGAAACTCATGACCAGGTTGTGACCCTGCCATTAGCAGACTACCTGTAAAAACCAAAGACCACGGGCCAGCCCATCCACTTCTTTCTTCAACACTGTAGGTGGCTTTTTAATCAGTCTGCTCCACACTATTAACGAGGGCTTCCTGAGGCACCGTACTGCAGTATCTCTCGGATTGCCAGCCTAACTCTAGCAAATACACAGCTCGAATCCACTCATAAGGGGACAAACCTTGATAACTGCTGGTGTGGTGGTCCCCTACAAGAACAGAAATGACCCTGCCTACAGGCTGGATATTACAATTGCAATCTGCCATTCTTCAGTATGTATCACTGACCTACACAGCTAACTGGCCACCCTTATAATATCCGTCGCCTATTCAGTGTAATAGACCAGGCATCCACACTATATACTAGATCAGCCTAATAGTCTGTATTGATTGACTCTTATGGAGCACCTGTTTGCGACCCTATCATCCTTCGTTCTAGGTCCATGCCTCCTAGCTTACATCAAACTACTAAACATAAACCTCTCTTCAAGGGTCCAAGAGGGCTGCCTAATATTGCCCCCCCTTCCTGTTGGTCGTGGTTAAACAGGGTTGTCCCATCTCCCCAATCCTGTTCTCCATATCCATGTAGCCAATGGCGCGCTCCCTCAGTTGGAAAAGCCCCGTTTGTGGGGGGAGTGGGGTGAATACAGCTGCACGGAGGAACTTAGTGTTCCTTTACGCAAATTATGTTCTACTTTACATCTGAGATATGAAAATCGACACCACCTGTTCGACATCTGCCTTTCAGGACTTCGAAGCGGTGACTGGGCTCCAAGTTAACTAGGGAAAATTCTATACTTGTTCCGAGGTGAAAACCCACACCGCCAACATTGCCCCTACACTCTTAGCTTGGAAGTCCACAGCCTTCCGTTACCTGGGGTTCCACTTCACCACTTGCAGGAAGACAAATTGGAGGGCAACTCTGTCAGCAGCTCCCCAGAGCCCTCACCGGCAAGATTGCATTCTCAAAGATGATAATCCTTCACCAATTGCAGTATTTTGTCAACGTACCAGCCTTTCCACCATACCACTTCTGTGATCTAGATCATTTGATGGGGGATACAATTTGGAATGATGGGTTGATAGTGGTTCAGGGAGGTTTGAGGGGACCCATGTTTCGAGACTTACTACCTGGTGGCACAGCTTGATTGGGTGGCTCGATGGCTGGTGGGCAAAAACACATTTAAGATCACCACTGATGATGCCCTGCTCCTTTCCTGGATGGTTGTCGTGGAAATGTCTAACCAGAAACTTTCGCCTAACAAACAAACCAGATTGTTCCATATGCCCCTAACATTGCAATACAGGGCCTCACCAGCGTGTAGGGCTCATTGACAAGAGAGCAGCTACCAGACTGGCAGGCACACTCATTTGACACAGTGGAAGACCTCTTCCGGGACGGCCAGCTTTTGACCAGGACTATGCCATCTCCCAGGACAATTCATCACATACTGATGCCTGCTACCTCAATGGACTCCCTATGGTAAATCCTTACAGAAAAAACTAGACACATAGTTGTTTGTATAATATATCAAATGGTACACGGGTGACATCTTATCATTTGGCTTTGTAAAGCCATTGGAACACTTCGACATACCCCTGATGCAACTTAGGCAGTTCTGTACGGAGAACCACAGGAGGCATTTTCATGATCATCAATATGCCAGGGCCCTGGAATCCCATAAGATGGTAAGACATAAAGCATGCTACAAGAATAACCAATAAGTGCTTCTACATAAGGGCTACCTCAACCCCTCCCCCCCCCCTTAACAGAATATTCCTAGTGCCACACCTCACCTGCCTGAGATGCTCTTTCCCAGTGGTACACCTTCAACACATGCTCTAGTCCTGCTCCACATTGGCACACTTTTGGGACAAGCTGCATAGCACTTTGGCCACAGTCCCATAACTTAATGCCACCGCACTAGGATTATTCCCATTGATGGAACCAACACAAAGTACAAGCCAAATTTGCTAAGCTGGCCCTCTTATTGGCCAAATGCCTCCTCTCTTTGTATTGAAAGGCCCCGCAACCGCGTCGCAGGCCCATGGCAATTGGCAGTGTCCTGCTAGGATGAGGCAGATAGGCTTGCACTACACTGGTTGTAGGCCGGCTGTATCAGACAGTGCCCCATCGCAGCAGCATGGGATGTGATGTTGCTACAATATAAGGCCCTTACAGCAGGTGCTTCCCCTTGAAAAACCCATAACTCACTAAACCACAGCCTTACCCAATGACAAAGTGGAACCTTACCCATGCCAACGGAAGGCCCCATATTGATGAAGGCATCACGATTTCATCAGTTTACCCACACAACACCTCTCAATTCCCCAGTCAGATGAGAACTTCTCTTGCAATGCCCCTATGCAGGTGTACACATCACAAAGGAGAACCGCCACCTTTCTCCTCAATCCACCCATCCCCTCCTGTTAAAGCAACCTCTCATGTAACTACCCTTTATGTGCTGACTGTCACCAGGAACTTCATACAATTAAGAGGCCTGAAGGACAACCGACACATGGCCAAAGTTTGCCTTTCTGCTCCCAATTAGAGAGTTCAGCTCTTTTCAAAATAATTATTTGTTTATTTCCCAACACAGCACTTATTACATACAGCGTAACTCTGAGTGCTCCTGAATTCCTTGACCAGCAGCCTTCCACCATAGTTAGCCGCCCTCAAATTGCAAATAGTACCAGGCAATTTCCACTGCCCCAACCAGACAGCCCTCACAATGCAGTGCACATGATACCCCAAGCTGGAGTACGGCCACCCTCGAGTGACGTTCCCATGCACACGAGATTGCAAGGTACCTACATAGCTGATAGCTATGTATTGCATGATGTAATTCACTGCCAAATTTCCTTTTCCACTGTATAAACTATGTGTAATGTGTTGTTTGTCGCTGTACTGGCATATTGTCTGTGATGGCCCAGAGTATTTCTACGGTGGCCCAGCAAGCGCCCGTATGCCAAGAAATGAGCTGCTGGAAGGGCATGTTCCTCCTGTAAGCATTTATAAGAAAATAATGTACCCCCCTGATACAAAGCAACTAGTGTACTTATGCCTGCCTCTACCCAGGCCCTCGTGCCCACGCTATCAAACATTTTGCTGAATGAGGTTATGTAGCTCAGTGGTATCTCAAGCAAAGAATCTGCGTGATGTATCGCAAGCTCTGATTAAAACTCTCATGTGATCAGCAATAATCCATTACCATACTGTGAAACCTTGTCCTGGGGGAGGAAGATCCGCTAGACCACAAAGTGAGCTCGGGCTGCTGTGGGAGATTCAAGTTCTTCTGTGTGATGACCTGACAAACAACTTGCCGACCAATGCACCTGGGCCGCCAACTAGTAATGTTCAAAATCTGGAGCCCCAAATACCCCTTAGTCTAGGGACAACTGTAGTTTACGGAGTGCAATGTGGCAACTCCCCTTGTTTTGAATGAAACTCCTTATGGCCAAGTGTAATGGATGGGATGTGCCTCTGGGTGACACAGACCAGGAGGTTGCTATGCTTCTTATAAGGTTGTCATCTATTAGATACTTTGTCTTGTGATAGATGTTTATGCCAAGGTATCAAAACGTGCGGGGCTCCTAACACAAAGGATTGGAATCCACAATGAAATGCTGCTGGGGACAGTTCAGGTGCAGCATAAACAGGCATGATTTGGCACAGGTCACCCCCAGGCCAGAAGCAACATGAAACTCCAGGGGTATGTCTTGGATATCAGCTATGCCCTACTGTATGTTTCGGATGTAGAATAATGCATCATCTGCATATAACAAGACTACATGGATCTCCCCAGACAATGGGATACTCCAGGAACGCCCCTGCTGTTGGAGCCTCGGGGATAAGGGCTCCATTGCGAGGCCAAAGAGCAGAGGGGACAGCGGACAGACTTGCCACATTCCTCTGCTCACTCAGAAACAGAGGAAGATACACTGGCCAATATTCACCCGCACTGTGCGTTCAATGTATATGAGTAAAATTAACGCATCTAGTCATCCCTTGATGCCAAAAGTAGTCATGGTCAAAAACGGGCAATTTCAATCCACTATATCAAATGCTTCATGCAAGTCCAGCACCAAGCATGCAGCAAATGGCAACTGGAACAGAGGAAGCTTCATTACCCTGTGCAGAAGGTGTATATTTAAAGTGGTGGTGGACCTACCTGTGTGCACCAGACGTGGCATGTGTTCACACAGTCTGCCCGCTATAACCTTGTTCAGGATTTTATAATCAGACCTCAACATAGAATGCGGGTATTAAGAGGCAAGCTCCATGGGGTCTTTCACAGGCTTGGAAAAGGATACTAAGATTTGCGGAGGGTGGGCAGAAGTCAACCGTCCGTTTGGAACTCTTGTTAAGGTTTGAGGAGTTTCAGGGCTAAAAGGTGCTTGTAGGCTTTGTAGAATTAGATTTGGAATTCATACCCAGTGTTTTATGAGTTGCTGTGCCCCGCCTGACACCGTCTCTTTCTCTCATGAAAGGGGTGCGTTAAGATTTTCCCTATCTAGTGGACGACGGACTACTAAGTTGACAGACGCAAGAAAGTGACATATTGCAACCTGACTGTCCATAATAGAGGGTCATATGCGGTCTGATAATGCATAGTAAATGCCTTGTGAATCTGACTGATTTGTGACAATTGCTGGTGAATCCCTGATTATCGTGATCTGTGTGGGCAGGTTCATGCTGCGCAGGAGCCAGGACAATAAACATCTGCATACTGCTTCGCATGGTACGCACGGATGTCGAGGTGTTGTAGTTGCTCACTCATTTGAGCATGTCTATGCAGTGCCTTAATCATTGCACCCAGCATTGTACAGTCAGCTTGGGCCGTAGTTTGCAGTGCACCCAGGGATGTCTAAATACAGGACATGTCACTGTGTGGGCCTGCCTTCACCCCTACAACCGCATGGATTCAGTGACCTCTGTGGATAACTTTCATCGCTTCCCAGTCAATTACCTTGGACACAGATGTTCCCCAGTTGTCGAGTAGGCTATGGGAGAGTGTCTCTGCTGTTGTGTCACAGAATACCTTATCTCCAAGCATGGTGGGCTGTAAATGCCTAGTGGGAACCTGTGACTATGACACACCCCACTAAAACTGTACCTGGAGGGGATTAAGGTTGGAATAGGTCTTCCCCCAGATATTCTGCCCTTGATGCCAATAGCCTAGTAGCTGTGACACAGAGTATCCAATCGAATCAGTTACGCAAAGCATGTGGTGGGGGGGGGGCGGGAGAATTAAAGGAACATTCCCTAGAGTCTGAGTTCAGCAATCTCCTTCAGTCCAACAAAGTCCAGTGTTGAAGAATACACCGGGGAGTATGGGAGTTGTAGGTGGGATCAATCACGCTGTGGGTCAACTAAACACCTAGAGTCAATGATACAGGGGATGTGGGCCCATTTAGTGAATATGGAGAACAAACGTGAGAAGTAGGCCTGCTATGTTGAATGGAGGGCCCTAAAAACAAGACCGTCCTCCCATCTAGTTGCCCCTCGACCAGCATGGGACCGCCCTTCAGGTCAATTTTGATTACTGTGAGCCTGAAGAGAACACCTGGTCTAAGCAAGATTATGGCTCTGCAAGCAAAGCCAGACTATGTGGTATAAAACATTTCCTTCTACAGCATTTTTTAAAACGGGAACCCTCCCCTCCCATGATATGAGTCTCTTATAGCAGTGCAATTTGAACACCCCATCACCTAAGATACTGCTGAACCGCATGTCTGTTACGTGTGGAGCCCATACCATGGACATTCTACCAGATTATGCTAAATTTAGACATGTCAGTATCCTAAGTGGGGAGAGTGTGGGCTCTGTAGCGGAACATAAGCCACATCATCACAGTTATACAAAACTGTAAAAAAAAAAAATCCTACCGTGGACATCCCTCAAACATTATGATCACCTAAACAGTAAAAAAAAAAAAAAAAAGGCCCATGGCTGAAAAGGTCGTGCATGTTACCAGCATGCATCATGTTTGCTAGGCAAGGGGGGTAGCCAGGCTGTCAGTTTCCACATTGTGTAAGCAGTCTGCAGTTCTACTCTCTCTGGGTCAGTTGGGACGACCTGTTACTACAATCTGATGAATACAGATTACTTCACCTGAGGTTCTTGTTGTGATATAAGCTCTTCTGCTGTTTCCCTTGTCAGCTCCTGCAGGGTTGCTGAGACCATGCTTTGACATCGGCTATGCCATCGTCTGAACAGTAAACAAGGGGTGAATGCAGTCTGCCCACAATGTAACCTCCAACCTCAAGTCTGGGTTTGTCCCTCCTTTGCCTGTTCTGGGGTAGATGCCCCTTTGAATCCAGCACCACCATGTTTGCGTGCCCAGTGCTTCTGGCGATGCGATGTTTGTGCCTCATATTGTCGGCATGGCAGTGAAGGGAAAGTGGATGTCTCAACCCAGTCCCAGGCATCCATGGGCTTGGTAAAGCAGTAACTTTTAATTCAAACCATGGCCTTCAGTTTAACTTGAAAAAGGAGGGAATAGTGGAGGTCAGCCTGCCTCAATCTGCACGTCACCCCCAAAAAGGGATCCCTGCGGCACTGCACTGATATAATCCGGGAAGAGGAATACTGGCATTTTTGTAACGGAATGGCTTTGCTGTTCTAGCTGAGAGCCTGTGCACACCACTTGACCAGCAGCAATGTCAGCCCCTGCTGCACTCTACACCCAGTAATATATGTTGTAAGACCCAAATTACCCCACGTAGCAGAGGGGGACAGGCAGTCCCAGTGCTGCACTGGCAAATACTCAAGTGTGGTCACTATAGGCCCTGGGGAAAAAATGGGTGGTAGCCCACACCCACTTTCAGTCTGCACTCCTTCGTGAAGCCCGCAGTGGGGTTGTTGGTCGAAGTTCAGGCCCACTGGGTCGCCGGGATTCTCAGTAACTGGTATCAACCAAAGTCTGTTCACTGATGTGTGGTGCAAGCTCCTATGCTACGGCAGTTCAATGTAAGATGCTATCTAAGGTCGCCTATGCCCTGAACTCCCCCGGTATCAGGCCTTTCTGTGGCCAAGAGTTTCGTGGTGGCGGGTGGGTCGCAAAAGGGAAGCGGCCTGCTTGGTCAGTTAGCATGACACCAGCACACTCTGATCCCCAAACATTCCAATTCCTGCTTGGGGGTCAACAGCGGATTTGTCAATAATCTCCCACAACTAGTCTGCTTTACCAGCAGAAAAAAGATGTGGAGGGGTATATGGTGGAGAGGTAAGCCAGTGTATAATACCATTGAAAAATGATCATATAAGCTATTTTACAGTGGGATAAGCTTTCTTAAGTTTTAGGTATGTCTCGCCAAAGAGGTTCCAATTGCTTAGACAAAATGCCATCTGCAGTGGTAGTCTGCCTGAAAGTTTGAAATGTGTGGGTTTGAAGAGGTGTAGAGTGTTGAATGGTCCGGTATGTATTGGAGATTAGTCCTTTAGACCCGTCATATGCGCTCACTAATTTTTCAAGTCAGTATAGGATATGGTAGCCCCAGAATAATTGGAGGGGTGCAATGCCCAATGATGCAGCTGGCAGTACTGTAGCCTTGTTGTTTCAGGGAGAGAGTAATAAGCCTTACACTGTTCAAATGACTTAATGGAGGCTCCCGCAAAGAGGTCTGTTAATTTCCTAAACTCCTCTGCCTCCAAGCTAGTAAATAATGGAGGCAGTAGCACAAGAGTGAAATCCGGGTTGCGTGCAATTGGAGTGTTGGAGGAGGGGAAGGTAGTAAGCCCTCACCTGATTCCCAATCTGTCTCATATGTCAAGTGCCATCCTAATGGGGGGTAGCTATGTAGGTGCTGAACAATGAAACGTGCTTGGGTAGCCAGCCTAGAACCAAGAGGGGCTAGCAGTCCACTGACAGATCCATGTGGAACCAGTATTGCGGCCAACTGGCCTGCGTCCAAGGTGGCAGTGTGGGAGTTAGGTTAATACCCCAATATCTTATTGTGTTAATAGCCCATTGGATCTACTAGGGCTTGCATATGAGGGAGGTCCTTGGGTATAGTTAAATTGAGCAGTATTCCATGTAGGGGCGTGTGCATGGATCCAGCCCCCCTCCATATACGCAAGACTCCATGTTCTCATAATTTACTCAATGATGGGTTGGCCACTAATTAAACCGGGCCCTTAGTTGAGTGAAACAAGTCCAGTGCAGAGTTTCTTAGCAACATAAAAAACTCCAGTTGTCTGCACATAGGATTCATTCTGCAATCTCATTTTGCACTTATCAGATACAATCTGTGACAGATGACTAGCCCTATAATAAAAACACATTTTAGGAGACGCAGGCCTTCAGCCTCTGTGTGAGCCTACAGTTTAGTCCTCCGGGTCCTAGGTTTAGTTGACCCCCAATACGAATTGTTTTATCATTCTTTCAACACTCGTCAATAAAGATTTAGCAATTGTAAGCCACAGCATACCATGGACATAACTGAACCTTGATGAAAAGGTAATTTTTATAATCCTTCCATGAGTTATTCTTTCCGGGGGGAGGGGGGCGGTCTTGATTTCTCTTTGCCATGTTCTAGCAACAGGGCATCAGAAACTCAACCTAGACCTTTTCTGCCAGAGCGTCCATGTAATGTTAGGTAATAGGACGTTTGAGTATTGCAGATTTAGAATTTCAGAGGGCTCACACAATAAGGCTCTGTAATGTACCCTGGCAGTCAGACTCACCGAAGAACAAAATAGCCATCTGACATGACATCATCATGTCGGAAATATTTTACAGATTGCCCGAAAAAGTGAGGCCTATTAATATAGGATGGACATAATATGTATATCTCCACGGACTTTCAAATTGGTTAACTTCTACTGTAACCTGGCAATATCTGTACCCCAATCAGGCGGTTGACCATAGACATGATATATTTCATCTATACTTTTATTAGTGTTATCTACATGTTGATGAATAAAAATCAGTTCTAATATGAAATATTTTACATTGGGTGCCATGTCTAGTAGAGTAGTGTTAAAGGTTGAGATCTTCATATATAATTAACTTCCTTAAGAATCGTGGCAAGTGTGTCTGTTTCTGCCCTTGAAAACACTAGACCACCTTCAGCCATATTTCCAACACCTGTATTGACGTATGAAAGTTTACGGTTAGCCTCTAATCTGACATGTATATTTTGCTCCACAACAAGTTAAACTCTGATTTAACTTAAAAAGAGAACAAATAAAAACATTTAAAATGATATGACGCAAACACATGTTCACCAATAAATGAAAATTAACACACAGTCTCAGCATCAGTTGCTGCGAATACAGTTATCAATGATATTGGAGGATTACCCACAGTCCAACCGTCATGATCTCTGGAGGTGGGGGCATGAGGGGTGGTTAAAAACACATTGCACTCAAAGATGCATCTAAAAATATGAAAGTAAAATATGTTTGGAGACCGCCCGCCTCAGACCAGAATTCCAGCCCCTTGGACTCTAATGGTCCTTCTCACTCACCCGTGGGAAAGACTGGAAGATCTGCCCTCATTATACCTCCAGGGAACACAAAGATTACGGAACGCCAAAGGTGTTGCAAAACAAGCATTTGCAAAATCAATAGATCTCACATATGCAGGGGTGGAACCTCCGTTAGGTCGGAGGAGCATCGCCCCCGCCAGCAGCGGCAGCTGCCAAACCTCTACAATACAGCAATAATGAACTATGTTTATTATTGTTGTATTGTAGAAGGGGTGGGGCCACGGGCCCTGACGAGCACAGAGGGGGAATACTCAGTACTCCCCCTCAGTACGCTTGTATGTTAGCCGGCCGTCTCAGGCTGGGCAAACATACATGCGCACTAAGCTCTGTCCAATCCAGCAATGCAGGCTGGATTCAAACTGGGGTGGCATGGTGAGCAAAATAATGGATGGATTAAACCCAGATCTGTGACTGGGGGTGAATGTATGATTGGTTCCGCATTCCGTCCATCCAGTTACGCTATCCCACAACGTTTGTTTTGCTTTGCTTTTGCCGCCCTAAGTGCGCCGGGTATGCCCAGACGTGGGTCCCGGGCTCACTGTGCCACTGGATTCAAGCTAGCCTGGCTGATGAGGGGTGAAACCCCGAAACCGGTCCCAGGATGCTTGTTTCCGGTCCAGGGAGAACCTGGCCTTGCAGTTCGGGCTGGACTGTTCCCATGAGGAACAGGGTCAAGACTGATTTGCATATGGCTGGATTCAAACTGGGGTGGCATGGTGAGCAAAATAATGGATGGATTAAACCCAGATCTGTGACTGGGGGTGAATGTATGATTGGTTCCGCATTCCGTCCATCCAGTTACGCTATCCCACAGCGTTTGTTTTGCTTTGCTTTTGCCGCCCTAAGTGCGCCGGGTATGCCCAGACGTGGGTCCCGGGCTCACTGTGCCACTGGATTCAAGCTAGCCTGGCTGATGAGGGGTGAAACCCCGAAACCGGTCCCAGGATGCTTGTTTCCGGTCCAGGGAGAACCTGGCCTTGCAGTTCGGGCTGGACTGTTCCCATGAGGAACAGGGTCAAGACTGATTTGCATATGGCTGGATTCAAACTGGGGTGGCATGGTGAGCAAAATAATGGATGGATTAAACCCAGATCTGTGACTGGGGGTGAATGTATGATTGGTTCCGCATTCCGTCCATCCAGTTACGCTATCCCACAGCGTTTGTTTTGCTTTGCTTTTGCCGCCCTAAGTGCGCCGGGTATGCCCAGACGTGGGTCCCGGGCTCACTGTGCCACTGGATTCAAGCTAGCCTGGCTGATGAGGGGTGAAACCCCGAAACCGGTCCCAGGATGCTTGTTTCCGGTCCAGGGAGAACCTGGCCTTGCAGTTCGGGCTGGACTGTTCCCATGAGGAACAGGGTCAAGACTGATTTGCATATGGCTGGATTCAAACTGGGGTGGCATGGTGAGCAAAATAATGGATGGATTAAACCCAGATCTGTGACTGGGGGTGAATGTATGATTGGTTCCGCATTCCGTCCATCCAGTTACGCTATCCCACAGCGTTTGTTTTGCTTTGGTTGGAGAGAACAGGCAGACTCTCACAGTCTGCCTAGGAGCACCCTGGCTTGGCACTCTCCCAAATCTGAACACTTGTGTCATGATGGTAACATTTAGATTGGCCGCAGGGCAGGCTGGGAGCCTGTGCCTGTTGCCAAGGAAAGAGGTGATGCTTGGTGGTGGTGATGGTGGCAGCGCATTCAGGTAAGTTTTTTTTCTTCAATTATTAATTTTTCTTCACCCCCGCACCAGCCGCCCCCACCACGCACTGCTCCTGCACATATGTAAACTATATTGATTTAGAAGGAGTGGAGTGGCATTGTGTTGCATGGCACTGTGTGGAGTGGAGTGTACAGGAGTGAAATTTTATTAAGTGGACTTATGTTATGTTGCAATAAGTATAGTGCACTGACTGAAGTGGAGTGCCTTGGCTTGGGGGAAGTGTCATTTTGTGGCCTGGAGTGTAGTGTATTGTCATTTAGTGGACTGGCATGGTTTGAAGTAGCATTGTGCAACATGTAAAAGAGTAGCATTGTGTGGATTAGAGTAGTGTGGTACATTGTGGGATGGAGTGGCACTGTGTGGCTTGGAGTGTACTGGAGTGGCATTAAGTAGTGTGGAGTTGCACTTAGAGGAGTGAAGTACGGTGCCATTGTGTAGAACAGGGGGCCTTTAAACTGGGAGGTGGGTTCCCCTGAGGGGGCCTCAAATGATCCCAGGGAGGTGAGGCACCAGGCTATGGCCAAGAGAAGCATTATGGTGAGAACCGTGCTGTGTCTTAAGCTGAAGAAAATGAGCAGTTCATGCCTGACCAGAATAGTATGGTTGGCATCATGTATTTGATTGCATTTTTTATAACAGTAACCCAAGTTATCTGCAATATTTAAAAAAGTTTAAACATTGCACATTTAATAGAATAATTGTGAAAAAGTTGGTGTGGGTGTGTGTGTCTGTGTGGGTCTGTGTGTCTGTGTGGGTGTATGTGTCTGTGTGGGCCTGGGGTTAAAAAGTTTGAAGATCAGTGGTGTAGGGTGGAGTGGCTTAGTGCTGGTGGAGTGGAGTTGGTATTGTGTGGTGTGGTATTAAGAGCGGTGTAATTGTGTGGTGTAGGGTGGCATTGTGTGGCTTGGAGTATAGCGGCATGGAGTGTAGTCATTATGTGGTGTGAGGTGTGAAGTGGTGAGGCACTGAGTATAGTGAAGTGGCACTGTGTAGCTTGCAGTTGCATTGAGTGGAGTGGAGCCATACTGGAACCCACACATATACATGGACTTATGAGAAAAAGAGGAATAGCAATATTCCGGCCATAGACACAGAGGAGTACACCAAGTACAAAAGAGGACTACATGTTGGAATTGGAATAAGACACTATTAAGTCAATGCAGTAGCAGTAGGACAACAATAAAAGGGCAAAATAAAATGCAAAGAGTACAAAAGAAACACACAGACCCACCAGCCAAGACATAACCGACAACAAGCATCGAGTAACAGTGCCTAGGGGCCGAGCTGAGCAATGAAAAGAGCAACTGCAGACCAAAAACGGTGCTAGGAGACGGTGGGGCAGAGAAGGAGCCCTGCTAAACAACAAATAACAAGGCATCAACTGGACTAGCAAGAACAGCTAAGGTCACACAACCAAGGGCAAAAAGAGGCCTACCTCTCTATGTCAAGAAAGTTACATAAACACAAACCAGGCTTGGCTACTATTGAGTCTCCAACAAGGTAAGTGCAAGAAATGCATCCCTGCAAGAGTGAGCTACACACTAATGAAATATACTATCATGAGGTGTGAATAAACTGTCATACAGCATGAGCATTGATACATTAAGACAACAGCTCAGCTATATAAGTAAAGATAAATGCAAATGAAGCACCTTGCAGCTGATGCACGTCTCAAAGGAATAAGTCTGTGTTGATTGCGGTAGATAGGATTGAGGTAGATAGGATTGAGGTATATCCGGGTAGGCTGCAGTAGAGTGGACTGAGATACACTGGAATGGGGTAAATTGGGGAATAGTGGATTGGGGTATACTGGAGTAGATTGGAGTGGAGTAGTTTGAAGTGGGTTAGATTATAGTGGAATAGTGTAGGTTGGAGTGGAGAAGAATAGGGTATAGTGGAGTAGATTGAGGTGAAGTAGATTGTAGTGGAGTATACTGCACTAGACTGTAATGCCGTAGATTGGGGTGGAGTGGGTTAGATTGCAGTGGTGTGTGGTACATTTTTAGTGGGATTGATTGGAGTGAAGTGGGGTAGATTGGGGTTAAATACAGAGTGGTAAAGGGGATTAGAGTGGAGTGGGCTAAACTGTAGTGGAGTACAGTGGGGTGGATTGGACTGAAGTAGAGTGGGTGTAGGTTAACATGGAGTGTGATACACTGGAGCAGAGTAGATTGGGTAATTTAGAGTATGGTAGATTGAAATGGAAGGTTTGAGTGGAGTGGCATAGATTGTAGTGCAGTGGAGTGGGGTAGATTGAATTGGAGTGGAGTGGGGTAGAATGGAGTATAGCGGTGTGGAGTGGAGTGGCGAGCCGTGTCATAGAAAGTCTTACAGTGGAGTGTCTTGGAGTGGAGTAGCATGGTATGAAGTGAGGCTTGCATGGAGTAGAAGGGCATAGAGTGGAGCAGAGTGTTGCAGAGTGAAGTGATGTAGAGTGTTGTAGGGAGGAGTAGTGTAAAGTGGAGTGGTGTGGTGTTGCCCTACGTAGGAAGCTTATGCCCAGATGTTTATCTTGTGGTCACTGTGCCACTGAATTCAAGCTAGCCTGGCCCATAGGTGGTGATACCCTAAAAACGTTCCCAGAATGCTTGTTTATGGTCCAGGGAGGATCTGGCCTGGCATTTCAGGCTGGACTGTTCCTTGAGCAGTAGGGTAAAAACTGCTTTGCATATGGCAGGTTCCAAACTGGGGTGATATGGTGGCATGGTGGGCAAAAGAAATGTTGTAATGGGATGCTGCCCGAGCAATTTCCATGGGCCGGGATTAATTCAAGCATTCCATCCATCACCTTGTCGTTTTTGCGTCCGGTCCAACAGCAAGCAATGAATAGGCTACAAACTCCAAAAGGTATGCTGTATATATTGCAGAGGCAGTAAATGCACTGTGGGTAGTGCAGACCTAAGAATGGAGAGGAGGTGACCCCTAAGACATCAGACGTACGTACACTCCTAAATCCCATACATTCTTCCAGGCACCTGTGGAATTCAGCTTCCCAGAGTCCCAATAAAAACATAAAAAGAAAATGTAACGGGATATGTATAGTCTAACACACTAGCTTTGGTCCACCAGGGCTTAAAGGTATTTTGTTTTTAAATATCTGCAAATTCTGTGGCTGGATCTGTAGATTTTGCAGAGGTTTAAAAAAATGGTCTCCCAAGTTTCACAGTTATTTTGCCCCAGGGTTGGCCAGGTCCTCAGGGCATTATGGCTTAATATTAGGATGGGGGCACACAGGATCCCCCCTACTAGTGCTTTTAGAAGCCCCAGAGACCACCACCTCCCCAGGGCTAAGCTTAGTAACTATGCAAGGGCTGCGCCTAGCCCCCACACCCTGGAGACCACCACTTCCGCAGGGCTAAAAGTAAAATAATATGATAGAGGTTAAATATAACTTGTGCACTCGCCGTGCGCTGATAATTAACCCATATATTACAGCACTCATTACATCTGTTATAACAAAATTGATGTGTGGCCATAACATTTGTAGGAAAATGTTCGATGACATAACTGCATGGCGGGGCGGAGGTTCTAGTTACTGTAGCACGGCTGGGTGCGTCGCGCTGACTGTAGACTGTACGGCCTAATGGGGGAACAAAACCTCGTTGCAGCAAGCTGTACAGTTAACTAGTGCGCCAATACCGCGCAGGCCGGGCACCTCTTTATTTTATAACCTCCGCCCCGGACAACGTATGGTGTCACAGAGCAGGCAACAATGTAGGGGAGAGCCCGGGTGATTGTCTACTTCCCCCACATGTTTTAGTGAACTACTACAAAAACATTCACCCTCGAACAAGGCATATGAATAACAATAACAACCAGAGATACAAAAGAAAAGAGAGAGAAAGGAAAAGAAGATAACAGCAGGAGTTATTGGCTGTACATGCACACCAGTCACTTTTCTTTTAAACACATGAAGTCTCTTAAGACTTTGGCTGGGTTCAGGGTTGGGCAGCAGGTCGTACCTTTCACTTCTCCCTCTCTGCTTCAGCCCTCGTGCGGGTCCCCGATATGGGGAACAGGACCCTTCGAGATCTCTGCTGGGACCTCCGTCACTTCCTGGTCAGCATTCATCTGGAGAACTTGGCTGTGAAACGTAGCCTCCTTCAAGCTCTTCGCCACTCTCCTCCAGCGGGTCAGCTCCTAAATCGCCATCCCGAGGCTCCACCCTCAAGAACCAAGACACATTCCGAGTCACCTGACGCCCCACTTTTGTGGCAGCAGCGATGGTCCCAGCATTCTTCTCGACTATCTAGATGTCAGGTTCAAAAGGGGTACGGAACTTCCAACCTTGGTGGCGATCCTTCAGAATGACGGATTCCCCCACTTTTAGGTCAGAATGTTTCGCCCTTCTCCTCTTGCTGGACTAGACATTGGTCTGTTTTCGCTCCTCCTGCGTCTTGAGTATATCCAATTCAGTAGGTTTCCACTGCTCATCAGCGTATCTGCAGTCCTGTGGTGGCGAAAGAAACATCAACGCTGCTGGGGCACACCCCGTCGTGCTATGGGGTGTCTGCCAGTATGCCCTCAGGAACGCATGCAGGCATATCTTGGCGTTCTCTTGTTGACTTACTCCAGTTCGTAAAGCAGGGTTCAAGGTCCACATGAAGTGCTCAACATCCCCGTTTGCCTGGGGATATTGAGGGGTAATTCACCAGTGTGATATGGCGAACAAAACCTGAAACTCCTGGCCGTGAAATGGAGGACCATTGTCCATTGTTATGTCCTCCAGCAGACCCAGGAGAGCGAAAACCTTCTCCAAGACAGGATGGACATGCTCAAATGCCGTGGACGTCACCAGTTCCACCATCGGGAACCGGGCGCACAAGTCAGTCATGACAGCCGTCAGCCATCCATCAGGAAAACTACCAAAATCCAGGCTTACCCGGGGCCATCGTCGAGTGCTGGGAGGTTTGGTCATCACTGGAGCAAGGACGGGATCTCGAGCGGTGATCGCACAGGGATCACCTGTTGGTATCAGGTCATCTACCATGGCGTTCATCCTGGGGAACCACACCTTCTCACGCAAACAGTCTTCGCTGTCCCCTGATGACCCTGGTAAGCTAATTCTACAACTCTAAGGTGTAGACTGCGGGGTATTGCTAAGCGCTGGCCCTGGAGAGGAAGACCTTCGGGACTCACAGAGAGCTCCAGCCCTCACATTCCAAATCCACTGCATCGTCTTGCGCTCCTCAGAGTCAAAATCGTACTTCTTGTCAAGGAAACATTTCCATGACCGATTGGCTCAGCCGATGACTGCATCTCGGATTGAGGCATCAATGATCTCCGTCACCATCAGCGCTGTGGGACATGCTAGGTTCACAATCATGTTTACGAAACTCTCTGTCTGTCCATCCTCCTCCTCTTCTTCTACCTGCGAGCGTGGCCGCAACGGATGGCGTGATAAGTAATCTGCAGGATTGTTGACTACAGGCCAGTAGACAATGTAAAACCGGTAGGGCTGGAGGAGCACCGCCCACCTTTCAATTCTTGGCAGGGCAATTCGGGCCGTGCCCGCAAAGAGGGATACCAGTGGTTTGTGGTTGGTAACCATCATAAATTTGTGCCCTCAAAAATACAAGTTGAAATGCTGACAGGCCCGTCGTATGGCCAGCGCTTCCAGCTCAATTTGCGCATACCGGGCATCCGTTGCCGAGAGGGTCATGTTGGCATAGGCCACTGGCATCCACTGCTGTTGGCTCTGTCCTGCAGCAATACGGCTCCGAGCCCAATGGGGCTGTAGTCCACCATGACTTCCGTTTTCTTGTGCGGGTGGAAGTATGCCATGACCACAGAGTCCAACAGTGAACTTTTGACTGCTTGGAACGCCTTGTCCACTTCTATGCCCCACTCCCACGGGGTGTTGGCCTTCGTGAGCTGTCGAAGAGGTTCGGAAAGTGTGGCCAGATTGGGGATGAACCTCCCATAGTATGTTGCCATACCGAGGAAGCTCCTGACTTCAGTGGCGTTGCGAGGTAAGGCTGCTCCTTGGATGGCCTCTACTTTCTTGGGGTCAACCTTCAGAAGTTCCCTTGAAAAGATGTAACCAAAAAAATTCAATGGAGTTGTGGTACAAGGCGCATTTCTTCCGGTGCAACGTTAGTCCTGCTTCTGCTAACCTCTGGAGAGTGGCTCTCAGCTGTTTTTGATGTTCCTCTAACGTGTTGGAGAAAATTAAGATGTCGATTAATGACGCCGGTCAAACCGGACAGTGTCTCCCGTATGGCATTGTGGAAGATATGCACGGCCGAAGAGCCCCCAAAGCTAAGGCACTTGTAACGTCGCAGCACCACCTGGTTTGAGAATGTGGTGACGTTACGGCTTTCTGGGGTTAGCTCCCGCTGATGGTATCCCGAGTATAGGTCCAACTTAGAGAACCACTGGGCCCTGTTAAGATCCACAACAATATCATCCATGGTGGGTGTGATGTGGCGTTCTCAATTTATGGCAATGTTGGGAAGGCGCATGTCCACACACAGGCGAATGGTGTCAGGCTGCTTAGGCTTTGGGGCGATGACGAGTGGCGACACCCAGGGCGTCGGGCCGGTCACCTTCTCTATGACCCCCACTCCTCAATTGTCTGTAGTTCACTCTCCACCTGGGGTCGTAAGTGGAAAGTCACCTGCCGGTGCTTTAGGGCAATGGGTCGTACTGCAGGATCAACATGTAACTGGAACTACTTTCCTTTCAGTTTTCCTAGCCCCTGAAACAACTCCGGGAAATGGGCCAGCACCGCCTCAGCCAGGGAGTCGTGGACTTGCCAGGCGAAAAACACTAGCTCCAGGTCTTCCACCGTGTGGCATTGGAGAAGGGTTACTTTATTGCCTTCCAACACATGGCATTTGGCATGTGTCCAACGGCGCTCACTACCAACAGTAACCTCTATCGCCCCTCGCCGGGGTAAAGGGTCCACACCCCTATGGGCATATATCTTGGTCCAGCATGGTGTGAGCTCTGGTGGGGGAGATATCTTGCTGTATTGTTCCACATCCATAACGTTTACTGACGCCCCAGTGTCTATGAGCACTGTTGTGCCATTTACCGTTATGGTACACATGGGTGGTGGTCTCCACCTCTGGTCCAACCTGTCAGCAAACGAAACAACAAATATCTCCTTATCTTCATCATCCTCGTAGGGTTTGTTGCCTGGGTATGCGTCAACCGCCACCATCCCAGTGCCATCGTCTGGCGTAACTTGCTTTATTGCCGCCTTCCGGGCCAACATGGTCACGGATCTGGGCCACCTCCCTCGGAAAACTTTGGCAAAATCGTTGGGCTTATCACATTTGGAGAAGTTCTTTCCCTTGGCAGGGCATATTCCTGGTATCCTGTGCTCTAGACCACAGCTACCGTACCTCTTTTCCTCCAGTCTCGGTGGTCGAACCACATGCGGCTGATTGTAGCATCCTTGGACGGCGTCAACCCGTTCTTCCTTTACTGGGCCCAATTTGGCCTGGCCTGGTGCCGGAGCAGATCGCGCTAGGGCAGCATGCATGTCCTCTGCGACTATTGGACAGATTGTGTGACCTTGCAAGGATAAGTATTTCATCCAGCGATATGCCTGTATAACATCACGTTTGGGGAGGCACCGACAGACATACAAGCTCAAACATACAGGCAGCAGCGGTATTCCTGAGCACCCTCTGACATCAGGGGGAGCGAAGACAGACGGGGATGCGCAGACAGACGGGAATGCGCAGACAGCTAGAACACCGGAAGAGAAATGCTTTTGCATTTCTCTTCCGACCGGGAGGTGGGGCGGGAGGGACAAGAAAGGAAAGGAAAGACCTTACCTTTCTTGTCTCTCACAGCATTTCTGCTGTTTGATCGCAATGCGATTGGGCAGCCGAAATGACCACTAGACACCAGGGAATTTTTATTTTAGGTACTGTCAATAAGGGGAGCAGCCCCTTGGGAAAGGATCGCTCCCTAGGGGTCCATATTATTTTTAGGCCATTTCTGCCGCCCCTGGTGGCCGACAGATCTAATATAATTAGGCCGATCTGCCCCCGGGGGCAGAAAGCCCCTAGACACCAGGGATAATTTTTTTGTTTATTTTTTTTTTTTATGTGTGGGGAGCAACCCCTTAGGCAAGGGTCACTCCCCGGGAGCCAAATTATTTTTAGGCCAATTCTGCCCCACCTGGGGGCAGAAACCACTAGACACCAGGGAATTTTATTTTTTTAGCATGCTGACACATAAGAGGAGCGGCCCCTTGGGCAAGGGTCGCTCCCTAGGGGCCCGTAATATTTTTAGGCCATTTCTGCCCAGTCCCACTAACCCATGGGGGCAGATCGGCCTAATATGAGCCCCTAGACACCAGGGATATATATATATATTTTTTTTATATGTGGGGAGTGACTCCTTAGGCAAGGGTCACCCCCTGGGGGGGGGGCAAATTATTTTTAGGCCATTACTGCCCACAGGGAGGCAGAAACCACTAGACACCAGGGAATTTTTATTGTTTTTATAGTTACTCAGAAGGGGAGTGGCCCCTTGGGCAAGAGCCGCTCCCAAGGAGGGGCAAAACATTTGTAGGCCATTTCTGCCCCCACGGTGGCAGATCGGCATAATATAATTAGGACGATCTGCCCCCAGGGTGGGCAGAAAACCCCTAGAGACCAGGGATAACTTATTTTTGTGTTTCTTTTTTATTTTTTATATGTGGGGAGCCACCCCTTAGTCAAGGGTCACTCCCGGTGGGGCCTAATTACTTTTAGGCCATTCCTGCCCCCCCCCCCCAATTATTTTGGGTCTTGGTTTTACGGTTGGGCCATGAGAGCTTGGTAACTCTCAAAAGTGTGCCACTTGGAATGTTGAGGGCTGCGCTTTTTGGACTTTGGGACGCTGCCATTTAGAAACATCCACAACACCTAGACACATCTGAAAACTTAACATCTAGTTGATTCCAGGATAGTGTGCTTCACATACACCCCACACCATTTTCTTTCCCACAATGCCTTGCAAACCTCCAACTTTGCTGGGAATCACACATTTCTACTAAATTTTTGTGATGGAACCTTCCGGAATCTGCAGGAATACACAAACCTCCTACCTCTCAACATTGTCTCATCTATACCGATAAAAATTATGCTGCATTTGTCAGACAACATTTTTTTTATTTCAATCTGCCTTTTTGGACCCGCTTTGTTTCCCCCTCGATTTCCACATGTTTTTGGCTCTTCCCTATCACAGGCACTTGGCCCACCTACACAAGTGAGGTATCATTTTTAACGAGAGACTGAGGGGAACATTGGGTGGTAGGAAATTTGTCCCGGTGGGGTGATCCCAAACAGAAATGTTGGAAAATTTAGATTTTTTAGCTAAATGTGAGGTTTGCTGAGGATTCTGAATAAGAAAACATTGGAGGATCCACGCAAGTCAAACCACCCTGCACTCCCTCTAGTGTCTATTTTTCAGAAATGTCTGGGTTTGGTAGGTTTTCCTAGATGGCTGCTGAATCCAGGAACAAAAACGCAGGTGCCCCCCTCCCCACCAAAACAGGTAGTTTTGTATTTAATAATTTTGATGTGTCCAGATAGTGTTTTGGGGCTTTTTCTGTCGCAAGACCTAGGAGTACCCACACAAGTGAGGTACCATTTTTATCGGGAGACTTGGGGGAAATGCACAGGTTTGGTAGGTTTCCCTAGGTGCCGGCTGAGCTTGAAGACAAAATCCACAGCTAGGCACTTTGCTAAAAACAGCTCTGTTTGCTTTAGGAAAATGTGAAGTGTCCACGTTGTGTTTTGGGGCATTTCCTGTTGCAGGTGCTAGGCCTACTCACACAAGTGAAGTACCATTTTTATCAGGACACTTGGGGGAACGCTGGGTGCAAGGAAATTTGTGTCTCCTCTCAGATTACAGAACTTTCTGTCACTGAAATGAGAGGAAAATGTTTTTTTTGGGACAAATTGTGAGGTTTGCAAAGGATTCTGGGTAAAGGAACTTGGTGAGTGCCCCACAAGCCAACCCATTCTGTAATCCCATAGGTGTCTAGTTTTAAGAAATGTCCTGGTTTGCTAGGTTTTCTTAGGTGCTGAATGAGCTAGGGGCCCAAATCCACAAGTAGGCACTTTGCAAAAAACAAGTCAAATTTCAATGTAAAAATGTGATGTGTCCATGTTACGTTTCCTGTCGCAGGCACTTGGCCTACCCACGCAAGTGAGGTACCATTCTTATCAGGAGACTTGTGGGAAAACAGAATAGAAGAACAAGTGTTATTGGCCTTTGTCTTATTCAACATTTTTTCTTTCCAAATGTAAGACAGTGTGTAAAAAAGACATCTATTTGAGAAATGACCTGTAATTCACATGCTAGTATGGGACCCCGGAATTCAGAGATGTGCAAATAACCACTGCTTCTCAACACCTTATCTTGTGGTCATTTTGGAAATACAAAGGTTTTCTTGAATCCTATCTTTCAATCTTTATATTTCAGCAAATGAATTGATGTACGCCCGGAATAGAATGAAACCCCATTGCAGGGTGCAGCTCATTTATTGGCTCGGTGTACCTAGGGTTATTGATGAACCGACAAGCCCAATATATCCCCGCAACCAGAAGAGTCCAGCAGACGTAACAGTATATTGCTTTAAAAAATCTAACTTCGCAGAAAAAAGTTACAGAGTAAAACGTGGAGAAAAACAGTTGGTTTTTTTTTACGTCAATTTTATTATTTTTTAATTATGTTGTTATTTCAGTAGGAAAACACTGTAGGATCTACACAAATGACCCCTTGGTGAATTATAAATTTTGTCTACATTA
Source organism: Pleurodeles waltl (assembly GCF_031143425.1). Classification (NCBI taxonomy): domain Eukaryota; kingdom Metazoa; phylum Chordata; class Amphibia; order Caudata; family Salamandridae; genus Pleurodeles; species Pleurodeles waltl. The sequence continues at coordinate 1,715,107,486 of NC_090445.1, read as the reverse complement.
AAATGGGGTATGTCCCAGTAAAATGCCAAAATTGGGTTGAAAAACTGCGTTTTCTGATTCAAGTCTGCCCGTTCCTGAAAGCTGGGAAGATGGTTATTTTAGCACCGCGAACCCTTTGTTGATGCCATTTTCAAGGAAAAAACACGAGCCCTCATGGAAAAAACACGAGCCCTCTTCTGCAGCCCTTTTTTCCCTTGTTTGAAAAAACGAAATTTTTGCTGCATTTTGGCAAATTTCTTTGTCTCCTTCAGGGGAACCCACAAAGTCTGGGTACCTGTAGAATCCCTGGGATGTGGGGAAAAAAGGACTAAAATTTGGCTTGCGTAGCTTATATAGACAAAAAGTTATGAGGGCCTAAAAGCGAAGATCCCCAAATAGACAAAAAAATCCCTGGCGCTTGAGAAGGAAAAGTCCTGGCAGCGAAGGGGTTAAACATTGGCAGCGACGGGGTTAAACATTGGCAGCGAAGGGGTTAAACATTGGCAGCGAAGGGGTTAAACATTGGCAGCGAAGGGGTTAAACATTGGCAGCGAAGGGGTTAAACATTGGCAGCGAAGGGGTTAAACATTGGCAGCGACGGGGTTAAACACTGGCAGCGACGGGGTTAAACATTGGCAGCGAAGGGGTTAAACACTGGCGGCGAAGGGGTTAAACATTGGCAGCGAAGGGGTTAAACATTGGCAGCGACGGGGTTAAACACTGGCAGCGAAGGGGTTAAACATTGGCAGCGAAGGGGTTAAACACTGGCGGCAAAGGGGTTAAACATTGGCAGCGAAGGGGTTAAACACTGGCGGCAAAGGGGTTAAACATTGGCAGCGAAGGGGTTAAACATTGGCAGCGAAGGGGTTAAACATTGGCAGCGAAGGGGTTAAACATTGGCAGCGAAGGGGTTAAACACCTCGTTTGAATCTGTGTTGCTGTGAGCGCTCGCGCATGCGCACCATCGCGCTGGGGGAGCGGAGACGGACACCCGAGCTGAAACCTGCAGCAAGCAGCTGAATGAACAAGCCCCCTCTGACGTAGGGGGTGCGGATTCGGACGGGGGAGCGTCAAGCGTCAGAACACCTGGAACCGATTGCTCGAGAGCACGCATTTCGCATCACCAGTTGGCAGGCAGGCGTGCAGATGCGCCGCACAGTCTGGAGCGCGCGCTGCAGTTAATTTAGCCAATGGAGTGTGAGTGCGTCCGAAGCGTCAGCAGTCTCTGGGCAGAGGAGCGCGCGGCATCTCCTAGAACGGCGATAGGAGGGCTTGAGCGCAGCGAGGGTGATGGATAAAGCAGCGGCGCCCCCTGCCGGCCGCCCGCAGTACTGCAGCGGGAGCCGCGATGACGTCACCCCCGCGGTCACACTTTCACTTCTCGGCGCGGGTGCTCGGGAGGGGTCACGGGGGGGGGGGGGAGACAGCCGGAGCTTGGGGGACATCCTGCGACATCGAGACTCGGGTGCGGGAATTAAAGCACCGAGTTAAATTCATGGCCAGTTCTAAAAGGTGTTGCAATGTTACCTTGTTACAAACTGCACGTTCCGGACAAACTGCAACAATTCAGAACATTCTAGAAGCTCCGGCGCCGTCACGTGGCCACAGGTTTAAAAGGCCGCGCCCGCTTGGGAGATGAGCCCCCAGGACAGCTGCCCGCGGATCGTTGGTGAGACTCCGCCCTTCTGCTGGGACCTTTCCTGGGGCTCCTCTTGCACAGTATCTGCCCTTCTGCCCCCCCCCCTTGCACAGGATCTGCCCTTCTGCCCCCCCCCTTGCACAGGATCTGCCCTGCTGCTCCCCCCCTTACACAGGATCTGCCCTTCTGCCCCCCCCCCCCTTGCACAGGATCTGCCCTTCTGCCCCCCCCCTTGCACAGGATCTGCCCTTCTGCCTCCCCCCTTGCACAGGATCTGCCCTGCTGCTCCCCCCTTACACAGGATCTGCCCTTCTGCCCCCCCCTTGCACAGGATCTGCCCTTCTGCCCCCCCCCCTTGCACAGGATCTGCCCTTCTGCCCCCCCCCTTGCACAGGATCTGCCCTGCTGCCCTCCCTTGCACAGGATCTTCCCTTCTGCCCCCCCCCTTGCACAGGATCTGCCCTGCTGCTCCCCCTTGCACAGGATCTGCCCTTCTGCCCCCCCTTGCACAGGATCTGCCCTGCTGCCCCCCCTTGCACAGAATCTCTCTTCTGCCCCCCCTTTGGACAGGATCTCCCTTCTGCTAGGGCCTTGCCTGGGATCTCCCTTCTGCTGGGGCCTTGCACAGGATCTCCCTTCTGCTAGGGCGTTGCACAGGATCTCCCTTCTGCTAGGGCCTTGGACGGGATCTCACTTCTGCTAGGGCCTTGGACGGGATCTCCCTTCTGCTAGGGCCTTGCCTGGGATCTCCCTTCTGCTGGGGCTTTGCAGAGGATCTCCCTTCTGCTTGGGCCTTGGACCGGATCTCCCTTCTGCTACGGCCTTGGATGGGATCTCCCTTCTGCTAGGGCCTTGGACCGGATCTCCCTTCTGCAAGGGCGTTGCACAGGATCTCCCTTCTGCTAGGGCCTTGGACGGGATGTCCCTTCTGCTAGGGCCTTGGACGGGATCTCCCTTCTGCTAGGGCCTTGGACGGGATCTCCCTTCTGCTAGGGCCTTGGACGGGATCTCCCTTCTGGTAGGGCCTTGGACGGGATCTCCCTTCTGCTAGGGCCTTGCAGGGGATCTCCCTTCTGCTAGGGCCTTGGACGGGATCGCCCTTCTGCTAGGGCCTTGGACGGGATCGCCCTTCTGCTAGGGCCTTGGACGGGATCGCCCTTCTGCTAGGGCCTTGCAGGGGATCTCCCTTCTGCTAGGGCCTTGCAGGGGATCTCCCTTCTGCTAGGGCCTTGCAGGGGATCTCCCTTCTGCTGGGGCCTAAAACGGGATCTCCCTTCTGTTGGGGCCTTGGACGGGATCGCCCTTCTGCTGGGGCCTTGGACGGGATCTCCCTTCTGCTAGGGCCTTGGACGGGATCTCCCTTCTGCTGGGGCCTTGCACGGGATCTCCCTTCTGCTAGGGCCTAAAATGGGATCTCCCTTCTGCTAGGGCCTAAAACGGGATCTCCCTTCTGCTAGGGCCTAAAACGGGAGCTCCCTTCTGCTGGGGCCTTGGACGGGATCGCCCTTTTGCTGGGGCCTTGCACAGGAGCGCCCTTTTGCTGGGGCCTTGCACGGGAGCGCCCTTTTGCTGGGGCCTTGCGCGGAAGCGCCCTTCTGCTGGGGCCTTGCGCGGGATCTCCCTTCTGCTGGGGCCTTGGACGGGATCTCCCTTCTGCTGGGGCCTTGGACGGGATCTCCCTTCTGCTGGGGCCTTGCACGGGATCTCCCTTCTGCTAGGGCCTTCCTAGGGGCTCCTCTTGCACAGGATCTCCCTTCTGCTAGGGCCTTGGACGGGATCTCCCTTCTGCTAGGGCCTTGGACCGGATCTCCCTTCTGCTAGGGCCTTGCACAGGATCACCCTTCTGCTAGGGCCTTTCACGGGATCTCCCTTCGCTAGGGCCTTGGACGGGATCTCCCTTCTGCTAGGGCCTCGGATGGGATCTCCCTTCTGCAAGGGCCTTGCACTGGATCTCCCTTCTGCTAGGACCTTGCACGGGATCCCCCTTCTGCTGGGGCCTTGGACCGGATCCCCCTTCTGCTGGGGCCTTGGACTGGATCCCCCTTCTGCTGGGGCCTTGGACCGGATCTCCCTTCTGCTGGTGCCTTGGACCGCATCTCCCTTCTGCTGGGGCCTTGGACCGGATCTCCCTTCTGCTGGGGCCTTGGACCGGATCTCCCTTCTGCTGGGGCCTTGCACGGGATCTCCCTGCTGCTGGGGCCTTGCACGGGATCTCCCTGCTGCTAGGGCCTTGCACGGGATCTCCCTGCTGCTAGGACCTTGCACGGGATCTACCTTCTGCTAGGGCCTTGCACGGGATCTCCCTTCTGCTAGGGCCTTGGACGGGATCTCCCTTCTGCTAGGGCCTTGGACGGGATCTCCCTTCTGCTGGGGCCTTGGACGGGATCTCCCTTCTGCTGGGGCCTTGGACTGGATCTCCCTTCTGCAAGGGCGTTGCACAGGATCTCCCTTCTGCTAGGGCGTTGCACAGGATCTCCCTTCTGCTAGGGCCTTGGACGGGATCTCCCTTCTGCTAGGGCCTTGGACGGGATCTCCCTTCTGCTAGGGCCTTGGACCGGATCTCCCTTCTGCTAGGGCCTTGGACGGGATCTCCCTTCTGCTAGGGCCTTTCCTAGGGGCTCTTGCAGAGGATCTCCCTTCTGCTTGGGCCTTGGACCGGATCTCCCTTCTGCTACGGCCTTGGATGGGATCTCCCTTCTGCTAGGGCCTTGGACCGGATCTCCCTTCTGCAAGGGTGTTGCACAGAATCTCCCTTCTGCTAGGGCCTAAAACGGGATCTCCCTTCTGCTAGGGCCTAAAACGGGATCTCCCTTCTGCTGGGGCCTTGGACGGGATCGCCCTTCTGCTGGGGCCTTGGACGGGATCGCCCTTCTGCTGGGGCCTTGCACGGGAGCGCCCTTCTGCTGGGGCCTTGCACGGGAGCGCCCTTCTGCTGGGGCCTTGCGCGGGAGTGCCTTTCTGCTGGGGCCTTGCGCGGGATCTCCCTTCTGCTGGGGCCTTGGACGGGATCTCCCTTCTGCTAGGGCCTTGGACAGGATCTCCCTTCTGCTGGGGCCTTGGTCGGGATCACCCTTCTGCTAGGGCCTTGGTCGGGATCTCCCTTCTGCTAGGGCCTTGGTTGGGATCTCCCTTCTGCTAGGGCCTTGGTCGGGATCTCCCTTCGCTAGGGCCTTGTACGGGATCTCCCTTCGCTAGGGCCTTGGACGGGATCTCCCTTCGCTAGGGCCTTGGATGGGATCTCCCTTCTGCTAGGGCCTCGGACGGGATCTCCCTTCTGCTAGGGCCTCAGACGGGATCTCCCTTCTGCTAGGGCCTCGGACGGGATCTCCCTTCTGCTAGGGCCTTGCACGGGATCTCCCTTCTGCTAGGGCCTTGCACGGGATCTCCCTTCTGCTAGGACCTTGGACCGGATCCCCCTTCTGCTGGGGCCTTGGACCGGATCCCCCTTCTGCTGGGGCCTTGGACCGGATCTCCCTTCTGCTGGGGCCTTGGACAGCATCTCACTTCTGCTGGGGCCTTGGACCGGATCTCCCTTCTGCTGGGGCCTTGGACCGGATCTCCCTTCTGCTGGGGCTTTGCACGGGATCTCCCTGCTGCTAGGGCCTTGCACGGGATCTCCCTGCTGCTAGGGCCTTGCACGGGATCTCCCTGCTGCTAGGGCCTTGCACGGGATCTCCCTGCTGCTAGGACCTTGCACGGGATCTACCTTCTGCTAGGGCCTTGCACGGGATCTCCCTTCTGCTAGGGCCTTGCCTGGGATCTCCCTTCTGCTAGGGCCTTGCACGGGATCTCCCTTCTGCTGGGGCCTTGCACGGGATCTCCCTTCTGCTAGGGCCTTGCACGGGATCTCCCTTCTGCTAGGGCCTTGCACGGGATCTCTCTTCTGCTGGGGCCTTGGACGGGATCTCCCTGCTGCTAGGGCCGTGCACGGGATCTCCCTGCTGCTAGGGCCTTGCACAGGATCTCCCTTCTGCTAGAGCCTTGGACGGGATCTCCCTTCTGCTAGGGCCTTTCCTAGGGGCTCCTCTTGCAGAGGATCTCCCTTCTGCTTGGGCCTTGGACCGGATCTCCCTTCTGCTACGGCCTTGGATGGGATCTCCCTTCTGCTAGGGCCTTGGACCGGATCTCCCTTCTGCAAGGGCGTTGCACAGGATCTCCCTTCTGCTAGGGCGTTGCACAGGATCTCCCTTCTGCTAGGGCCTTGGACCGGATCTCCCTTCTGCTAGGGCCTTGGACCGGATCTCCCTTCTGCTAGGGCCTTGGACGGGATCTCCCTTCTGCTAGGGCCTTGCAGGGGATCTCCCTTCTGCTAGGGCCTTGCAGGGGATCTCCCTTCTGCTAGGGCCTTGCAGGGGATCTCCCTTCTGCTAGGGCCTTGCAGGGGATATCCCTTCTGCTAGGGCCTTGCAGGGGATCTCCCTTCTGCTAGGGCCTTGGACAGGATCTCCCTTCTGCTAGGGCCTTTCCTAGGGGCTCCTCTTGCAGACGATCTCCCTTCTGCTTGGGCCTTGGACCGGATCTCCCTTCTGCTACGGCCTTGAATGGGATCTCCCTTCTGCTAGGGCCTTGGACCGGATCTCCCTTCTGCAAGGGCGTTGCACAGGATCTCCCTTCTGCTAGGGCGTTGCACAGGATCTCCCTTCTGCTAGGGCCTTGGACGGGATCTCCCTTCTGCTAGGGCCTTGGACGGGATCTCCCTTCTGCTGGGGCCTCGGACGGGATCTCCCTTCTGCTGGGGCCTTGGACGGGATCTCCCTTCTGCTAGGGCCTTGCACGGGATCTCTCTTCTGCTAGGGCCTTCCTAGGGGCTCCTCTTGCACAGGATCTCCCTTCTGCTAGGGCCTTGGACGGAATCTCCCTTCTGCTATGGCCTTGGACGGGATCTCCCTTCTGCTATGGCCTTGGACGGGATCTCCCTTCTGCTATGGCCTTGGACCGGATCTCCCTTCTGCTAGGGCCTTGGACCGGATCTCCCTTCTGCTAGGGCCTTGCAGGGGATCTCCCTTCTCCTAGGGCCTTGCACGGGATCTCCCTTCTGCTAGGGCTTTGCACAGGATCTCCCTGCTGCTAGGGCCTTGCACGGGATCTCCCTGCTGCTAGGGCCTTGGACGGGATCTCCCTTCTGCTAGGGCCTTTCCTAGGGGCTCCTCTTGCACAGGATCTCCCTTCTGCTTGGGCCTTGGACCGGATCTCCCTTCTGCTACGGCCTTGGACCGGATCTCTCTTCTGCTACGGCCTTGGATGGGATCTCCCTTCTGCAAGGGCGTTGCACAGGATCTCCCACATTGCACAGGATCTCCCTTCTGCTAGGGTGTTGCACAGGATCTCCCTTCTGCAAGGGCGTTGCACAGGATCTCCCATCTGCTAGGGCATTGCACAGGATCTCCCTTCTGCTAGGGTGTTGCACAGGATCTCCCTTCTGCTAGGGCCTTGCATGGGATCTCCCTTCTGCTAGGGCCTTGGACGGGATCTCCCTTCTGCTAGGGCCTTGGGCGGGATCTCCCTTCTGCTAGGGCCTTGGACGGGATCTCCCTGCTGCTAGGGCCTTGGACGGGATCTCCCTTCTGCTAGGGCCTTGGACGGGATGTCCCTTCTGCTAGGGCCTTGGACGGGATCTCCCTTCTGCTAGGGCCTTGGACGGGATCTCCCTGCGTCTAGGACCTTGGACGGGATCTCCCTTCTGCAAGGGCCTTGGACCGGATCTCCCTTCTGCTAGGGCCTTGGACTGATTCTCCCTTCTGCTAGGGCCTCCCACGGGATCTCCGTTCTGCTAGGGCCTCCCACGGGATCTCCGTTCTGCTAGGTCCTCGCACAGGATCTCCGTTCTGCTAGGGCCTCGGATGGGATCTCCCTTCTGCTAGGGCCTCGGATGGGATCTCCCTTCTGCTAGGGCCTCGGATGGGATCTCCCTTCTGCTAGGGCCTTGCACAGGATCTCCCTTCTGCTAGGACCTTGCACGGGATCTCCCTTCTGCTGGGTCCTTGGACCGGATCCCCCTTCTGCTGGGGCCTTGGACTGGATCCCCCTTCTGCTGGGGCCTTGGACCGGATCTCCCTTCTGCTGGGGCCTTGGACCGGATCTCCCTTCTGCTGGGGCCTTGGACAGCATCTCCCTTCTGCTGGGGCCTTGGACAGCATCTCCCTTCTGCTGGGGCCTTGGACCGGATCTCCCTTCTGCTGGGGCTTTGCATGGGATCTCCCTGCTGCTAGGGCCTTGCACGGGATCTCCCTGCTGCTAGGGCCTTGCACGGGATCTCCCTGCTGCTAGGACCTTGCACGGGATCTCCCTTCTGCTAGGGCCTTGCACGGGATCTCCCTTCTGCTGGGGCCTTGGATGGGATCTACCTTCTGCTAGGGCCTAAAACGGGATCTCCCTTCTGCTAGGGCCTTGCCTGGGATCTCCCTTCTGCTAGGGCCTTGGACGGGATCTCCCTTCTGCTGGGGCCTTGGATGGGATCTCCCTTCTGCTGGGGCCTTGGACGGGATCTCCCTTCTGCTGGGGCCTTGCACGGGATCTCCCTTCTGCTATTGCCTTTCCTAGGGGCTCCTCTTGCACAGGATCTCCCTTCTGCTAGAGCCTTGGACCGGATCTCCCTTCTGCTAGAGCCTTGCACAGGATCTCCCTTCTGCTAGAGCCTTGCAGGGGATCTCCCTTCTGCTATTGCCTTTCCTAGGGGCTCCTTTTGCACAGGATCTCCCTTCTGCTAGAGCCTTGGACCGGATCTCCCTTCTGCTAGAGCCTTGCACAGGATCTCCCTTCTGCTAGAGCCTTGCACAGGATCTCCCTTCTGCTATGGCCTTGGATGGGATCTCCCTTCTGCTAGGGCCTTGCACGGGATCTGCCTTCTGCTAGGACCTTGCACGGGATCTCCCTTCTGCTAGGGCCTTGCACGGGATCTCCCTTCTGCTAGGGCCTTGCACGGGATCTCCCTTCTGCTAGGGCCTTGCACGGGATCTGCCTTCTGCTAGGGCCTTGCACGGGATCTCCCTTCTGCTAGGTCCTTGGACGGGATCTCCCTTCTGCTAGGGCCTTGGACGGGATCTCCCTTCTGCTAGGGCCTTGCACGGGATCTCCCTTTTGCTAGGGCCTTGCACGGGATCTCCCTTTTGCTAGGGCCTTGCACGGGATCTCCCTGCTGCTAGGGCCTTGGACGGGATCTCCCTTCTGCTAGGGCCTTGGACGGGATCTCCCTTCTGCTAGGGCCTTGGACGGGATCTTCCTTCTCCTAGGGCCTTGGACGGGATCTCCCTTCTGCTAGGACCTTGGACGGGATCTCCCTTCTGCTAGGGCCTTGCACGGGATCTGTCTTCTGCTAGGGCCTTGCACGGGATCTCCCTTCTGCTAGGTCCTTGGACGGGATCTCCCTTCTGCTATTGCCTTTCCTAGGGGCTCCTCTTGCACAGGATCTCCCTTCTGCTAGAGCCTTGGACCGGATCTCCCTTCTGCTAGAGCCTTGCACAGGATCTCCCTTCTGCTAGAGCCTTGCAAAGGATCTCCCTTCTGCTATGGCCTTGGATGGGATCTCCCTTCTGCTATGGCCTTGGATGGGATCTCCCTTCTGCTAGGGCCTTGCACGGGATCTCCCTTCTGCTAGGGCCTTGCACGGGATCTTCCTTCTGCTAGGGTGTTGCACAGGATCTCCCTTCTGCTGGGGCCTTGGACGGGATCTCCCTTCTGCTAGGGCCTTGGACGGGATCTCCCTTCTGCTGGGGCCTTGCACGGGATCTCCCTTCTGCTAGGGCCTAAAACGGGATCTCCCTTCTGCTAGGGCCTAAAACGGGATCTCCCTTCTGCTAGGGCCTAAAACGGGAGCTCCCTTCTGCTGGGGCCTTGGACGGGATCGCCCTTTTGCTGGGGCCTTGCACAGGAGCGCCCTTTTGCTGGGGCCTTGCACGGGAGCGCCCTTTTGCTGGGGCCTTGCGCGGAAGCGCCCTTCTGCTGGGGCCTTGCGCGGGATCTCCCTTCTGCTGGGGCCTTGGACGGGATCTCCCTTCTGCTGGGGCCTTGGACGGGATCTCCCTTCTGCTGGGGCCTTGCACGGGATCTCCCTTCTGCTAGGGCCTTCCTAGGGGCTCCTCTTGCACAGGATCTCCCTTCTGCTAGGGCCTTGGACGGGATCTCCCTTCTGCTAGGGCCTTGGACCGGATCTCCCTTCTGCTAGGGCCTTGCACAGGATCACCCTTCTGCTAGGGCCTTTCACGGGATCTCCCTTCGCTAGGGCCTTGGACGGGATCTCCCTTCTGCTAGGGCCTCGGATGGGATCTCCCTTCTGCAAGGGCCTTGCACTGGATCTCCCTTCTGCTAGGACCTTGCACGGGATCCCCCTTCTGCTGGGGCCTTGGACCGGATCCCCCTTCTGCTGGGGCCTTGGACTGGATCCCCCTTCTGCTGGGGCCTTGGACCGGATCTCCCTTCTGCTGGTGCCTTGGACCGCATCTCCCTTCTGCTGGGGCCTTGGACCGGATCTCCCTTCTGCTGGGGCCTTGGACCGGATCTCCCTTCTGCTGGGGCCTTGCACGGGATCTCCCTGCTGCTGGGGCCTTGCACGGGATCTCCCTGCTGCTAGGGCCTTGCACGGGATCTCCCTGCTGCTAGGACCTTGCACGGGATCTACCTTCTGCTAGGGCCTTGCACGGGATCTCCCTTCTGCTAGGGCCTTGGACGGGATCTCCCTTCTGCTAGGGCCTTGGACGGGATCTCCCTTCTGCTGGGGCCTTGGACGGGATCTCCCTTCTGCTGGGGCCTTGGACTGGATCTCCCTTCTGCAAGGGCGTTGCACAGGATCTCCCTTCTGCTAGGGCGTTGCACAGGATCTCCCTTCTGCTAGGGCCTTGGACGGGATCTCCCTTCTGCTAGGGCCTTGGACGGGATCTCCCTTCTGCTAGGGCCTTGGACCGGATCTCCCTTCTGCTAGGGCCTTGGACGGGATCTCCCTTCTGCTAGGGCCTTTCCTAGGGGCTCTTGCAGAGGATCTCCCTTCTGCTTGGGCCTTGGACCGGATCTCCCTTCTGCTACGGCCTTGGATGGGATCTCCCTTCTGCTAGGGCCTTGGACCGGATCTCCCTTCTGCAAGGGTGTTGCACAGAATCTCCCTTCTGCTAGGGCCTAAAACGGGATCTCCCTTCTGCTAGGGCCTAAAACGGGATCTCCCTTCTGCTGGGGCCTTGGACGGGATCGCCCTTCTGCTGGGGCCTTGGACGGGATCGCCCTTCTGCTGGGGCCTTGCACGGGAGCGCCCTTCTGCTGGGGCCTTGCACGGGAGCGCCCTTCTGCTGGGGCCTTGCGCGGGAGTGCCTTTCTGCTGGGGCCTTGCGCGGGATCTCCCTTCTGCTGGGGCCTTGGACGGGATCTCCCTTCTGCTAGGGCCTTGGACAGGATCTCCCTTCTGCTGGGGCCTTGGTCGGGATCACCCTTCTGCTAGGGCCTTGGTCGGGATCTCCCTTCTGCTAGGGCCTTGGTTGGGATCTCCCTTCTGCTAGGGCCTTGGTCGGGATCTCCCTTCGCTAGGGCCTTGTACGGGATCTCCCTTCGCTAGGGCCTTGGACGGGATCTCCCTTCGCTAGGGCCTTGGATGGGATCTCCCTTCTGCTAGGGCCTCGGACGGGATCTCCCTTCTGCTAGGGCCTCAGACGGGATCTCCCTTCTGCTAGGGCCTCGGACGGGATCTCCCTTCTGCTAGGGCCTTGCACGGGATCTCCCTTCTGCTAGGGCCTTGCACGGGATCTCCCTTCTGCTAGGACCTTGGACCGGATCCCCCTTCTGCTGGGGCCTTGGACCGGATCCCCCTTCTGCTGGGGCCTTGGACCGGATCTCCCTTCTGCTGGGGCCTTGGACAGCATCTCACTTCTGCTGGGGCCTTGGACCGGATCTCCCTTCTGCTGGGGCCTTGGACCGGATCTCCCTTCTGCTGGGGCTTTGCACGGGATCTCCCTGCTGCTAGGGCCTTGCACGGGATCTCCCTGCTGCTAGGGCCTTGCACGGAATCTCCCTGCTGCTAGGGCCTTGCACGGGATCTCCCTGCTGCTAGGACCTTGCACGGGATCTACCTTCTGCTAGGGCCTTGCACGGGATCTCCCTTCTGCTAGGGCCTTGCCTGGGATCTCCCTTCTGCTAGGGCCTTGCACGGGATCTCCCTTCTGCTGGGGCCTTGCACGGGATCTCCCTTCTGCTAGGGCCTTGCACGGGATCTCCCTTCTGCTAGGGCCTTGCACGGGATCTCTCTTCTGCTGGGGCCTTGGACGGGATCTCCCTGCTGCTAGGGCCGTGCACGGGATCTCCCTGCTGCTAGGGCCTTGCACAGGATCTCCCTTCTGCTAGAGCCTTGGACGGGATCTCCCTTCTGCTAGGGCCTTTCCTAGGGGCTCCTCTTGCAGAGGATCTCCCTTCTGCTTGGGCCTTGGACCGGATCTCCCTTCTGCTACGGCCTTGGATGGGATCTCCCTTCTGCTAGGGCCTTGGACCGGATCTCCCTTCTGCAAGGGCGTTGCACAGGATCTCCCTTCTGCTAGGGCGTTGCACAGGATCTCCCTTCTGCTAGGGCCTTGGACCGGATCTCCCTTCTGCTAGGGCCTTGGACCGGATCTCCCTTCTGCTAGGGCCTTGGACGGGATCTCCCTTCTGCTAGGGCCTTGCAGGGGATCTCCCTTCTGCTAGGGCCTTGCAGGGGATCTCCCTTCTGCTAGGGCCTTGCAGGGGATCTCCCTTCTGCTAGGGCCTTGCAGGGGATATCCCTTCTGCTAGGGCCTTGCAGGGGATCTCCCTTCTGCTAGGGCCTTGGACAGGATCTCCCTTCTGCTAGGGCCTTTCCTAGGGGCTCCTCTTGCAGATGATCTCCCTTCTGCTTGGGCCTTGGACCGGATCTCCCTTCTGCTACGGCCTTGAATGGGATCTCCCTTCTGCTAGGGCCTTGGACCGGATCTCCCTTCTGCAAGGGCGTTGCACAGGATCTCCCTTCTGCTAGGGCGTTGCACAGGATCTCCCTTCTGCTAGGGCCTTGGACGGGATCTCCCTTCTGCTAGGGCCTTGGACGGGATCTCCCTTCTGCTGGGGCCTCGGACGGGATCTCCCTTCTGCTGGGGCCTTGGACGGGATCTCCCTTCTGCTAGGGCCTTGCACGGGATCTCTCTTCTGCTAGGGCCTTCCTAGGGGCTCCTCTTGCACAGGATCTCCCTTCTGCTAGGGCCTTGGACGGAATCTCCCTTCTGCTATGGCCTTGGACGGGATCTCCCTTCTGCTATGGCCTTGGACGGGATCTCCCTTCTGCTATGGCCTTGGACCGGATCTCCCTTCTGCTAGGGCCTTGGACCGGATCTCCCTTCTGCTAGGGCCTTGCAGGGGATCTCCCTTCTCCTAGGGCCTTGCACGGGATCTCCCTTCTGCTAGGGCTTTGCACAGGATCTCCCTGCTGCTAGGGCCTTGCACGGGATCTCCCTGCTGCTAGGGCCTTGGACGGGATCTCCCTTCTGCTAGGGCCTTTCCTAGGGGCTCCTCTTGCACAGGATCTCCCTTCTGCTTGGGCCTTGGACCGGATCTCCCTTCTGCTACGGCCTTGGACCGGATCTCTCTTCTGCTACGGCCTTGGATGGGATCTCCCTTCTGCAAGGGCGTTGCACAGGATCTCCCACATTGCACAGGATCTCCCTTCTGCTAGGGTGTTGCACAGGATCTCCCTTCTGCAAGGGCGTTGCACAGGATCTCCCATCTGCTAGGGCATTGCACAGGATCTCCCTTCTGCTAGGGTGTTGCACAGGATCTCCCTTCTGCTAGGGCCTTGCATGGGATCTCCCTTCTGCTAGGGCCTTGGACGGGATCTCCCTTCTGCTAGGGCCTTGGGCGGGATCTCCCTTCTGCTAGGGCCTTGGACGGGATCTCCCTGCTGCTAGGGCCTTGGACGGGATCTCCCTTCTGCTAGGGCCTTGGACGGGATGTCCCTTCTGCTAGGGCCTTGGACGGGATCTCCCTTCTGCTAGGGCCTTGGACGGGATCTCCCTGCGTCTAGGACCTTGGACGGGATCTCCCTTCTGCAAGGGCCTTGGACCGGATCTCCCTTCTGCTAGGGCCTTGGACTGATTCTCCCTTCTGCTAGGGCCTCCCACGGGATCTCCGTTCTGCTAGGGCCTCCCACGGGATCTCCGTTCTGCTAGGTCCTCGCACAGGATCTCCGTTCTGCTAGGGCCTCGGATGGGATCTCCCTTCTGCTAGGGCCTCGGATGGGATCTCCCTTCTGCTAGGGCCTCGGATGGGATCTCCCTTCTGCTAGGGCCTTGCACAGGATCTCCCTTCTGCTAGGACCTTGCACGGGATCTCCCTTCTGCTGGGTCCTTGGACCGGATCCCCCTTCTGCTGGGGCCTTGGACTGGATCCCCCTTCTGCTGGGGCCTTGGACCGGATCTCCCTTCTGCTGGGGCCTTGGACCGGATCTCCCTTCTGCTGGGGCCTTGGACAGCATCTCCCTTCTGCTGGGGCCTTGGACAGCATCTCCCTTCTGCTGGGGCCTTGGACCGGATCTCCCTTCTGCTGGGGCTTTGCATGGGATCTCCCTGCTGCTAGGGCCTTGCACGGGATCTCCCTGCTGCTAGGGCCTTGCACGGGATCTCCCTGCTGCTAGGACCTTGCACGGGATCTCCCTTCTGCTAGGGCCTTGCACGGGATCTCCCTTCTGCTGGGGCCTTGGATGGGATCTACCTTCTGCTAGGGCCTAAAACGGGATCTCCCTTCTGCTAGGGCCTTGCCTGGGATCTCCCTTCTGCTAGGGCCTTGGACGGGATCTCCCTTCTGCTGGGGCCTTGGATGGGATCTCCCTTCTGCTGGGGCCTTGGACGGGATCTCCCTTCTGCTGGGGCCTTGCACGGGATCTCCCTTCTGCTATTGCCTTTCCTAGGGGCTCCTCTTGCACAGGATCTCCCTTCTGCTAGAGCCTTGGACCGGATCTCCCTTCTGCTAGAGCCTTGCACAGGATCTCCCTTCTGCTAGAGCCTTGCAGGGGATCTCCCTTCTGCTATTGCCTTTCCTAGGGGCTCCTTTTGCACAGGATCTCCCTTCTGCTAGAGCCTTGGACCGGATCTCCCTTCTGCTAGAGCCTTGCACAGGATCTCCCTTCTGCTAGAGCCTTGCACAGGATCTCCCTTCTGCTATGGCCTTGGATGGGATCTCCCTTCTGCTAGGGCCTTGCACGGGATCTGCCTTCTGCTAGGACCTTGCACGGGATCTCCCTTCTGCTAGGGCCTTGCACGGGATCTCCCTTCTGCTAGGGCCTTGCACGGGATCTCCCTTCTGCTAGGGCCTTGCACGGGATCTGCCTTCTGCTAGGGCCTTGCACGGGATCTCCCTTCTGCTAGGTCCTTGGACGGGATCTCCCTTCTGCTAGGGCCTTGGACGGGATCTCCCTTCTGCTAGGGCCTTGCACGGGATCTCCCTTTTGCTAGGGCCTTGCACGGGATCTCCCTTTTGCTAGGGCCTTGCACGGGATCTCCCTGCTGCTAGGGCCTTGGACGGGATCTCCCTTCTGCTAGGGCCTTGGACGGGATCTCCCTTCTGCTAGGGCCTTGGACGGGATCTTCCTTCTCCTAGGGCCTTGGACGGGATCTCCCTTCTGCTAGGACCTTGGACGGGATCTCCCTTCTGCTAGGGCCTTGCACGGGATCTGTCTTCTGCTAGGGCCTTGCACGGGATCTCCCTTCTGCTAGGTCCTTGGACGGGATCTCCCTTCTGCTATTGCCTTTCCTAGGGGCTCCTCTTGCACAGGATCTCCCTTCTGCTAGAGCCTTGGACCGGATCTCCCTTCTGCTAGAGCCTTGCACAGGATCTCCCTTCTGCTAGAGCCTTGCAAAGGATCTCCCTTCTGCTATGGCCTTGGATGGGATCTCCCTTCTGCTATGGCCTTGGATGGGATCTCCCTTCTGCTAGGGCCTTGCACGGGATCTCCCTTCTGCTAGGGCCTTGCACGGGATCTTCCTTCTGCTAGGGCCTTGCACGGGATCTCCCTTCTGCTAGGTCCTTGGACGGGATCTCCCTTCTGCTAGGGCCTTGGATGGGATCTCCCTTCTGCTAGGGCCTTGCACGGGATCTCCCTGCTGCTAGGGCCTTGCACGGGATCTCCCTTTTGCTAGGGCCTTGCACGGGATCTTCCTGCTGCTAGGGCCTTGCACGGGATCTCCCTGCTGCTAGGGCCTTGGACGGGATCTCCCTTCTGCTAGGGCCTTGCACGGGATCTCCCTTCTGCTAGGGCCTTGGACGGGATCTCCCTTCTGCTAGGGCCTTGGGTGGGATCTCCCTTCTGCTAGGGCCTTGGGTGGGATCTCCCTTCTGCTAGGGCCTTGGACCGGATCTCCCTTCTGCTAGGGCCTTGGGTGGGATCTCCCTTCTGCTAGGGCCTTGGGTGGGATCTCCCTTCTGCTAGGGCCTTGGACCGGATCTCCCTTCTGCTAGGCCTTGGACCGGATCTCCCTTCTCCTAGGGCCTTGGACGGGATCTCCCTTCTCCTAGGGCCTTGGACGGGATCTCCCTTCTGCTAGGACCTTGGACGGGATCTCCCTTCTGCTAGGGCCTTGCACGGGATCTGCCTTCTGCTAGGGCCTTGCACGGGATCTCCCTTCTGCTAGGTCCTTGGACGGGATCTCCCTTCTGCTATTGCCTTTCCTAGGGGCTCCTCTTGCACAGGATCTCCCTTCTGCTAGAGCCTTGGACCGGATCTCCCTTCTGCTAGAGCCTTGCACAGGATCTCCCTTCTGCTAGAGCCTTGCAAAGGATCTCCCTTCTGCTATGGCCTTGGATGGGATCTCCCTTCTGCTAGGGCCTTGCACGGGATCTCCCTTCTGCTAGGACCTTGCACGGGATCTCCCTTCTGCTAGGGCCTTGCACGGGATCTTCCTTCTGCTAGGGCCTTGCACGGGATCTCCCTTCAGCTAGGTCCTTGGACGGGATCTCCCTTCTGCTAGGGCCTTGGACAGGATCTCCCTTCTGCTAGGGCCTTGCACGGGATCTTCCTGCTGCTAGGGCCTTGCACGGGATCTCCCTTTTGCTAGGGCCTTGCACGGGATCTTCCTGCTGCTAGGGCCTTGCACGGGATCTCCCTTCTGCTAGGGCCTTGGACGGGATCTCCCTTCTGCTAGGGCCTTGGGTGGGATCTCCCTTCTGCTAGGGCCTTGGACCGGATCTCCCTTCTGCTAGGGCCTTGGGTGGGATCTCCCTTCTGCTAGGGCCTTGGGTGGGATCTCCCTTCTGCTAGGGCCTTGGACCGGATCTCCCTTCTGCTAGGCCTTGGACCGGATCTCCCTTCTGTTAGGACCTTGGACCGGATCTCCCTTCTGCTAGGGCCTTTCCTAGGGGCTCCTCTTGCACAGGATCTCCCTTCTGCTAGGGCCTTGGACCGGATCTCCCTTCTGCTAGGGCCTTGCACAGGATGTCCCTTCTGCTAGGGCCTTGCACAGGATCTCCCTTCTGCTAGGATCTCCCTTCTGCTAGGGCCTTTCCTAGGGGCTCCTCTTGCACAGGATCTCCCTTCTGCTAGTGCCTTGGACTGGATCTCCCTTCTGGTAGGGCCTTGCACAGGATCTCCCTTCTGCTAGGGCCTTGGACCGGATCTCCCTTCTGCTAGGGCCTTGGACCGGATCTCCCTTCTGGTAGGGCCTTGCACAGGATCTCCCTTCTGCTAGGGCCTTGCACAGGATCTCCCTTCTGCTAGGGCCTTTCCTAGGGGCTCCTCTTGCACAGGATCTCCCTTCTGCTAGGGCCTTGGACCGGATCTCCCTTCTGCTAGGGCCTTGCACAGGATCTCCCATCTGCTAGGGCCTTGGACCGGATCTCCCTTCTGCTAGGGCCTTGCACAGGATCTCCCTTCTGCTTGGGCCTTTCCGAGGGGCTCCTCTTGCACAGGATCTGCCCCTCCCCCCCCCCCCGGACAGGATCCCCGCGAGGCAGGTGTGACAGACACTGACATCTCTTGTAGTTCACTTACTTTGTTTTCACACCTAAAGCCCCCCTCCATGCTACATTTCTTTTTCCAGCAAACCGAAATAATGGCCTTACAACTCCTGCAGCAACTACAGAGATGAAATTAATTTTAATGATTCTAGGGGGTCAACAATTAGCAGTTTTGAGTTAAAAAAAAAAAATCAAAACATCCCAAACTGAGGCATTAACGTGCAGAGTCTCAGCTTTTCCACTGCAATAATGGACATAATAAAGACGACCTATGCCTTTGGCGTTGTTCACAGAAGTATTTTTTAATATGTTCAGCTCTTTAATAGTGATCCCCCACCTCCCACGCGCATAGACACATTTAATCAACGTTTGTATCTTATCCGCACCAATAGTTGCTTGAGTGTTCATCCTGTGCCCTTTTCACACTATTTTTTTCACAACTGTTTACTGATAAAGCACCTTCACTGTGGGAACTAGGGATGCTTTTCAGGGATTCACAATATCTTGCACTTAGTCCCAGGTCACAATGTTCTGAAGTTGTTTATACTGACTCTCAATTTTCAAAAGCAATATACAGAGTGCTTGAGCGAACGGTAGAGTTTAGCGCACTGCACTACTGGGCACTGGGACCTCAATGATTACAGACGGAGCATCACAGCAATAGAAACAGATGCAAGGTCCCTTTATGTGTTGCTTTACTTTCTGTTTTGTGTAGGAAGAACCACACCCACATATGGAGCCGAGCGACTTACTTCACATAATTTATAATAAGACACACAGTGGCACAATCCACTTCTCTGCTGCAGGCACAGGCTCCCAGCCTCCCTGCGGGCAATCCTGATACTGCTCAAAGCAGCATCAGCATTGGCTGGGAGTGCCCAGCCAGGGCGCGTCCCAGGCAGACTGGGAGATCGTGCCTGCTCTCTCCAGCCCGGCAACTGGGTTGCTGGAGTGGAGACAGCCTACTGCGCATGTGTGTTTGGCCACCCGGCCAAACATTCATGCCCTTTGAGGGGGAATGCTGTGCACTCCCTGCTCGTCACCCCTGCGGCCCTGCCCCTTTTACAAGGAAATAATAATAAACACAGATGTAGGAGCCACCCCTGGGTCTGTGTGTGTGGTGTGCAAATATGTGCAGTGTCCTATACCAGGGAAACATAACAACAAGTTGTAAAAAAAAAAAATAGGAAGTGCATAACACAAGCAACCGCCAGGTGCCTCTTGGATAGCGCTGCCAACTGGCCCACTTTGTTGTCATCAGCTCTTTCTTATTCAGACAGGAGGTCCTGCCCGTCCTAAATGCGCCTACGATGGAAAGATGTAGAGTAAGCAATAACGACTAAACCCCCCCAACACCCCAGATACGTGTTATGAGGTTCTCGAATGTTTGTGTGTCACCCTCCCAACTTTACAAATGTGGCTACTGGGGCTCTAGCTTTTTAAGGTATAAGCACATGGCACATAAATTAAAAACAAGTTACCTGCTCATACCATAATGTAACGAAGGGCCAACATGTTTCATTGCCAGCTAAACATTGTGTGCAGTTTCATCAAGTCGAAGGGACCCAACAGTACATCATACCTCGTCGCCACCTTTGGTTTTGTGTCTCCCGTGTGGCAGAAGAGCGCCTCTTGCCTAGCAGGCAGACCCAGTAACCTCTGGTATACCTACACCTGGTGGCGATGCGCTACGCTTAGAAGGACCGCAGCTGAATGCAAGAGAAGGTGGCATGATCATCAACGCAGGACTAAAGAGAAACTGGCCGGGAACCTGAAGGTTGTATTGAGGCTGGAGGAGGACCAGACTTCCCAGAGGAGGTGAACACACTGGAGGAGCATGGGGGCATTAGACATAGCAGCAGGGCTGGTTACTGGAGTTGAGGTTATGGAGAGTGCTGACCTGCTAGATGTGGAAAATGCCATGTATTGATTTGTCAGACATTGCATCATTTATTAAAAAGATGTGCACCATGCTGATCATTAGAGCAGGAGGCAGATATGTATTGTGTGATACAGTTGCAGCATAAAATATCAAAATCATCAAAAATATTGCATTATCATGTTCTCTCATACTGCACTGCACATTAATACAGCTGTTTCCCACGCACACACCTTAGCATCCTAGGGCAGAAGTGTATGCGTCGTTCCACCAAGGCCACATAACGTACAAAATACTTTTGTTACACCAAACCCTGGCACTTTGAACACAATCTGTCCTGCATTTACAAAGCGTTTGTTTTTCTGTATTACAACTTTTGTGCCGCGTGCCTGACCTTTAATGCTGTTTCACATTCACCAAAGCACGGCAAGGCGGTTTGCTATGGTTCGGGTGGTTTATCCTATACCATATAATGTTCTGCACCACATAATGCTGCTTTCTATTACCTTGTGTTGAACCATGTGTTACATGTGTTGAGCATGAGTCATTCTAGGAATCTTACTCATGTAATTAAATGCAAGGCCAGATACCATAATATCTTTCAACATGATTTAAAAAATTTTTTTTACATACTTGAGAGAGGATTCAAATGTAATATATTTTTGTAGGTCCTCAACAATGTATCATTCCATCTGAGCAGCTTTCTGTCGCACACATAGACCGAGGAATACACTTTGAGGATGAGGAATGTGTCTCCTAGTCAGGCACGGATCCTCTGCTTGGGTGGAGGATCGTTCCCCCCCCCCCCACCCCACCAGCACAGCAGCTGCAAACCTTTTACCAAAACACAATAGTAAATTATGTTTATTATCGTTTTTTGGTAAAAGTGGCGAGGCCACAGGCTGTGATGAGCACTGCTCCCCCTCACTGCGCATGTAGGTTTGGCCAGCCGTCTCTGGCCGGCCAAACACACATCGCAATAGGTACGTTCATTTTTAAAAATGAATTCAACCCCACCTGCCCCCCACCTGTGTGCGCGCCGCCCCGCCCTTATTGACCACCGCGAGCCGCTCCTGCTGGTAGTCCTCCCTTTCTGCCCAAAATCAATCCTGTCGGTAACGCTGGCTTACTTGAACTATGGTGCAAGCGTGCCTGCGTTGGTCATAGCAGGAATACAGTGTGCCAGCACAAGGAGGACATTGAACTGCAACTTTTCTTAAAAAATATTTACATAATATATGTGACGAAGTTCACTACTCTGCAGCATACTGTCAAATAACCTTTAACCGATCTGCACCATGGGGCAGGTGTGCCATTCTTACAGGGAATGGGCCGTAGCAAAGCACTTGCTGTTCTGAAGTGCGTGAACGAGAGAGGACATACATGCTTCTTAGAAAGATAAGTAGAATGTTTGCTCTCTCCTTGTGCTGGGACTCTGTGTGGCTAGTCCCAATGCAGGGGCACTTCCACCGTAGTGGAGTAGTGCCTGATTTAAAAGCAGGATTGCGTGTGAGCAGGAAGGGAGAACTTCATGCACAAAAACAATCCTTAGGGGCTTAGCTCTAGATATGTGTGCTACAGAAAGCAGTACACATGGAAAGAGGAAATAACCATGACAGGTAATGGTGGCCATGCTTGTTATGGCTTTGTTGGTCACTAATACAAATATTAATAGTAACTCACGAGGACAAGTCATTCATTGAAAAAGTTGAACGTACACTTGTGTATGTGTGTGAAGAGTTCTGCTGCACCCCTTTCATGTAACTTTGGGTGCTAGAATGTATTCGGTACCGTGTAGTGCTACTAAACGACAATATGTTTAAAAAGTTACCAAGTTACCTATGTCTGTTCATTAAATGCATGTGAAGAACAACACATTCCATTTTTTCCAAAACTTTTTATTGGGCTTTTATACTATACATTCATCACGGAAATCGGCTTTAATCGCAGAAAAAAGAAACTGTCACCCACAGCCTTCTTGCAGTGAATGATTCATAGGAACTGACCCATGAAAATATTTATGGAGTAAGAAAAAATAAAACATATTAGTAAAACAGACTGAGGCAGCAGTTGAAATTCAACACTTTTCTGAAATCGAGAATATTGTAAACACTGCAAGCATTACGTAAAGTATTGTAAACAGCTTGTGTGGGCACCAGTGTCCCAGTGCGTTAAAGATGGGGTGAGGATCCCCATGGATACATCAGGGATGTTAAAGAAAGTTTGGTAGGAAACCTCCAGTATGATGTGGAATGAAAGAAAAACTTTTATACTGGGGGGTGATTCAGGGCAAACAGGTGGAACTGGGAAGGTTAGTAGCTCAGGCAGCTACAATGAGCCATAGTGGCCTACTGGGATCACAGAGCATGGAAGGCTATGTAAATGAAGGAATGAGGGGGTGTGGAGGGGTAAGGGTCCCCCAGGATGAGCCTTCCGATTAATGAGCTTTCGGTAGAGGGACTGCGTGAGGATATGCACAGAGATGCAAGGGAATCATCGAGCGTGGGATGTGGTGACTCTGGGAGCCCTAAATTTCACAGGAGAAGAAGAGAGTATGTCTTAGATGGTGGAAGGGGATCCCCTGTAATGAGATCTTTAAGTTGTGTAAGTATTGTGTCCCGGGCTGCCGCTATGGAGTGTTTCAAAGTTGTCTGGTCTCTTCCCAGTGCAATGCTGAATTATCCACCTCCCCCCAACACATGCACTGGGAAATGGTCAGGGAGTGTTGAGCTGTCCAGGGGAGGATCAACAGGCGTTTTGCGAGGAGGAGACCTAGATTTGCAAGACGTGCTAGAACCTTTTGGTTCTCTCCGCTGCAAAACAGGCCCAGAGCCGTCAGCTCCCAGGTACCTCATGCACTGAATTCTTTGATTGTTGCTAGGGTGGAGTGTATTGTTTGCCAGTAGAGGCTTAAGGCAGGACAGGTCCAAAGCATGTTCTTCGGGTAGGCTGGCTGAGTTTGTCATCTAGGGCCCAACAAATTAGCCATTGCAAACCTGATTTTCAAGGGTTGGAGTGAGATGCGCCCTATGTGGTACCATAAATTGTATTTTTTTTAAACACATGTTTCTGGAGACTGAGTGCAGAGATTCTAGGGCCCTGGTCCACTCAGTCATGTAGCTGTCGGCCGAAGTCCTCCTCTTAGAGCTGTCCAAGTCACATCAACAAGGGTACTGTATGGTCTCTTAGTGCTTTATATAGCCATGTTAATTAAACTACATCCCTCCCCATAACATATATTGTAATACCCCAGCGTCCATGTAAGTTGGCCATACAGTAAGATTTGTCCTAAGGGGATGAGGTAATCCTGCTGCAGCTGGCAGACGGTAGGAGTTGAGCATTTTGGAATGGATCTCCTACTGTGTCAAATTTAGTGGTTGTGCCAGATGGATAGATGGTCAGCTGGTAAAGGACCCAAGAGTCCGGGGAGACCCTGTAGGGGGATCAAGTTGGAGCAGAATGGGATGTTTTGTCAGTTGGACGATTCTGACCACGAATTTCCTGGCAACCCCTACATGGAAGGACCTGGAGCGAAGTTGTTTAGTTTTGGGGTGTAAAAGTTGATGTAATGTATGTTGGGGGAGAGGGCCATCCCCTGTACTTGTCTCATAGAGGTTTTGTCCCGTTATCTAGCAGGCGACCCATTGTAATTGTGGTGTCAGATAGTAGACCTCATATGAAGGTGCTCCAAGGCCGCGTGGCACAGTTTTGTTCAAGCCACCCTTCTCCTCTGCCTGCTCCACAGCAGGTCCCCCAGCGGATAATCCAAGTCTCGGAAGAATTGTCAACTGGGAAATACCAGGACATTGTTAAAATAGTATAGTAGTCTGGGGAGGACTTTCATTTTGGCGAGGGCTACTCAACCGGTTAGGGGGAGTGGGAGTCTTGGCAGAAGCCCATTTGGGCCGTAGGAGGTGAGAATGCCCGCTGCTGGTTACCGTCTGAAAGGTCTTGTGTGTGATAAAGTCAGATCCCCAGTTAAGAGATTGCAGCCTCCTTCCGTGGCAGTGTGAAACCACCTGGTTGTATATTCTGTTGGGACATGTCCCTGCGGAATGCAAAGACACAGGATTTCCCCCAGTTCACCCGGAGGCTGGCGAGCTGCTTGAGGTCACAGAAGGTCTCTGAGATGGCAGCTAACTCCATTCATGCATCTCGTTTATTCAGAAGAACATCCTCGGCATAGAGTGAAATTGCATGTGTGGTCTCGTCTTGGAGGACTCCCCACTGCTGTCCCACTAAGTGGAGTCGATGAGCCAGTAGATCCATGGCGTTTGCGAAGAAGATTGGAGAGAGGGGACAGCCCTGTCGTGTGCCTCGGTTGAATCGGAATGGGGCCGCCTACTCGTACTCTAGAGGTTGGGCCCATATATAACAGTTTTGTATATACCAGTGGTTTAGAGCCTATCCCCATCTTCCATAGGACCTCGAAGAGAACATGTTCCGTTGCTGTTGCATATAAACATTGCAACATGAAGACATAAGGATTATAAATAATTTGAGCATCAATGAATGTTACATGTTGACTACATTAGAATGCCATAATTATATTTTGTACTAATTTGGTTATTTTATTAAGTGTGAACATTAGAATGTAATATTCTATTCATTATTTCATATTTTCAGCATACATTTAACATTTTTAATGCTTATGTCAGTGTCATGTTTCAGAGGATGAACCAAGGTCGCCTGAGCAACAGCCTATCACTGATGTGGATCTTGACCTCGATTCCTTTCTGCTCTCCGTGGATGAAGACCCTTTCAACCAACTCATGAAAACAATCAATCGTTCTCCTGAAATCCTGGTAAGGGATGAACACGTATGTCAAAGTGAACCAAACCGGACTGTTCCTCATACACCTGCTGCACACTGTGCGGCAAAAGATCAGGATCATGCCCAAGTCACTTTTGAGCTAAATGTACTTGGTGTCCAGCAGCGTATGACAGAAGAAGGGAAGTCAGGGATGGAAACCTTATCAGGCACTCTAGAAGAAGTCTTGAAGTGTCTCAGCCCCAAAGAGGTCTTGACAGAGGCTATAAGAGATAACCATTCTTGGCTCTTGGGCTTTATGCAATTGATGTCACCTTAGCTGACATTGCTGGTGTTGTGATAGAGAAGACCAAACAACAGCTGCCTTTTACATCAAGAACTACTGATGCAGGCACCCATCTCAACTCAGTCCTAATATGATGAAACCTTTGGTAATTGAATGGATTCCAAGATGGATTCCCTAATTTCAACTATGAGTGTCCTCAACAGCAACGTTGTCGCTGTATTCCAAAATCAGTCCACCCTTGCCAGGGATTTCCATGCAGGCTTCACGGCAGTCACTAATGTTCTCTCTGACTTGGGGCCTACATCTGCTACCTCTGCGGAATCTGTATTAGATGCATGTCTAAATATGGCAGATCCCCTATTGCAAACAGAACCACAAACAAGGGAGGCAGCACTGTCATCAGAGGATGAAGATATAGGCCCTAATTATAATTATGGCGGTAAAAAAGCCCACCGCTGTGGTGATGGCCACCAACATACCGTCACTGTGGCTACCATTCGCCCACTATATTATGATCACTGCTGGACTTCTGCCGCAAGAAGGGTGGAAATCCGGCAGTGATCATACTGGTGGACGGTGGTAAGCTGGCGCTGCTATCACCAGCACCGCCACGCCAGTAGACCGCCGTCAGCTGTATCGTGACCTGTGATACGGCCTGGCGGTGTTCTGCTGGCAGGGCACTGCTGGCGGTAGCAGCGCCCCTTCCCATTCCCTACCGGAAGACCTCCTCGCCCAAAGTAAGTCGGGCTTCCAACAGGAAAGTGGTGTGGAGTCTTGTGTTTGTGTGTGTGTTTGAGTGTGAGCATGAATGTGTGAGTGTGTGTGTGTTAATGCGTCTGTGTGTGTTGTTTATGTTTGCATGGTTGTATGCGTGTGAGTAAATGCGTGTAAGAATGGTGAAGTGAGTGCGTGTCCGCATGTCAGTGGGACTGTTGTGTAAGAATGTGTGCGAGCATGTCTGGAAGTAGGCGTGTATGAATACTTGTATGCCAGTGTGAGTGATTGGGTGTATGCATGGTGCGTGTCTGCGGGTGTGTGCGTGTAAGGGGGGTGGATTGAGAGGATTGGAGGGGTGGTGGATGTCAGGTATGTATTTGGGAGGGGAGCCGCCTACCTGTGACAGGGAAGGAATTCCCTGTCACCGGTAGGGCCTACTGCCATGGTTTTTGTGGAGTTGCTAACGGCACGAAAACCATGGTGGTAATCAGGCTCATAATGCCGCTGGCAGTACTATGCCAGCCGCCGGGCTGGAGAGTGACATCTCCAGCCCGGTGGCTGATACCGCCATGGCGGTATGAGTGGAGAAGTGGCGGGTTGGCTGCAGCCAACCCGCCATTCTCATAATATGGCGGTATGTACCGCCACATTACCACTCACCACCGGGGTCATAATGACCCCCATAGAGTTTCAAACCAGAATTATTGTGAGGTGACCATTACTGGGTACCATTAAGCCAGTTATATATTTAGTACTGTGTTTGTGGTCGTGCCCTGTACTGTGTTTGTGGTCATGCCCTGTACATCACATTCATCTTCAGTCCTGTGTTGTTGTCATGGTGTTTTTTTTGTTCATCTGTTCTTGTCATGAAGTGACCTTTTTATCTAATGGTAATGTCCACTTGATTATATTTATGTTCTGCAAATTTTTTTTTATAACAAATGTGTGTTGCTTTACAGTTTTTTTTCTTTTTATTATGATAGCAGATTTGAAAATACTGATGTCCTCAACTTCACCAAATAAACTTAAAGAGCTGGAGTTTATTTTGACACTGTATTCAAATACAAAATATGCTTTTTTCATAAGGAAATTGTATTTGATTTATTTTGTATTTGTATTAAGTGTGTGTAGGAGGCTGTCCTGGCTTGTAGTGGGTACCAGAGGTACTTACACCTTGTGCCAGGTCCAGTTATCCCTTATTAGTGTAGAAGAGGTGTTGCTAGCAGCTTAGACTGATAGAAGGTAGCTATGGCAAAGCAGCTTAGGCTGAACTAGGAGACATGCAAAGCTCCTACTATACCACTTATATCATATGCACAATATCATAAGAAAACACAATACACAGAGTTACTAAAAATAGAGGTACTTTATTTTTATGACAATATGCCAAAAGTATCTCATTGAGTACCCTCAGTAAGAAGGTAAGTAATATACACAAGTTATATGTGCACAAACCAAAATTAGGTAAGTAATCGCAAGAAAAGTAATGCAAACAGTGTAGAATTACAATAGGTTGCAATAGGAGAACATAGATATAGGGGCAGCACAAACCATATACTCCAAAAGTGGAATGCGAACCACGAATGGACCCCAGACCTATGTGAGCTTGTAGAGGGTCGCTGGGACTGTAAGAAAACAGTGAGGGTTACCAAAATACCCCAAGACCCTGAAAAGTAGGAGTAAAGGGTCGCGGTTAGGGTTTTTGGATGATGCTGTGGCTCAGGAAGGACCAGGATGTCGCCTTTTGGAGGAGGAGACAGAGGGGCGCTCAGCAACTCAGAGAGCCCTCGCAGAAGCAGGCACCACCTGCAGAAGTACCCCAACAGGCACTTAGAAGAAGAGTGAACCGGAGTCCACGCGAAGTTACAAAAGGGGGTCCCACGACGTCGAAGGACAACTCAGAAGGTTGTGCACTGCAGGACGGAGTGCTGGGGACCCAGGCTAGGCTGTGCACGAAGGAAATCCTGGAAGAGTGCACAGGAGCCAGAGCAGCTGCAAATCACGAGGTACACAGCTTTGCAGTCTAGCGTGGGGAGGCAAGGACTTACCTCCACCAAACTTGGACTGAAGAGTCACTGACTGTGGGAGTCACTTGGACAGAGTTGCTGTGTTCCAGGGACCACGCTCGTCAGGATGAGAGGGGACGCAGAGGACCAGTGATGCAGTCTTTTGGTGCCTGCGTTAGCAGGGGGAAGATTCCGTCGACCCACGGAAGATTTCTTCGGAGCTTCTGGTGCAGGGTGAAGGCAGGCTACCCCCAGAGCATGCACCACCAGGAAACAGTCGAGAAAGCCGGCAGGATTAGGCGCTACAATGTTGCTGGTAGTCGTCTTGCTACGTTGTTGTGGTTTTGCAGGCGTTCTGGAGCAGTCAGCAGTCGATCCTTGGTAGAAGGTGAAGAGGGAGATGCAGAGGAACTCTGGTGAGCTCTTGCATTCGTTATCTGAAGAATTCCCCAAAGCAGAGACCCTAAATAGCCAGAAAAGGAGGTTTGGCTACTAAGGAAGGAGGATTGGCTACCAAGAGAGGTAAGAGCTTATCAGAAGGAGCCTCTGACGTCACCTGCTGGCACTGGCCACTCAGAGCAGTCCAGTGTGCCCCCAACACCTCTGCTTCCAAGATGGCAGAGGTCTGGGACACACTGAGGGAGCTCTGGGCACCTCCCCTGGGAGGTACTGTTCAGGGGAGTTGCCACTCCCCTTTCCTTTGTCCAGTTTTGCACCAGAGCAGGGCTGGGGGATCCCTGAACCGGTGTAGACTGGCTTATGCAGAGATGGGCACCATCGGTGCCCATCAAAGCATTTCCAGAGGCTGGGGGAGGCTACTCATCCCCAGCCCTTCACACCTATTTCCAAAGGGCGAGGGTGTAACACCCTCTCTCAGACGAAACCCTTTGTTCTGCCTTCATGGGCCAGGGCTGCCTGGACCCCAGGAGGGCAGAAACCTGTCTGAGGGGTGGGCAGCAGCTGCAGTGGAGACCCTGGAAAGCCACTTTGACAGTACCCGGATTCTGTGCTAGAGACCCGGGGGATCATGGAATTGTCCCCCCAATACCAGAATTGTATTGGGGTGGCAATTCCATGATCTTAGACATGTTACATGGCCATGTTCGGAGTTACAATTGTGATGCTATACATGGGTAGTGACCTATGTATAGTGCACACGTGTAATGGTGTCCCCGCACTCACAAAGTCCGTGGAAATTGCCCTGAACAATGTGGGGGCACCTTGGCTAGTGCCAGGGTGCCCACACACTAAGTAACTTGGCACCCAACCTTCACTAAGTGAAGGTTAGACATATAGGTGACTTATAAGTTACTTATGTGCAGTGAAAAATGGCTGTGAAATAATGTGTGCATTATTTCACACAGGCTGCAGTGGCAGGCCTGTGTAAGAATTGTCAGAGCTCCCTATGGGTGGCAAAAGAAATGCTGCAGCCCACAGGGATCTCCTGGAACCCCAATACCCTGGGTACCTCAGTACCATATACAAGGGAATTATATGGGTGTACCAGTATGCCAATGTGAATTGGTACATTTAGGGGGTCATTACAACCTCGGCGGTCTTGCAAGAAGACCGCTGAGGCTGCGGGAGACAGAATACCGCCATTGGCAGCGGTATTCCTGGCTCCCTATTATGACATTTCCGCTGGGCCAGCGGATGGTAACAGTGTTACCGCCCGCTGGCCCAGCGGAAATGTCACATCAACATTGCTCGTAATAGAGCCGGCGGCAATGCTGATGTGCAGCGGGTGCAGAAGCACCCGTTGCGCATTTCTCTGCCCGAAATTCGGGCAGTGAAATGCGCGACGGGGATGTTCCTGGGGACCCCTGCACTGCCCATGCCAAGTGCATGGGCAGTGCAGGGGCCCACAGGGGCACCCCAAGTCCCCTTACCGCCAGCCTTTCTATGGCGTTGTTTACCGCCACGGACAGGCTGGTGGTCGGGGACTCATAATCCCCAGGGCAGCGGTGCTTGCACCACGGTCATAATTGCTGGCGGAACACCGCCAGCCTGTTGGCGGTGTTACCGCCACCTTACCGCCGGACGCCAGGGTCGTAATGACCCCCTAAGTCACTAGCCTGTTAGTGACAAATTTGGAAAGCAGAGAGAGCATAACCACTGAGGTTCTGGTTAGCAGAGCCTCAGTGAGACAGTTAGGCATCACACACGGAACACATACAGGGCACATACTATGAGCACTGGGGCTCTGACTTGCAGGGTCCCAGTGACACATGGACTAAAACAACATATATACAGTGAAATATGGGGGTAACATGCCAGGCAAGATGGTGCTTTCCTACAGTGTGTGCCAATTTAAGAGAACTATGGATATACATTGTCTAATAACACAAACATGTATCCATTTCTTATAATACGTGTATATAAATCTACAGCTACAGCAGGTCTGTGTTTCACAATAACATCATGTCCAAGATGATTAAGTACATTTGTGACGTATAATTAAATAATTCACCAGAAAGCAGTATGCAGTGGGACTGCTATGGCCTTCATTTTGGAGTGAATTTTGGTCACGTTCCACTTTGTCAGAACATTTTTTTAAATGTCACTTTCTACATACACCATTTCAAAGTTGGTCTGTGACTGACAGTGTCGACACATCTCATTTCTGCTATTCTAAAATGTAATTATAGCAACAACACATACACATCTATGCAACACTTTTCCAAGTAATGTCATAATGTTCATAGGACATAACTGGAAGGTCTAATGCCCAAAAACTTTTTTAAGACCCACAAACAGTATATATGTTATTCAACACAGCACACTGCTTAAGCATCAACACAGAGTTTAAATAAAATATAACATGCTCAGGTATTCATGATAGATACAGGTGGGTCCAAATGTAGGGAGGAGCTGTCTAAGGTACAACTACTGTGAAGATTACAGGTCTGTATTGTTTTATCTCATCTCTACGATCCCAAGGACTCTCACGGGATTGTGAGAAGTGATAATGAGTGGATGAGTCCACAATACATTCTATTAGTAGGGATGGATGTTGTGGTGCTTGTTATCGAGAGTTGCTGTGCTGGGTTGTGTGAAAGCGAGGCAGTGTTTGGGTTATTTCTGCTGGTGACCTGTGGGTAATATTGCACCGATGCAGTCACCCTTGAACCATGGTGCAAGTGAGCACCAGACAGGGACACCTGACTCAAAATCAATACTAATGTTACAGTTCTTTTTCAGTGTGTGTAGCAGAAAAGCTGAACACGTGGAAATAGGAATTAAAGAGCACAAGAAAAGTTGTATCTCCTGGCCACTCCTCAGCGGGGAGAGCGTAGCATGAAGAGCCACTCACACATTTACAAGTCATGGTAAATACAGGAGAGCCCCAGATGCCATGGGTGGGTTCATGGGAACCCCACGCTGCACCCTTGGCAACCCTTACCAACACACTGTGTGCTGGCTTGCCAAAACTGTCATTTAAGTAACCACCAAATCCACGCAAAGGTGCTTCCAGTGACTTATAAAGTATCGTACTTGACTTTCTGTTGTGCCTGCTGAAAAAACGAGCCAACAGCATCTATAAATCCGAGCCCATCTGCCCCTCAATGTAGAATTGACATAAGCAACCTCTTTTGAGGCTACATTCAAGCTGTAACACACCAGTCTATTGAAGGAAGCTACAGTCCACAATGGGCGACTGTCATCCAAAGTGCAGAAGTAGTGTTGTGATGTACTCTGACTCACTTACCCTATGTGGAGCAGAGCATATTTTACTTGAGCACTTGTGAGCAATAAAGTAAAGGAACATGTATATTGTTACTGCATCAGTAGTCCAACATTGCTGTAAATACGTATGCTGTGTCGATGTTGCCATACTAAGTCACGGAGGGAACTTGCGTTGTTCTCTGTTACACTGAGGGGCATATTTACGAGCCCATTGTGCCACCTTGCAACAGATTACTGTCATTTGTTTTTTTATACACTAATGGGGCTTTAGGTTGTCAAATAAGCTGTGCCATATTTACAAAGTGGCGCAATGCTTGCATCGTGCCACTTTGTAAACCCTTGCACCACATTATGGGGGTCATTCTGACCTCGGCGGTAAAAGGCGCTTACTGCCGCTCTGAAGACGGCCATAACACCGCCGCGGGCGCGGGAAACCGCCACGGTCATTCTGACCCGCAACAGGCAAACCGCCAAAAACCCGACATCCACAAAAGTCCGCTACACCAACGGCCAGCGAGAAACTGGCGATGACCAAACCTCCACCGTCACGCCAACAGAAATACGCCCATTCCATTCCGACCCACGAATCCACGCGACGGTCTTTCAACCGCGGTATTCCATTGGCGGTACACACCGCTGCGGTCAAAATACACACACAGCTCCAAAACACTGCCATATTGGTCATTTTGAAACACACACACCTGATACACATACTAACACCACTCCCACACACCCAACACAATATAAAACACACACCCACAAACCCCTACGACCACCATTTATTGACTAAGGCCAGAGAGAGACACCACCAGCTAGTACAGAGCATTCACAGGCACATAACACAATCACTCACACAACAGCCACGCACAAAACACCCCACACCACCACATTCACCACACTCATCACCACAAACGCCACCCCACACCTCATCCACACCACCCGATGGCACCCCAAAGACACCCCAGGTTTTCAGACGCTGAACTCAGGGTCATGGTGGAGGAAATAGTTCGGGTAGAGCCCCAGCTCTTCTGGGCACAGGTGCAGCACACCACCATTGCCAGAAAGATGGAGCTATGGCAAAGAATAGTGGACAGGGTCAACGCTGTGGGACAGCATCCACGAAATCGGGACGACATCAGGAATCGGTGGAACGACCTACGGGGGAAGGTGCGTTCCATGGTATCCAGACACAACATCGCGGTGCAGAAGACTGGCGGCGGACCCCCACCTCAACCCCCCAGAATTCACAACATGGGAGGAACAGGTCTTGGCGATCCTGCATCCTGAGGGCCTCGCTGGAGTATGCGGAGGAATGGACTCTGGTAAGTTTAATCTCAACTACTTCATCCCCCCCGCCCACCGGCATGCCAAATCATACCCCCACCCTCCCCCCCACCCCCATCACACATCCTCCTTGCTAATGTCTCACCATCACAACCCACCCATCCCAACACCAAGCCCTGCATGCGACCACAAACCATGGAGACCCCTCACCTAAGCATGCCCACTGCACATACCCATCCCCCCCCCAAATCACCGTCACAACAGCCCCCACAAGGGAATGCCAGCACTGGGGTACACGGGCACCCACCCATTGCACGCTATGGCACACACAGAAGCAATAACAATACTCTTATACCCCTGCAGGACCCGAACGCCACGACACCGCCCAGGAGGGTCCAGAAATGTCCATTCCACCCCCAGAAGAGGCCCACAGTGATGACAGCAGCTCTGTCTCCCTGGACCCAGATGACCAGCCCGGCCCATCGGGACAGTCGGTTCCCCTCAGACAGCCACAGGCCACAGCAGACCTACCCCCCTCTGGGAACACCAGCACAGCACCCACCCAGCGGGCCCATGCCTCTGTCTCCAGGACACGTCAATCAGCAGTGTGTCCACCACTACAGGGCACCCAGGTTAACCCACCACCCCAACAACAACAGGGACCTGGGGGCAGTGGTAGTGGGCACACGGTCCAGGGGACAGAGGCCCAGGGAAACAGGGCAACTGGGAGGGCTACTGTGCAACAGGGGAAGGACAGGCCAAGGGAACCCACTCTCCACAAGGCCCTATCCTCCATCATGGGAGCATACCACCGCTCCCAGGAGACGATGGCGACGGTCCTGGCCAGGTTCCAGGAGCTCCAGGTACTGCAGGAGGAACAGTTTATGGGGTTCAGGGAAGAACTCAGAAATATCAGTTCCGCAATGGGCACTATCGTTGTGGCTCTCAATCAGATTGTCAGCACATTGCGGGACCATGTGGCACCACAAAGGGCCCCTGTCACTAGCATGGACCAAGAACAGGCTACCACCTCCGCCGGCGCTAGTGGACAGGAGGCCCCGACACAAGAACAACAGGCCACCAGAACCCCACCCCCTGCAGAAGGAGAACCACCCCGCAAGCGGTGCCTGAGATCTAGGAAGAAGACAGAGTAGGATGCCAAGACCCCCTCCAGGAAAGGATACCCCCTGATTGTCATCCCACTGTCCCACATTGTCACCCTGTCGAACCTTAAACTGCCCCTGCTCCACCTTCCACAGGCATATGGACAATGCACCTGTGAGACTCAAAATCTGGACTCTGCCATGGACATTCCTCCACCATCACCCATCACCGAATTGCAACCATTACCCAAATTTGAGCACTTTAATAAACACACTTATTGCACAAAAATATTCTGGAGTCTGCCTGTATTTTTGAACAAATGTATTACACAGAACCGTGCCAAAATGTCCAGTTACATTGTGATGACAACATACCACTGTCACACAGCTGTAGTCCATGGGGAAACAAAGCAGAGGTCACGGAGTGGGGCCCACATCTCTGAAATTGGAAGGGAAAGACACAACTCAGTGAACATACACTGGGTGGAAACTCAGACAGTAGAGAGGCAGAAGACTTTAAGTAAATGTAAATTCCGGTGTTGATTCTTACCTGTATGTTATTGAAAATACTGCTGTATTACTCTGTCCCTGTTGTCTGTGTTGTCCTCTTCGTCTTCCTCCTCTTCACTCTCTGCAGGCTATGCAGGCTCCACAGCTGCCACAACACCACCATCTGGACCATCCTCCTGCAGGAAAGGCACCTGGCGGCGCAAAGCCAGGTTGTGAAGCATACAGCAGGCCACGATGAGATGGCACACCTTCTTTGGTGAGTACATTAGGGATCCACCTGTCATATGGAGGCACCTAAACCTGGCCTTCAGGAGGCCGAAGGTCCGCTCGATCACCTTCCTAGTACGCCCATGGGCCTCATTGTACCGTTCCTCTGCCCTTGTCCTGGGATTCCTCACTGGGGTCAGTAGCCATGACAGGTTAGGGTAACCAGAGTCACCAATTAGCCACACACGGTGTCTCTGAAGTAGTTCCATCAGGTAAGGGATGCTGCTATTTCGCATGATGTAAGCGTCATGCACTGACCCAGGGAACTTGGCATTTACATGTGAGATGTACTGGTCAGCCAAACAGACCACCTGGACATTCATGGAATGATAACTTTTTCTGTTCCTGTACAACTGTTCACTCGTGCTGGGGGGGACCAAAGCAACATGTGTCCCATCAATTGCACCAATGATGTTGGGAATATGTCCAAGCGCATAGAAATCACCCTTCACCGTAGCCAAATCGCCCACCTCAGGGAAAACAATGTAGCTCCGCATGTATTTCAACAGGGCAGACAACACTCTGGACAACACCTTGGAAAACATAGGCTGTGACATCCCTGATGAAATGGCCACTGTAGTTTGGAATGACCCACTTGCCAAGAAATGGAGTACTGACAGAACCTGCACTAGAGGGGGAATCCCTGTGGGTTGGCGGATGGGTGACATCAGGTCTGGCTCCAGTTGGGCACACAGTTCCTGTATAGTGGCTCTGTCAAGCCTGTATGTCAGTATGACATGTCTTTCTTCCATTGTCGACAGGTCCACCAGCGGTCTGTACACGGGAAGATTCCTCCATCTCCTCGCAAGTCCCAGCGGACGGTGCCTAGGAAGGACAACATGGAGCACAGAGTCAATCAACCCACAGGTACGTTCCCACAGTACACGATTCTCAATGCATTGAATGGCTTGTATGAGTGTTGATGCAAGGCCTAGGTATGTGTGACGCAGTAGATTTTAAGCCATGTGGGCCCTTGAAATGGCGGCTGCCTGACCTGTGAAGTGCGACAGTGGGATGTGAGGTCAATGCGCTGGCGTGGCACACCGTGGCGGGAGGCGGTCAAAGACCGCGGCGCAAAGCCGCATTGGTTAACATTGAACCCTATGGGTCTCAGGAGCCAATGACGATGTGCGCCGGCGGTCGCGGTACGCACCGCCGCGGTACGCACCGCCGCGGGCGTGACCGCCATTTTCTATCTGCTTAATCACTCGATACCTGATCATCCACAGGAGAGGACCTATACTGCAAGTGCTGCTGTGACCTCGGTCTGGAAGAGACAATGGCTGCTGTGACTGGGGAAAGGGCCCCTGCCTTCACTTCTGAAGAATTGGAGAAACTCGTGGATGGGGTCCTCCCCCAGTATGCGCTACTCTACGGTCCTCCAGACCAACAGGTAAGTACACTGGGACCATGCTTTGTGGCCAATGTCTGGTTTGAGTGGGGTGAATGAACGATGGTGGGGAGGGGAGCGAATGAGGCATGCATCAAACGACAGATGAGAGCATGTGCCACATGGCAAGGGTGGGGATGGGGGGCCACTCACATCGAGCATGCAGAAAATGATTGTTCATTTTTCTCCCCCTGTACATGTCACATAGGTCAGCGCCCATCAGAAAATCGACATTTGGCGTGCTATCGCCAAGGACGTCCGGACCCTGGGGGTCCACAACAGACGGGGCACTCACTGGCGCAAGAGGTGGGAGGACATCCGCCGCGGGAGCAGGAAGACCGCGGAGGCTCTGCTGGGGATGGCCTCCCAACGTAGGAGGGGTGGCACTCGTCAATTGACCCCCCTGATGTCCCGGATCCTGGCGGTGGCCTACCCCGATTTGGATGGGCGTGTGAGGACATCACAGCAGACACAAGGGGGTGAGTACAAATACATTCTGCTGACTTTGCGCGCAGTGGAGGTGTCTGGGTGGGGGAGGAGGGCTGTGGCTAACCCTAAGCCAGGGCGATTTCCGTAGGCTAGGCCCCTCCGTTAGGCATGGCCCTGTGCCCCCGCCCCCACCTCTGTAGGTTGCCTAGTACAGCTAATCATGGCCCTGTGTCACCTATGTGTGGATTTGTCGTCCATAGGCTTGTAGGCCATGTCCCACGGATTGAGTAGTGTACCCCAAGTGCGCGGCGTAGTGCCGGGGGCTTCTGTGTCTGTCCTCTCCGCCAACTGTGTCGCCAATGCATGCACTCAACATGTCTTTATTTCTGCCTCCCCCCCTTTTTTGGTGGTCTTCCTGTTCATGTGTGCATTAGCATCATCAGGCGGAGGAGAAGTGGCATCGGAGCACGAGGGAGCTGCATCTCACATGGCTATGGAGGGCCATGCAACCGACTCAGAGTTCACCAGTGAGACGGAGGGCGAGG
Organism: Pleurodeles waltl; assembly: GCF_031143425.1. Lineage (NCBI taxonomy): Eukaryota > Metazoa > Chordata > Amphibia > Caudata > Salamandridae > Pleurodeles > Pleurodeles waltl. The sequence continues at coordinate 1,715,071,073 of NC_090445.1, read as the reverse complement.
GGAGCTCCACAGCGGGGACCCGTGGTGACACCAGCGACACAGACACGTCCTCGGAAGGGAGCTCCCTTTTGGTGGCGGCAACATCCGTGCCCACCGCAACAACAGGTACAGCCACCACCCAGCGCACCAGCTCCGCCCTCCCAGCAGCCCCTCAGCCTTCGCCCCGTGCCCGCTCACCCAGGAAGGTGGGCATCTCCTTCGCCCCAGGCACCTCAGGCCCTGCCCCAGTTACCCCTGCTGCCCTCAGTGAGGAGGTCATTGACCTCCTGAGGACACTCATTGTTGGGCAGTCTACCCTTTTGAATGCCATCCAGGGTGTAGAAAGGGAGGTGCACCAGAGTAATGCATACCTGGAGGGCATTCATTTGGGTCAGGCTGCCCATCAGCGATCGTTCAAGCTCTGGCCTCAGCACTGACAGCAGCCATTGTCCCTGTCTCCTGCCTCCCTCCTCCAACTTCCTCAACCCAGTCCCACTCCCCTGTACCTCTGCCTATCCCAGACACACCTACAGACCAGCCTGCACACACCTCAACACCCAAGGGAAGCTCATCCAGACATAAGCACCACACATCACACAAGCATTCACCCAAGCAACAGCCACATGCAGACATGCCAACAGCCACTGCCTCCTCTGTGTCCCCCTCCTCCTCGTCTCCCTCCTCCCTCCTTGTGACGTCTCCACTCACACTTGCATGCACAACATCATCAGCCACTATGTCCATCACCAGCACACCCACCAGAACACTCCGCACACGTGCAGTCACCACCCCCACTACCATTTACACGTCCCCTGTGTCCTCTCCCAGTGTGTCTGTCACCCCCTCCTCCAAACCACACAAACGCAGGCAGCCACCCACCCAACAGCCATCCACCTCACGACAGCCTCCAGCACAAGCACCTGCACCCAAAGACACCAGACTTGACTCAACTACAACCACATCCTCTTCCTCCACTCCCATACCCACTACACCTACCCTTCCCACTGCTCCCAAAAAGTTTTTCCTGTCCAAAATTAACCTCTTTCCATCACCTGACCCACCCCCTCCATCTCATAAGACTCCAACCAGCACCTCAGCCACCACAAAACCTGGACCTACAAGGACAATAGTCCAAAGATTTTGGAGTCCAACACCTTCAAGGCCAGCTACTTCGGCTAGCAGTAAAGATACAGCCAGCCCACCCCCTGGAAAGAAAGCCAAAAAAACCAGTGCCCGGCGCGAGAGGCCAGAGACAGCAGGCTCCAAGGGCACTACCCTGGCACCGTCAGGAAGTGGGGTGCCACCTGGCACACCGACAAAGGGAGGAAAGGGCCACAGAGGAGCAGGGAAGGGTGGCAAGGGCAGCACGCCCGACAAGTCCGGCAGCAGGCGAGCTGCCCAGGAGGGCCCCACCAGCCCCATTCCAGGGGTGAAGGAGGACACCCACGGGCCCGGGACGGCAGCACAGGAGGGCCCCGCAAGCGAGAAGACAGATGTGCACGAAGGGCACGGCAGCCACATGTCGGGTGGCGAGTGAGATCCATGTCATGGCCGGATCTGGTGCCCTGGAGACACATGTCAAGCACCGCTGAACAGGGCCCTTCAAGACAAGCACCGCTGAACAGGGCACCGCCGTCTCAAGAACCGCTGAACAGGGCCCTTCAAGACAAGCACCGCTGAACAGGGCACCGCCGTCTCAAGAACCGCTGAACAGGGCCCTTCAAGACAAGCACCGCTCCGCTGGGCCCTTCAAGTCAAGCACCGCTCCGCTGGGCACTGCTGTCTCTGCACCGCTCCGCTGGGCCCTTCGAGTCAAGCACCGCTCCGCTGGGCCCTTCAAGTCAAGCACCGTTCCGCTGGGCCCTTTAAGTCAAGCACCGCTCCGCTGGGCCCTTCAAGTCAAGCACAGCTCCGCTGGGCACCGCCGTCTCTGCACCGCTCCGCTGGGCCCTTAAAGTCAAGCACCGCTCCGCTGGGCACCGCCGTCTCTGCACCGCTCCGCTGGGCCCTTCAATTCAAGCACCGCTGGACAGGGCACCACAGTCTCATGCACCGCTGGCCCATTGGCAGAAGGGGCAGGGCCGGATCTGTGTCGGGCAGGGCTGCACGAAGCACTCTGGGCACCATGCCTCCTCCAGAACCAGTGGAGTCTGTAATCCACTTGATTGACTGTGGCTTTGCACTCCCCAGGATGGCACAGTGGGCAATCCACCCACTGTAGAGACTTGTGAGACTGTGGCTTTGCACTCCCCATGATGGCACAGTGGGCAATCCACCCACTGTCTGGACTTGTGAGACTGTGGCTTTGCACTCCCCAGGATTGAACAGTGGGCATGGAGGCCCCTCGTGGATCTGGCGTCGTGGACTCATCTGGCTGAGGTGCCCCCCCTTCCCTTCCCCCTGAGGTGCCTGTAGTTTTGCTATCTGATGCCCCTGCAGTGTTCTCTCCAATGGATTTGGGTATCGTGTGTGGGCTTTGCCCATGTGTTTAGGCCCATTGGCCCACGAACAATGGCTGATACCCAATTTGCACAGGACAATTTACATTTGTCTATATAGTTATGTATGTTGGATATATTTTTTTACTTAGCCGTTCAATATACTTCAAAATTCATGAACATTTTATTTTGTCTTTGCATTCTTCCGGGGGGTTTGGGGGTGTCACTCTGAGTTGTTGCTCTGCATTGATGTGTATGTAGTTGTGGGTGAGGGTGGGTGTGTCGCGTATGTGTGTGCCCGTAATTTTTTGCCTCCCCCTTCCCCTGTGTCGTAGGTGCAGTACTCACCGGTGTCTTCTGCGCCGGCGTTCGTGCTCCTGGTAGAGGAGCAGGAAGACAATAGCTGGTAGGAAGTGTAGTTCGGGTTCCATGCTGTCCAGATTCCTCGTGGAGTGTGTAGAGGTGAGCGTTTTCCGTTCGTAATGTCTGTTTCCGCCGTGTTTTTATCGGTGGAGCTACCGCCCTGGAAAAGGTGGCGGATTGGTGGGTTGTGATAGGGTGGGCGGTACATTGGCTCCCGCCTGTCTGTTGGCGGTGACCGCCGCGCTGTTTGTTTGTCCCGCCGTGGCGGTCGGAGTGTTAAAGTGGCAGTCTCTGTTGGCGGTTCCCGCCAGGGTCAGAATTCCATTTTTTTTTACCGCCTGCCTGTTGGCGGGTTGGCCGCCGCTTTAACACCGACCGCCAGGGTTGGAATGACCCCCTATGTCTACGCCAGGCATACTGTATGCAAGAAGGGCGTTCCAGCAGTAGGAGGCTGTAGGAGGCTGGCCTGGCTTGTAGTGGGTACCAGAGGTACTTACACCTTGTTCCAGGTCCAGTTATCCCTTATTAGTGTAGAAGAGGAGTTTCTAGCAGCTTAGGCTACGTTTTGTTTCATATTGTACAGAGAGGTCTGTTGATCCTCTTTCTTCTTCTCTATCTAATGTCCTTTTGTTCCTTCAATCACTCGCCCAGCAGGGTTCCCCCTTAGGGACTCTTAAGGGCTATCTTTCTGCCTTTTCGGCTTTTCTTCTATTGCCCGATCAACCATCTTTGTTTAAGTCTCCCATTGTACTGAGATTCTTAAAGGGGCTTGTACATATGTTTCCTCCTACGCCTTTTATTATGGACCAGTGGTACCTTAATCAAGTAATTCCTTTTCTAATGTGTGCTCCCTTTGAGCCTTTACATAACTGTCCTCTCCTGCTGCTCACTATCAAAACAGCCTTCTTGGTGGCAATCACATCTGCCAGGAGAGTGAGTGAGATGCAGGCTTTATCATCGAAACCTCCGTATCTCACGATATGTTCTGATAAGGTAGTGTTAAGAACTCGTGCCTCTTTCCTCCCCAAGGTGGTGACCTCTTTCCATCTGAGCCAGAACATTATCCTGCCCACCTTCCTTGCTCCGCCGCATCTCTCTAAAGAAGAGGAGCGTCTCCATCGGCTGGACCCAAAAAGAGGGTTATCGTTCTATCTTGACCGCACCAAGGAGTTCCTGGTGGACGACCAACTCTTTGTGGGGTACGTTGGTGCAAAGAGGGGTCGGGCAGTAAAGAAACAGTCCATTTCGCACTGGGTCGTTCTCTGTATAAAGATCTGCTACGCTTTGGCAAAGAAGCAGCCTCCTGAGGGCTTGAGAGCTCACTCTACTAGGGGGAAAGCTGCTACCACTGCGTTAGCACGTGGGGTACCTGTGGTGGACATCTGTCAGGCTGCAACGTGGGCTTCCTTTCACACGTTTGCAAAACACTACTGCCTGGATAGCCAGGTGAGAAGAAAGGGGCATTTTACCCGTTCTGTCTTGCAGGACTTCTTGATATAAAAATTTCCTTCAGACCCACCGCCATGGGTTATAGCTTGGGTATCTATTCTAAGGTAAGGAAGCTGCAGCTAGAAGTCTCTATCAGATGAACAAGTTACTTACCTTTGGAAACGAGGTATCTGTTAGAGACTCTATCTAGCTGCAGATTCCTTACACCCACCCAAGCCTCCCTGCTCCGTGGATATATTCATCATGTTTTCACATTTTTGCCTTTCTTGAGAGCATGTCTTTTTTCATCAAACAATCAAGTGTAAAACTGAGATGCTTGTTGGTTCTTCCATGACTCTGCACTTCTGGCGTGGGAATTTGTGGAAAAGAACTGACGTACGCGCGCCAGGGTGGTGCCTATATAGAAGACCGTGACATCCCAGACTGCTCCAACGACGCTGACAACGCCACACAGATCCAAACGACTCCGCCTGACGCCGTGCGCAGGGTACTGCTCAGCAGAAAAATTCTGGATTCGAAGCTGACACCAGGGAATTCTAAGGTAAGGAATCTGCAGCTAGATAGAGTCTCTACCAGATAATTCGTTACCGAAGATAAGTAACTTGTTCTTCTTGCCATATAAACTGAAAAATGAAACAGTTTCACATAAGCGAGCCTATTTGAAGCTGCGTCATTCAGTAGGTCAGCAGGGAGTCAGATTAAATGGCCCCGGGCCCTTATCTAGGGATCAAAGCTTTAATTCTTTAAATAAACAATTATGTTGGTATGTGCTGCAAAGTCCAGCTAAACGTGACTTCCCTGTTCCAGTGTTTATCACTGAAGTTACAGTTTATTTGCATGGATTCTGCCACGCAGTCAGGTCATGAAGTTGCTGTCAGAGTCCAAAATGAGGGTGTCACCTTGAGGGAAATGACATTGCATAGTCTGATTGCCTCCCACCCAGTTTGTATTTTTATCAATGCTTAGGCCGGTCACCTGCAAATTAAAGTCATGGGGAAGTAGTTTGTCCAAGAGCAGGTATGAGAATAAATACATTAACCATGCGCCCTTAGGTGGAAAGGGTTGCATTTTTAACTGCTCCAGGTAAATCAGATACATACAAATTAAGTAACGAAGCAGGAGGGCAGATTCTTGATCATTGTTGAGAGCATTATGTTCACCTGCCTAAGTGCCGGAGCGCCCTTCACGAACGCTGCACAAGTGACTTTTATAGGATGAAGTCCAGCGGAAGAGGCTCCTAAGATGCTTAATGATGAAGCCAGGTATGCGGAGTAGGAGTGGTGGGAGAAAATGTAAATGAATTTAACCATAACTTGAGTATAAAACGTTTATTATATATAAACAGCAAAAGGTGCAAAGGTCTGGATTGGGAGTGTCCCCGGGGCAGGGTTATATCCATTGCACGCCAGTGCTTAATTTGAGCCAGTGGTTGCGAGTGGGGCCCACCGGCACTCCCTTTTGGGGACCAATACTTATTTTTCCTCATAAGACCGATCCTGAGTAAAGGAGAGAAAAGCAACAAAAAAGTGAACAAGCATTGGCAATACAATGGATTTCGTGTTTGCTCGAGAGCTATTATCGTTTTAAACTCCTAACCGGACTTTTCTTGCCATATAAACTGAAAAGTAAAACTGTTTCACATAAGCGAACCGACGGCCACCATGAGCGTAAAGCAGACACACAAAAGGAAACAGAAGTTCGCTCACATTGAAACGTATCGGCAAAAGTGCAATTATCCATGTAACAGTGTTGATGTCACATGAAGCGCTCGGTTACTGCCCAGCGAGCTCGTGCTGCCTTCAAAATAAAGAGAAAAAGTAGTCCAGAAACCATATGGAAAACATCAAGCCTCGTATGTTTTCAGTAGTTGGCCGGTGTGCTCGAGGCAGCCTAACCACCGGAAAAGGCATGACGTGCGCATGCCTTTTACAAATGAAATGAAGCTAATTTTAAAAGGCAAGCCCGCAAACCAATGAAAGAGATGGGACTAATATGGGCATGGATAAAAGCCCACAGAGAGATTACACCACGGACAGAGCGCTTTGTGTGCTCGATTCTAAAAAGATTTTGTCAGTTTGGAAGACCTTTATGTGGGTGGTACCTAACAGCCATTGCAGCACTTCCCTGCCACCAAGGTAATAATTTTAGTAGTAAGTCTCCCCAATGCCACTTGATTTATCACACAAATATTTTTCCCTAAACATCAGCTAATGAGTTCTGAAAATGCACACAGGTTCATCTCAAATACACCCTTTTCAATTTTGGTATGTATATATATTAATTGAGCCAACCAAAAACATATCATTTATTAGGCTGGACTGCACACAGGAGAGCTACTTACTTGTAGTTGGAGAGCTAACAGTAGCGCACAAGCTACTCGTTGGACAAACCTGCTCTGAAGTAAATGTGCCTGATACCGAAATCAATCTTTGCTGAGTCTAAAACCTGTCTTCACCTCCCTGATCTGTGCAGGTAGCAGGAGTATGGTTAGGCTCTAAATTTTGAAATATAGCAAAGAATGGGGTGGCTTTGGTCTACATAATCTACAGCTGTCCTACGTAGCGACCTTATTGCAGTATTCTCGTTGAGGTGTGCAGATGTCATGACCTGGGTATAAGGATCCATGATGGTCCTCTTAGGAACCTTCTCAGTGACACCTGAGGCACAACAGCGGTCCTGCATTTCATAGCACAACTAGCTGCAGGGCAGTGGGAAGGGAGAGTCTGACATGTCTTGCAGCATACACCATGCGTTGAACTCTGTAGTATATGTTGCCTTAGACACCTTCAACAATTACAAGAGATGATGCCCTGTATATGGGGAGTGACGGGAACTGCAGTACCCTGGGTGAGCTGTGTGTATATGGGAAATGTCCTTCTTTTGACAAAGGTGAGCATATTAACTATAACAGCTACTACAGTTCCTGAAATATGGAAAATTGTCGAGGATGGCAATTGAGGTTTGGTACAACTAACAACAAGAATCAGTGTCTTCCCAATTTTTAGATCAGACAAATTAAATCTCTCTGCAGTTGTAGGTGGCGACGTTGCTGCCAATTGGTTGAGGAGAAAAAGCGGAAAACACAATTTTCTAGACAGAATTGGTGTTTGCAATTCAGTGAAGTATCGCAAATCCATCATGAGAGTGAGGACTTGCAGAATGGAAGCAAAACTCGGCCTTAATGCTCTGGGAGGGAATCATTATGGAATACATGTGTGCGTTGTAGTATATGTGACTTATCTGTCGTGCTGTGAGCTCCTTGCAGTGATAATTTGACTCAAATTTACTCACTAGCTCATGTGTTGTTTTCTCATGCCTGGCCTCATAATGTGCAATGACCAGTATTTATGACAATTACTTATGCTGTATTGTGGTGCTACTCATATATTTTTGGAAATTGTTATTTCCTACTGGCTAAATTTAACATCATCATTTATAAACATATCTAGGTTGTCACAAACTCCCTAACTTACATATGTTCATTTATAACTACTGTACATCTCAGCATCATGTAGCTTATACGAATACTGATGGCAAGAAGTTCTTCCTTGTGCGCAAGGCACAGTTTGAGTGCATAGACAAAATGACAAGGGGGATCTGGGAAAATGGGCAAAATCTATGACTTTGACAAAAGTGAAAGCCCTAAACTCTGTGGAAAATATGACAATCACCAGCCACCTTGCAGGGATATATATCTAAATGAGTGCACAAAAATAAGGAAAGTGAAACTCCTTAACAGAGGAAAACTCCGCCCACAACCTCAAGGCGACAGACCAAACCAAAAAAAAAATACTAAGTCACGAGACCGTGGGACTCCTCCCTTTCGGCTCCATTGTGCATGGGCGTCGACTCCATCTTAGATTGTTTTCTTTCCGCCATCGGGTTCGGACGTGTTCCTCTTCGGTCCATATTTCGAATCGGGAAAGTTAGCTAATTATCGAAAATTCAACGGTGTTGTTCGCGCTCGGTACGGGTTTAGTGTTATTATATCGACACCCATAGAAGAAGCGCTCCGGCGGCCCTTCGGGGCTTCCACTCTTTAGCGGGGCCTGGTCGGCCTGACCGCTTCCATCGTCAAAACTAATGGACCGGACCCCCTTCCGCTTCTGTCCGACGTGCCACGCGAAGTATCCTTATACAGACCAGCACTTGATCTGTAATCTGTGTCTGTCACCGGAACACAGGGAGGATACTTGCAAGGCCTGTCGGGCATTTCGATAGAAAAAGACCCTACGCGATCGAAGAGCCAGAAGACTTCAAATGGCGTTGACACCGAGAGAACAGATCGGCGTCGAAGAGGAGGAAAGAATCTCCATACAAGAAACAGACTCAGACGACTCCGAAAGTGAGCTACCGACGACAGCGCAGAAAACTGTGAGTAAAACTGCCCCGTCCAAGACTCACTCCAAGATCATAAAGGCCAAGGGGATGCCAGCAGGCCATGGCTTAACCCATCAAAAACACAGTGACCAACCATTGGCACCGAAAAAGGCCTCACAATGCCGAAGACATCCGACTCCGGTCGAGATTCCGGCTCTGAACGATCTCGGCACCGAGAGTTCGACACACCCAAGGTGAAAAAAGTTACCTCGGAACCGAAAAAAGCAGCATCGGAGCCTAAATTAGGCTCTTACACGGAAGAGCATGGACTTTCCAGCCAAATGCAAGAACATAGATTTGAGCAGAAAATAAGTATGGGGGAACCAGACCATACCCAAAGGAGGCTGCATATCCAGAAAGAGACTGGTAAAATACAAACTCTTCCTCCAATTAAAATCAAAAGAAAGCTGGCATTTCAGGAGTCAGAAATGCAGCCAAAGGCAAAGGTGGCAAGAGATGTAACACCACCCCCAAGGTTTTCGTCACAGCCTTCTCTACTACATTCACCACAGCTGTCCCCGGCAACAACACCCCCAATGCAGTCACCGACACACACAGGGATGGCCCGGATGCATGGGACTTATATGATGCACCGGTCTCCGACAACAGTCCCCATTGTTACCCAACAAGGCCGTCACCTCCAGAGGACAGCACTGCATATATGCAGGTACTATCAAGGGCAGCTACTTTCCACAATGTAGCAATGCATGCGGCGCCAATAGAGGATGATTTCCTATTTAACACCTTGGCATCCACCCACAGTTCCTACCAAAGTCTGCCAATGCTCCCAGGCATGCTCAGGCACTCAAAGCAGGTCTTCCAGGACCCAGTGAAAGGCAGAGCTATCACGCCTAGGGTGGAGAAAAAATACAAACCATCCCCAACGGACCCTGTGTTTATAACACAGCAACTGACACCAGATTCGGTGGTCGTGGGAGCAGCAAGAAAGAGGGCAAATTCCCAATCATCAGGAGACGCACCACCGCCTGACAAGGGGAATCGGAAGTTCGATGCTGCGGGCAAACGAGTGGCAGCACAGGCAGCCAATCAATGGCGGATTTCCAACTCGCAAGCTCTACTGGCTCGCTACAGGGCACACTGGGACGAGATGCAACACATTATACAGCACTTGCCCAAGGAACACCAGAAACGTGCCCAACAGGTTGTTGAAGAAGGACAAGCAATTTCCAACAACCATATAAGGTCTGCATTGGACTCGGCAGACACAGCAGCAGGGACAGTCAACACTGCGGTAACCATTCGCAGGCATGCATGGTTACGGAGCTCAGGTTTTAAACCGGAAATCCAGCAAGCTATGTTAAATATGCCTTTTAACCAGGAACAATTGTTTGGGCCGGAGGTGGACACGGAAAAACTAAAGAAGGACACAGACACGGCCAAAGCCATGGGGGCGCTCTACTCCCCACAAAGCAGAGGCACTTTTAGAAAGCCACAATTTAGAGGGGGGTTTCGTACTCAAACACCAGAGCCTTCCACCTCGCAAACCAGGCCCACCTATCAGGGGCAGTACCAGAGAGGAGGGTTTCGAGGCTCAAACAGGGGTGGACAATTCCCAAGAGCAAGGGGAAAATTCCAAAGCCCAAAAACAGGTCAAGCCAAACAGTGACTTCAATGTAACAAACCCCCAACACTTAATACCAGTGGGAGGGAGACTTACTGCATACTACAAAAACTGGACAAACATTACTACGGACGCATGGGTCCTAGCCATTATCCAACATGGTTACTGCATAGAATTCATAAATTTCCCACCAGATGTGCCCCCAAGAGCACACAATGGGGGTCATTCTGACCTCGGCGGTAAAAGGCGCTTACCGCCGGTCAGAAGACCGCCATAACACCGCCGCGGCCGCGGTAAGCCGCCACGGTCATTCTGACCCACAACGGCCAAACCTCCAAAAATCCGACCTCTACTGCAGGCCGCCACATCAGCGGGCAGCGATAAACTGGAGATGACCAAACCTCCACCGTCACGCCAACAGAAATACGCCCATGCCATTACGACCCACGAATCCACGCGGCGGTCTTTCAAACGCGGTATTCCATTGGCAGTACACACCGCCGCGGTCAAAATACACACCCAGCACCAAAACACAGCCACATTGGACAATTCGAAATACACACACCTGATACACATACACACACCACTCCCACACAATCAATACGATATAAAACACACACCCACATCACCCACAAACCCCTACTACCAAAATTTTGACGAAGGAGAGAGAAACACAGCAAACAATCTATAGCAATACACACTGAGGCACACTACACCATCACACACACCACATAGAAGCACAAAGCACCACACACCAACATACTCATCATCACATACACCACCCCACACCTCACCCACACCACCCCATGGCACCCCAAAGGCACCCACGGTTTTCGGACCAAGAACTCCGGGTCATGATGGAGGAAATCCTAAGAGTGGAACCCCAGCTCTTCGGCTCACAGGTGCAGCACACCAGTATAGCCAGGAAGGCGGAGCTATGGCAGCGGATCGTGGACAGGGTCAACGCGGTGGGACAGCATCCCAGAAATAGGGAGGACATCCGCAAACGATGGAACGACCTACGGGGGAAGGTCCGCTCGATGGTCTCCAGGTACAACATCGCGGTCCAGAAGACTGGCGGCGGACCCCCACCCACCCCTCCCGAATTTACATCATGGGAGCAACAGGTCTTGAACATCCTGCATCCTCAGGGCCTCGCTGGAGTAGCCGGAGGAATGGACTCTGGTAAGTCCAATCTCAACTACTTCATCCCCCCCACCCCACCAGCATGCCAACCCACACCCCCACCCTCACTCCCATCCCCCCAGCACACATCCTCCCTGAGAATGTCTCACCAGCACAACCCACCCACCCCAACACCAACCCCTGCATGCCAACACAAACCATGGACACCCATCACCTAAGCATGACCACTGCACTTACCCAGCCCCCCCCCACTAACTACCCTCACAACACCTCCCTCAAGGGAATGCCTGCACTGGGGGACAAGGGCACCCATAACACGCACGCTATTGCACACACAGAAACAATAACCAAACTCTCTTACCCCATGCAGGACCCGAACGCCAACACACCAGCCAGCAGGGTCCAGAAATGTCCATCCCACCCCCGGAACAGGCCCACAGTGAGGACAGCAGCTCTGTCGACACTGAACCTGATGACCAGCCCGGACCATCGGGGACCTCTGGGCAGTCGGTTTCCCTCAGGCAGCCACAGGCCACACCAGACCCGACCCCCTCTGCCAACACCAGCACAGCTCCCACCCAGCGGGCCCATGCCTCTGTCTCTAGGACACGTCAATCAGCGGTGTGTCTGCCACTACAGGGCACCCAGGCTAACCCAACACCCCAACAACAACAGGGACCTGGGGGCAGTGGTAGCGGGCACACCGTCCAGGGGACAGAGGCCGGGGGAAACCGGGCAGCTCGGAGGGCTGCTGTGCGACAGGGGGGGGGAGGAGAGGCCCAGGGAACCCACTCTCCAAGAGGCCCTCACCACCATCATGGGGGCCTACCACCACTCCCAAGAGACAATGGCGACGGTACTGGCCAGGTTCACTGAGATCCAGGCACAGCAGGAGGAACGCTACATGGGGTTCAGGGACGAGCTGAGAAACATCGGGACCGCATTGGGGACCATTGTCCTGGCCCTCAACAGGATCGAAGACACGTTGCGGGACCATGTGGCACCACACAGGGCCCCTGTCACTAGCCCGGACCAGGAACTGCCTACCACCTCCGCCGGCGCTAGTGGACAGGAGGCCCCAACACCACAACAGCCCACCAGAACCCCACCTCCTGCTGAAGAACAACCACCCCGTAAGAGGAGCCTGAGATCCAAAAAAACGACAGAGTAGGATGTCAAGACCCCCGCCAGCAGGACATACCCCCTGAAGTCTTCCCACTGTCCCAAATTGCCACCCTGTCCAACCATGAACTGCCTCTGCTCCATCCTTCCACAGGCAAAAGGACAATGCACCTGTGAGACTGAGAACTGGACTCTGCCATGGACATTACTCCACCCCCACCCATCACCCTTATAATCACATGTACCAATATCTAGCACTGTAAATAAATCACATTTTGCACACAAATCAGTTTGGAGTCATGCTGTATTATTAACAAATGTATTACACAATACTGTTCAATATCTGTTCTGTCAATTAGTGATGACAACATACCAATGTCAATACGATGTAGTTCATGGGCAAACCAAGCAGAAGTCACGCACTGAGTCATACAGCACTGAGAAGGGAAGGGAAAACCAAAAATTAGTTAAAAAGAACTGGGGGGAACTACAGAGAGTACAGATGCAGGAGGCTATAAGCAATTGTGAAATGGCGTGGGTGATTCTTACCTGTGGGCTACTGGAAATACTGTTGTATCACTCTGTCCCTATTGTCTGTGTCGTCCTCTTCGTCTTCCTCCTCTTCACTCTCCACAGGCTCCACGGCTTCTACAACACCACCATCTGGACCATCCTCCTGCAGGAAAGGCACCTGGCGTCGCAAAGCCAGGTTGTGAAGCATACAGCACGCCACGATGATATGACACACCTTCTTTGGTGAGTACATTAGGGATCCACCAGTCATATGCAGGCACCTAAATCTGGCCTTCAGGAGGCCAAAGGTTCGCTCAATCACCCTCCTAGTACGCCCATGGGCCTCATTGTACCGTTCCTCTGCCCTGGTCCTGGGATTCCTCACTGGGGTCAGTAGCCACGGCAGGTTGGGGTAACCAGAGTCACCTATTAGCCACACACGTTGTCTCTGTAGCTGTTCCATCACATAAGGGATGCTGCTATTTCGCATAACATACGCGTCATGCACTGACCCAGGGACCTTGGCATTTACATGGGAGATGTACTGGTCAGCCAAACAGACCACCTGCACATTCATAGAATGATAATTCTTCCTGTTCCTGTACACCTGTTCATCGTCATTTGGGGGGACTAAAGCCACATGGGTCCCATCAATTGCACCAATGATGTTGGGGATGTGTCCAAGGGCATAGAAATCAGCTTTCACTGTAGGCAAATCACCCTCCTCTGGGAAAATGATGTAGCTCCGCATGAGTTTCATCAGGGCAGACAACACTCTTGACAAGATCTTGGAAAACATAGGCTGAGACATTCCAGATGACATGGCCACTGTTGTCTGGAATGAGCCAGTTGCCAAAAAATGGAGGACAGACAGAACCTGCACTAGAGGGGGAATTCCTGTTGGCGGATGGGGGACATCAGGGCTGGCTCCAGCTGGGCACACAGTTCATGGATGGTGGCTCGGTCAAGTCGGTATCGGAGTATTATATTGCGTTCTTCCATTGTCGACAGGTCCACCAGCGGCCGGTACACGCGAGGATTCCTCCTTCTCATCGCAAGTCCCAGCGGACGGTGCCTAGGAAGGAGAATATGGAGTACAGAGTCAATCCACTCACAGGTACGTACAACACCGCTTGCACAGTACAGGTAAATGTATGGGTTGCTATGTTTGTATGTGTGCCAAAGCAAGGCCTAGCCCTGTGTGACGCATTAGAAATTAAGCCATGTGGGCCCTTGAAATGGCGGCTGCCTGACCTGTGAAGTGGGACAATGGGATGTGAGGTTACTGCGCTGGCGGGGCACACCGTGGCGGTAGGCGGTCGAAGACCACTGTGCGAAGACGCATTGGTTAACATTGAAGCCTATGGGATTCAAGAGCCAATGACGATGTGCGCCGGCGGTCGCGGTACGCACCGCCGCGGTACGCACCGCCGCGGGCCTGACCGCCATTTCCTATCTGCTTAATCACTCGAGACCTGATCATCCACAGGAGAGGACCTATACTGCAAGTGCTGCTGTGAACTCGGTCTGGAAGTGACAATGGATGCTGCGACTGGGGAAAGGGCCCCTGCCTTCACGTCTGAAGAGTTGGACAAACTTGTGGATGGGGTCCTCCCCCAGTATGCGCTACTCTACGGTCCTCCAGACCAACAGGTGAGTACACTGAGTGCACATTGAATGGGTTATGCCTGTGTGGAGTGGGGGGGATGTAAGTTGGTGGGGTGGGGTGGAAATGAGGAGTGCAACGCACGACAGATGAGAGAATGGGCCACATGGCAAGGTTGGGGAGGGGGGGCCATGTACTCCAAACATGCAGAAATGTGACGTTTTCTCTTTCCCACCCTGTACATGTCAAACAGGTGAGCGCCCATCAGAAAATCGATATTTGGCGTGCCATCGCCAAGGAAGTCCAGAACTTGGGGGTCCACAACAGACGGGGCACCCACTGCTGCAAGAGGTGGGAGGACATCCGCCGCGGAACAAGGAAGACCGCAGAATCACTGCTGGGGATGGCCTCCCAACCTAGGAGGGGTGCCAGTCGCACCATGACCCCCCTGATGTCCCGGATCCTGGCGGTGGCCTACCCTGATTTGGATGGGCTCTTGAAGACATCACAGCAGACACAAGGGGGTGAGTATCAGCACATTCTCCTATCTTTATGCGCAGTGGAGGCGTCTGGGTGGGGGAGGAGGGCTGTGGGTGACATTAGGCCAGGGCGCTTTCTGTAGTGTAGTCCTCTCCCTTAGGCATGGCCCTGTGCCCCCGGCCCCCACCTCTGTAGGGTGACAAGTACAGCCATTGATGGTCCAGCATCACCCATGTGCGCGTTTGACGTCTCTTGACCTGTTGTCCTAGTCAGTAGTACTGAGTAGTGTACCCCGAATGCGCAGCTTAGTGCATGAGGCTCCTGTGTCTGTCCTCTCCGCCAACGGTGTTGACATTGCATGCACTCAACCTGGTCTTCTTTTTTCTCCCCCCACCCTTTTTCTTCATCTTCTTGTGCATGTGTGCATTAGCATCATCAGGCGGAGGAGATCTGGCATCGGAGCACGAGGGAGCTGCAGGTCACAAGGCCCCGGTGGGCCCAGGAACAGACACCGAGGGCACCAGTGATCCGGAGGGCGAGGGGAGCACCACAACGGGGACCGGTGGTGAGACAACCGACACAGACACGTCCTCAGATGGGTGCTCCCCAGCGGTGGCGGCAACATCCGTGCCCCCCGCCTCTACAGGTACAGCCGCCACCCAGCGCACCAGCACCGCCCTCCCAGCAGCCCCTCAGTCTTCGCTCCGTGCCCGTTCGGCCAGGAAGGCGCGCGTCTCCTTCGCCCCAGGCACCTCTGCCCCTGCCTCTGTTACCCCTGCTGCCCTCAGTGCGGAGCTCATTCACCTGGTGAGGACGCTCATTGTTGGGCAGACTACCCTTTTTAATGCCATCCAGGGTGTGCAAAGGGAGGTGCAACAGAGCAATGCGTACCTGGAGGGCATTCATTCGGGTCAGGCTGCCCAACAACGAGCGTTCACTGCTCTGGCCTCAGCACTGACGGCAGCCATTGTCCCTGTTTCCAGCCTCCCTCTTCTGTCTGTCTCCAGCCTGTCTCTGTCTCCTGTTCCTCAGCCTATCCCATCCACACCATCAGACCAGCCTGCACACACCTCAACACCCAAGGGCAGCTCATCCAGACACAAGCACCACAGATCCCACAAACACTCACCCAAGCAACACACAGATGCAGACACTCCAACAGTCACTACCACCTCTGTGTCCCCCTCCTCCTCGTCTTCCTCCTCCCTCCCTGTGACGTCTACACTCACACCTGCATGCACCCCAACATCAGCCAGTGCTTCCATCACCACCTCACCCTCCACTACAGTCCTCACACGTGCAGTCACCACCCCCACTGGCATTTACACGTCCCCTGTGTCCTCTCCTACTGTGTCTGTCACCCCCTCTTCCAAGACACACAAACGCAGGCAGACACCCACCCAACAGCCATCCACCTCACGACAGCCTACAGCACCAGCACCTTCACCCAATGACAGCACACCTGACTCTCCTACAACCACATCCTCTTCCTCCACTCCCATCACCACTTCTCCTACCCTTTACCTTGGACCTAAAAATCTTTTCCTGTCTAATCTTAACCTCTTTCCCTCCGATGACCTACCCCTTCCATCTGCAAAGAGTCCCAAGAGCACCACAGCCACCACCAGCCCAGCTTCGAGTGTCACTGTTGTGCATGGGTACTGGAGTCCACCCTTTGCCAGCAGTGACACTTCGATCAGCAGCAAGGACACATCCAGCCCCCCCCCCGGCAAGAGGACCCGCAAACACAAGGGCCGCCGTGCGAGGACTGACACGGCTGCCCCCAAGGAGCAATGTGCGCCCACTTCACCAGCCACAACATCTAGGGGAGGCAAGGGCCCGAGAGCCCCATCTAAGGAGCGGAAGGGCAGCAGGAGCGCGGAGCAGGTGGGCCCCACATGTCACATCCCAGCTGCGAAGGAGGACACTAAAGAGCCCAGGACTCCGTCCCCGAAGGGTCCAGCAACGTCACGGTCCGAGGGCGACTGAGCAGGGAGTCCAGCGCAGGTCTGGCTCCCTTGACCTACTGGATGGGTACCGCTGAACAGGGCCCGCCGTGATGACAGGTACCGCTGAACAGGGCCCGCCATGCAGAAGAGCACCGCTGAACAGGGCCCCGCCGTGAAGACAGGTACCGCTGAACAGGGTCCGCCGTGAAGACAGGTACCGCTGAACAGGGCCCGCCGTGCAGAAGAGCACCGCTGAACAGGGCCCCGCCGTGAAGACAGGTACCGCTGAACAGGGCCCGCCGTGAAGACAGATACCGCTGAACAGGGCCCGCCGTGCAGAAGAGCACCGCTGAACAGGGCCCCGCCGTGAAGACAGGTACCGCTGAACAGGGCCCGCCGTGCAGAAGAGCACCGCTGAACAGGGCCCCGCCGTGAAGACAGGTACCGCTGAACAGAGCCCCGCCGTGAAGACAGGTACCGCTTAACAGGGCCCACCGTGAAGACAGGTACCGCTGAACAGGGCCCCGCCGTGCAGAAGAGCACCGCTCCGCTGGGCCCTTCATCTCTAGCACTGCTCTGCTGGGCCCTTCCTATCAAGCACCGCTCCGCTGGGCCCTTCATCTCTAGCACCGCTCCGCTGGGCCCTTCCTGTCAAGCACCGCTCCGCTGGGCACCGCCATCTCAAGCACCGCTCCGCTGGGCCCTTCCTGTCAAGCACCGCTCCGCTGGGCACCGCCATCTCAAGCACCGCTCCGCTGGGCCCTTCATCTCTAGCACCGCTCCGCTGGGCCCTTCCTGTCAAGCACCGCTCCGCTGGGCCCTTCCTGTCAAGCACCGCTCCGCTGGGCACCGCCATCTCAAGCACCGCTCCGCTGGGCCCTTCCTGTCAAGCACCGCTCTGCTGGGCCCTTCATCTCTAGCACCGCTCCGCTGGGCCCTTCCTGTCAAGCACCGCTCCGCTGGGCACCGCCATCTCAAGCACCGCTCCGCTGGGCCCTTCATCTCTAGCACCGCTCCGCTGGGCCCTTCCTGTCAAGCACCGCTCCGCTGGGCCCTTCATCTCTAGCACCGCTCCGCTGGGCCCTTCCTGTCAAGCACCGCTCCGCTGGGCACCGCCATCTCAAGCACCGCTCCGCTGGGCCCTTCCTGTCAAGCTCCGCTCCGCTGGGCACCGCCATCTCAAGCACCGCTCCGCTGGGCCCTTCATCTCAAGCACCGCTCCGCTGGGCCCTTCCTGTCAAGCACCGCTCCGCTGGGCCCTTCCTGTCAAGCACCGCTCCGCTGGGCACCGCCATCTCAAGTACCGCTCCGCTGGGCCCTTCCTGTCAAGCACCGCTCCGCTGGGCCCTTCATCTCTAGCACCGCTCCGCTGGGCCCTTCCTGTCAAGCACCGCTCCGCTGGGCACCGCCATCTCAAGCACCGCTCCGCTGGGCCCTTCCTGTCAAGCACCGCTCCGCTGGGCCCTTCATCTCTAGCACCGCTCCGCTGGGCCCTTCCTGTCAAGCACCGCTCCGCTGGGCCCTTCATCTCTAGCACCGCTCCGCTGGGCCCTTCCTGTCAAGCACCGCTCCGCTGGGCACCTCCGTCTTAAGCACCGCTCCGCTGGGCCCTTCATCTCAAGCACCGCTCCGCTGGGCCCTTCCTGTCAAGCACCGCTCCGCTGGGCCCTTCCTGTCAAGCACTGCTCCGCTGGGCACCGCCATCTCAAGCACCGCTCCGCTGGGCCCTTCCTGTCAAGCACCGCTCCGCTGGGCCCTTCCTGTCAAGCACCGCTCCGCTGGGCACCGCCATCTCAAGCACCGCTCCGCTGGGCCCTTCCTGTCAAGCACCGCTCCGCTGGGCCCTTCATCTCTAGCACCGCTCCGCTGGGCCCTTCATCTCTAGCACTGCTCCGCTGGGCCCTTCCTGTCAAGCACCGCTCCGCTTGGCACCGCCGTCTCAAGCACCGCTGCGCTGGGCCCTTCATCTCAAGCACCGCTCCGCTGGGCCCTTCCTGTCAAGCACCGCTCCGCTGGGCACCGCCATCTCAAGCACCGCTCCGCTGGGCCCTTCCTGTCAAGCACCGCTCCGCTGGGCCCTTCATCTCAAGCACCGCTCCGCTGGGCCCTTCCTGTCAAGCACCGCTCCGCTGGGCCCTTCCTGTCAAGCACCGCTCCGCTGGGCACCGCCATCTCAAGCACCGCTCCGCTGGGCCCTTCATCTCAAGCACCGCTCCGCTGGGCCCTTCCTGTCAAGCACCGTTGCGCTGGGCACCGCCATCTCAAGCACCGCTCCGCTGGGCCCTTCATCTCAAGCACCGCTCCACTGGGCCCTTCCTGTCAAGCACCGCTCCGCTGGGCCCTTCATCTCTAGCACCGCTCCGCTGGGCCCTTCCTGTCAAGCACCGCTCCGCTGGGCCCTTCATCTCTAGCACCGCTCCACTGGGCCCTTCCTGTCAAGCACCGCTCCGCTGGGCCCTTCATCTCTAGCACCGCTCCGCTGGGCCCTTCCTGTCAAGCACCGCTCCGCTGGGCACCGCCGTCTCAACACCGCTCCGCTGGGCCCTTCATCTCTAGCACTGTTTATGGTTCACTGTGCCCACCATGCCTCCTCCTTGACCAGTGGAGACTGTCATCCACCTGATGGACTGTGGCTTTGCACTCCCCAGGATGGTCCAGTGGGCAGCCCACCCACTGTATAGACATTGAGAGACTGTGGCTTTGCACTCCCCAGGATGGTACAGTGGGCAGCCCACCCACTGTAGAGACATTGAGAGACTGTGGCTTTGCACTCCCCAGGATGGTACAGTGGGCAGCCCACCCACTGTAGAGACATTGAGAGACTGTGGCTTTGCACTCCCCAGGATGGTCCAGTGGGCAGCCCACCCACTGTAGAGACATTGAGAGACTGTGGCTTTGCACTCCCCAGGATGGTCCAGTGGGCAGCCCACCCACTGTAGAGACATTGAGAGACTGTGGCTTTGCACTCCCCAGGATGGTACAGTGGGCAGCCCACCCACTTGTGAGACTTGAGAGACTGTGGCTTTGCACTCCCCAGGATATGGCAGTGGGCATGGTGGCTCCTCGTGGATCTGGCGTCGTGGACTCATGTGGCTGTGGTGCTCCCCCCTTCCCTACCCCCTGAGGTGCCTGTAGTTTTTACATCAGATGCCCCTGCAGTGTTCTCTCCAAAGGACTCAGGTCTCCTGTGTGGGCTTTGCCCTTGTTTCGCAAAACTTTGGCCCACGGACATGTTAAATTCGTAGGATGTGCAGGACTTGTTACTTCAGTTATACACTGATGTGTATATATTTATTTTTATTGTAAATATTTTTCACGGTTGGACAATAATTTTCAGTAGCTTTTTTTGTACATAAATATTTATTCCAAATTTTGGTTATGTCATTGTATTTTTTACGGGTGTTTGGGTGGTGTCACTGTGACTTGTTGCTCTGCATTGGTGTGTACATATTGGGGGGGTCGCATATGTGTGTGCCCGTAACCTTTCGTCCTCCCCCCTCCCGTGTGTCGTAGGTGCAGTACTCACCGTTGACGTCTGCGCCGGAGTTCGTACTCGTGGTAGATGAGCAGGTAGACGAGAGCAGGTATGATGTTCAATTCGGGTTCCATGCTGTCCTCCTTCCTCGTGGAGTGCGTAGAGGTGAGCGTTTTCCCGTTCGTAGTCTGTTTCCGCCGTGTTTTTATCGGCGGTGCTCCCGCCCCGGAAAAGGTGGCGGATTGGTGGGTCGTGATAGGGTGGGCGGTACATTGTCTGCCGCCTGGCTGTTGGCGGTGACCGCCGCGCTGTTTGTTTGTTCCGCCGTGCCGGTCGGAGTGTTAAAGCGGCGGCCTGTGTTGGCGGTTCCCGCGAGGGTCAGAATTGCATTTTTTTGACCGCCGGCCTGTTGGCGGATTGGCCGCCGCTTTATCACCGACCGCCAGGGTTAGAATGACCCCCAATATGTCCAAACAACACTTAGACCTGTTACAACTAGAAGTCCAAGCATTGTTACAAAAGCAATAGAATTAGTACCCAACCATCAAAAAGGAACAGGTGTCTACTCCCTATATTTTCTAATTCCAAAGAAAGACAAACGTTGAGACCCATATTAGACCTCAGAACCATGAATCTCTACATCAAATCAGATCACTCCCACATGGTAACACTTCAAGACGTGATTCCCTTGCTCAAAAAACTGGACTACATTTCAAAGTTAGATCTCAAGGATGCATATTTCCACATATGCATACATCCTTCGCACAGGAAATACTTAAGGTTTGTAATCCATGGCGTGCATTATCAATTCAAGGTGTTACAGTTCGGGATAACAACAGCCCCAAGGGTATTCACAAAATGCCTTGCAGTAGTAGCCGCTCATATAAGGAGACAGCACATGCACGTATTCCCATACTTAGACGATTGGTTAATAAAAACCCGCACTCCGCAACAGTGTCTTCTTCACACACACAATACGTTATAGAAACTCTACACAAACTAGGGTTTTTTATAAATTACCAAAAGTCACATCTACAACCATCCTACATACAACAATACTTGGGAGCAACACTCAACACACAAAAGGCGATTGCTACTCCAAGTCCACAAAGGGTACTAGCGTTCCAAAATATAGCATTAAACCTGCAGCCAAACCAACACTACCAAGTAAGGTTTGTAATGAAACTTCTAGGCATGATGTCTTCATGCATAGCCATTGTCCCAAACGCAAGACTACACATGCGGCCCTTACAACAGTGCCTAGCAAAGCACAGGGTCAACTCCAAGATCTAGTGTTGGTAGACCGCCAGACACACTTCTCGCTTCAATGGTGGAACCCTATACATTTAAACCAAGGGCGGCCATTCCAAGACCTAGTGCCTCAATACGTGATCACAACAGATGCTTCGATGATGGGGTGGGGAGCACACCTCAACCATCACAGTATACAGGGACAATGGAACAATCAACAAAAACAACTGCACATAAATCATTTAGAACTGTTGGCAGTGTTTCTAGCATTGAAAGCACTTCAACCACTGATAGCCCGCAAACACATTCTTGTCAAAACAGACAATATGACAACAATGTATTACCTCAACAAACAAGGAGAGTCACAACTGTGTCTCTTAGCAAAGAAAATTTGGCATTGGGCAATTCACAATCACATTCGCCTAATAGCACGATACATCCCAGGCATTCAAAACCAGTTAGCTGACAATCTCAGTCGAGATCACCAACAAACACACGAATGGGAAATTCATCCCCAGATCCTACAGGACTACTTTCTACCCTGGGGAACACCAAAAATAGACCTATTCGCAACAAAAGAAAACGCAAAATGCCAAAACTTCGCATCCAGGTACCCACACCCTCTGTCCAAGGGCAATGCGTTATGGATGAGTTGGTCAGGGATATTTTCTTATGCTTTTCCCCCTCTCCCTCTCATTCCTTATCTGGTAAACAAACTGAGTCAAAACAGACTCAAACTAATACTCATAGCACCAACCTGGGCTCGCCAACCGTGATACACAACACTGCTGGATCTATCAGTATTACCCCACATCAAATTACCAAACATACCAGATCTGTTAACACAACACAAACAACAGATCAGACACCCGAATCCAGCATCGCTCAATCTAGCAATCTGGCTCCTGAAGTCTTAGAATTTGGACATTTAAACCTTACACAGGAATGTATGGAGGTCATTAAACAAGCTAGAAAACCTACGACAAGACATTGTTATGCAAACAAATGGAAAAGATTTGTTTACTACTGCCATAATAATCAAATTCAACCACTACATGCTTCCGCAAAGGACATTGTAAGTTACTTATTACACTTACAAAAGTCTAAACTAGCATTCTCTTCTATTAAAATACATCACACAGCAATATCTGCCTATCTGCAGATTAGACATTCAACATCGCTTTTTAGAATCCCAGTTATCAAAGCATTTATGGAGGGATTAAAGAGAATCATACCCCGGAGAACACCACCAGTACCTTTGTGAAACCTTAATATTGTATTAACACGACTCATGGGACCACCATTTGAACCCATGCACTCTTGTGAAATGCAATACTTAACTTGGAAGGTAGCCTTCCTAATAGCTATCACATCACTTAGAAGAGTAAGTGAAATACAAGCATTTACTATACAAGAACCGTTTATACAAATACATAAAGTGGTTCTCCGTACAAATCCCAAATTCTTACCAAAAGTTATATCACCATTCCACCTAAACCAAACAGTGAAACTTCCAGTCTTCTTTCCACAACCAGACTCAGTAGCCGAAAGAGCCTTACATACGTTAGACATAAAAAGAGCACTAATGTATTACATTGACAGAACAAAACAGTTTCGCAAAACAAAACAATTGTTTGTAGCCTTCCAAAAACCTCATGCAGGAAATCCTATATCCAAGCAAGGCATTGCCAGATGGATAGTGAAATGTATTCAAACTTGCTATATTAAAGCAAAAAGAGATCTACCTATTACACCAAGTGCACATTCCACCAGGAAAAAAGGCGCCACAATGGCTTTTCTAGGGAATATACCTATGACAGAAATTTGTAAGGCAGCCACATGGTCTACGCCTCACACACTCACAAAACATTACTGTGTAGATGTGTTAACAACACAACAAGCCACAGTAGGACAGGCTGTATTACGAACATTATTTCAAACAACTTCAACTCCTACAGGCTAAGCCACCGCTTTTGGGGAGATTACTGCTTACTAGTCTATGCACAGCATGTGTATCTGCAGCTACACATGCCTTCGAACAGAAAATGTCACTTACCCAGTGTACATCTGTTTGTGGCATGAGACACTGCAGATTCACATGCGCCCTCCCACCTCCCCGGGAGCCTGTAGCCGTGATAAGATGAATGAAAATTGTAAATTTGTAAATAAATACTATTTTAATACACATTATGTACATACATACTTACTCCATTGCATGGGCACATTTAGCATATTCACAACTCCTACCTCACCCTCTGCGGGGAAAACAATTTAAGATGGAGTCGACGCCCATGCGCAATGGGGCCGAATGGGAGGAGTCCCTCGGTCTTGTGACTCGAAAAGACTTCTTCGAAGAAAAACAACTTGTAACACTCCGGGCCCAACACTAGATGGCAGGATAATGCACAGCATGTGAATCTGCAGCGTCTCATGCCACGAACAGATGTACACTGGGTAAGTGACATTTTCCATATATATATATGTATATATTTTTTTAAACAAAATATGGAGATATCTTTAATTTCCTGTACGTTATCTAGTGGTGGTCGCCACTAGGTAGTTATAATTGGAACCTAGTTTCAATGGAAAAAGTGTTTTTTTACTTGCCTATATCTTTGGTATCAGTTGACGAACATTCACAAAACTTTCCCAAAAGCTTTGCCAGCTATGTCAGCTGATGTCTGTGAAGTGTCAAGGTGATCTGTCAAGTGGGAGCCGATTAAAAGGGGGGTCCCAAAATGCTTTTTCTCCATTCATTTTTTCCATAGTGATTTTGAACAGTGATAGTGCAGAAACCACTGGACGGAATTACACCACATTTGGCAGAAAGGTAGGACCTGGTCCAGAAAGCCACCTTTTTGTGATTTGGTGTGAATCCGTTCAGTGGTTTTCTTGTAATTACCTGGAAAACAAATTTATATATATAGGGACGTGGATCCTCCTCAGATCCTCCGCCGATTCGTAGGAAAAGCAAGGCCCTGATTGGCTGGCCGCCACCTAACAGAAAAGTTGTGGCAGCCATTTTGTTTCCCACATTGCTTGGGGGGGGGAGGGGGAAGCAGTGTAAAAACATATAAGGGGCAAGATACAGGTATCCTGACCCTAGAGGACACATGGAGGGGTCAGTTAGGGACCACTCAAGGGCAAAATAATTAAAATTGCCCTTTTTTTTTTTAAATTTCCAGCCGATCCATGGATTCACGGATACTCCTCTCATCCTTGGAAAAAGCAAGGCCCTGATTGGCTTGCCACAACCTTACACAAATATTAATGTGTGCATTACCGGGATGTTATAGTTAGGTTCTGAATTTACTCGTACAAAAGCACAGAAATTCCACAGTTAGAGTTCTTTCAAGTAACTATAACTCGCGCCCTCGCCATACACTGCTAATTACACCAAAGTACCCCAAATTATTGAAGAAAAAACTGCGTGGTGGGGACACGAATTATTGTTACTTGAAAAAACTCTAACAATACAGTTGCTGAATTTCTACAGTTTTGTATGAGTAAATTCAGAACCTAACTATAACGTCCCTGTAACTTTTGTTTTTTCAGTGAATACAATATATATATATATATATATATATATATATATATATATATATTGAATGGTATGTCATAACTGATTGGGCTACCATTATATCACTCATCCACAATGTTCCTCTTACATACATAACCTAGGGCCTGATTTAGAGTTTGGCTGATGGGGTTACTCTGTGAGAAATGTGACGGATATCATGTTTGTAGGAAGTTGGCTCTGTATATAATATCTCAAAGTAAGAGACAGTGTGCACAGAGTCCAAGGGTTCCCCTTAGAGGTAAGATAGTGGCAAAAAGAGATAATTCTAATGCTCTATTTTGTGGTAGTGTGGTCGAGCAGTAGGCTAATCAGAGGGTAGTGTTAAGCACTTGTTGTACACACACAGACAATAAATGAGGAACACACACTCAAAGACAATTCCAGGCCAATAGGTTTTTATATAGAAGAATATCTTTTCTTAGTTTATTTTAAGAACCACAAGTTCAAGATTAGAAGTAAATACATAAAATGCAAAGTACTCCACACAGGTAAGTTAGGAACTTTGAATTAGAGCAATTGCAAACACAGTTTTAGTAAAAATGGCAATAATCTATTTTAAAAGTGGACACTGTGCAAAAATCAACAATTCCTGGGGGAGGTAAGTAATGGTTAGTTTGTCAGGTAAGTAAAGCACTTACAAGTCTCAGTTCCTGGGCATAGGCATCCCACCGTTGGGGGTTCAAGGCAACCCCAGAGTTACCACACCAGCAGCTCAGGGCCGGTCAGGTGCAGAGGTCAAAGAGGTGCCCAAAACACATAGGTGCCTATGGAGAACAGTGGTGCTCCTGTTCCAGTCTGCCAGCAGGTAAGTACCCGCGTCCTCGTGGGCAGACCCGGGGGTTTTGTAGAGCACTGGGGGGGACACAAGTAGGCACACAAAACACACCCTCAGCGGCACAGGGGCGGCCGGGTGCAGTGTGCAAAGCAGGGGTTGGGTTTTGTCTTGGATTCAATGGAGGGACCCGGGGGTCACTCTATCGGTGCAGGCAGGGCACAGGGGGGCTTCTCAGGCCAGCCACCGACTGGGCTATGCAGAGGGTCACCTGGGGGTCACTCCTGCACTGAGGTTCGGTTCCTTCTAGTCCTGGGGGCTGCGGGTGCAGTGCTTGGTCCAGGCGTCAGGTTCCTTGTTAGAGGCAGTCGCGGGCAGGGGGAGCCTCTGGATTCTATCTGCATGCTTCGCTGTGGCAGTCCATGGGGGTCGTCTCAGGCTACTCACGAGATCACAGTCGCCTGGGATTCCTCCCTGTGGTGTTGGTACTCTGGAGCTCGAGCCAGGGGCATCGGGTGCAGAGGGTGAAGTCTCACGCTTCCGGCGGGAAGAGTGAAGTCCTTTAAAAGTTGCGAGAAAGTTGCAAAGTTGTTGCTGTTGTTGAGCAGATCCACTGCTCACGGTAGTTTCTTGGTCCTGGGAGTCAGGGCAGTCCTCTGAGGCTTCAGAGGTTGCTGGTCCCTGTCGGATGCGTTGCTGTTGCAGGTTTTCGAGTTAGGACACAGGCCGGTAGGGCTGGGGGAAAGGAATTGTCTCCATCGTCCATGCAGGGCTTTCAGGTCAGAAGTTCTTCTTCTCGTTTCAGGTTGCAGGAATCTGACTACCTGGGTGCCCCAAATACTAAATTTAGGGGTGTGTTTAGGTGTGGGGGTCAGTAGCCAATGGCTACTGTCTTGGAGGGTGGCTACACCCTCTTTGTGCCTCCTCCCTGAGGGGAAGGGGGCCCAACAGTAATCCTATTGGGGAAATCCTCCAAAACTAAGGTGGAGGATTTCTAAAGGCAGGTGTCACCTCAGCTCAGGGCACCTTAGGGGCTGTCCTGACTGGTAGGTGACTCCGCCTTGTTTTCCTCATCATCTCCTCCAGCCTTGCCGCCAAAAGGGGGGGCAGTGGCTAGAGGGGCGGGCATCTCCACTAGCTGGGATGTCCTGTGGCACTGTAACAAAGGGGGTGAGCCTTTGAGGCTCACCACCAGGTGTTACAGTTCCTGCAGGGGGAGGTGAGAAGCACCTCCACCCAGTACAGGCTTTGTTCATGGCAACAGAGTGACAAAGGCACTCTTCCCATGTGGCCAGCAACTCATCTGGTTGTAGCAGGCTGGCAGAAACTGGTCAGCCCCACACTAGAAGTCGGATTGGTATTCAGGGGGCATCTCTAAGATGCCCTCTGGGTGCATCTCACAATACATTCCACACTGACATCAGTGTGCATTTATTGTGCTGAGAAGTTTGATACCAAACTTCCCAGATTTCAGTGTAGCCACTATGGAACTGTGGAGTTCGTGTTTGACAAACTCCCAGACCATATACTCTTTATGGCTACCCTGCACTTACAATGTCTAATGTTTTGCTTAGACACTGTAGGGGCATAGTGCTCATGCACATATGCCCTCACCTGTGGTATAGTGCACCCTGCCTTAGTGCTGTGAGGCCTGAAGAGGGGTGACGTACCTATGCCACAGGCAGTGTGGGGTTGGCATGGCACCCTGAGGGGAGTGCTATGTCGACTTAGTCTCTTTCTCCCCACCAGCACACACAAGCTGGCAAGCAGTGTGTATGTGCTGAGTGTGGGGTCCCCAGGGTGGCATAAGATATGCTGCAGCCCTTAGAGGCCTTCCCTGGCATCAGGGCCCTTGGTACCAGGGGTACCAGTTACAAGAGACGTATCTGAGTGCCAGGTTGTGCCAATTGTGGAAGCAAAGGTACAGTTCAGGGAAAGAACACTGGCGCTGTGGCCTAGTTAGCAGGTCCCAGCACACTTTCAATCATAACTGGCATGAGCAAAGGCAAGAAGTCAGGGGGTAACCATGCCAAGGAGGCATTTCCTTACAACATTTGCCGTATTACTATCCCTTATATCCTATGGAAATTGTAATACAGCGGACGGGATATCCATCAGTTTGTGACGGATGAACTCCTTCATGAAAATCTGAATCAGGCCCTTAATGTGTCATAAGCCTACAGTGTGTTATGTACAGAAGGGCGCGAACATTGATATTGACGTGTGTCCTGCCTGTGATAGAACATACATGTGTCATGTGAGAAACATATTGCTAGGTTTCCCTCCTTGAGATTTATGCTAATAGTAAATAAATACGTTTTTGACACAGATGTCTATAAAACATAATCAAACAAGTACAACACAGTAAATCTCAGAAACCACAATCCCATAGAATAGACCAACACCTAATTAAAAATGCAACTAATTGTTCTTGTTTCCCTCCCAAGCATTTTTAATACAAAGTAGAAAGCGTGCACGGCTACTGTTAAATCAAAAAAGCACATATTGGTCCATAATGCTATCATTTCCCTATCCCACAGGTGGTGCATCTTTACGTCATTCATGGCAGCTTCCTGAGACCCTGTGCCTGCAAGTGGACACCGGCGTAATCCTGCTGTACTTCACAGGCGGCTCATCTTCAAGGCATTCATGGGGGCTCCCACCTGCAGGCCGCAGGGGCCACAGACCGTGTACCTTCCAGTGAACCCTGGCTCTATCCTACTGCACTTCACAGATGCTGCATCTTCACGTCATTCATGGGGGCTCCCACCTGCAGGCACAAGAGCCAGAGACCGTGTACCTTCCAGTGAACCCTGGCTCTCTCCTACTGCACTTCACAGGAGGCTCATCTTCAAGGCATTCATGGGGGCTCCCACCTGCAGGCCGCAGGGGCCACAGACCGTGTACCTTCCAGTGAACCCTGGCTCTATCCTACTGCACTTCACAGATGCTGCATCTTCACATCATTCATGGGAGCTCCTACCTGCAGGCGCATAAGCCAGAGACTGTGTACCTTCCAGTGAACCCCGGCTCTATCCTACTGCACTTCACAGGCGGCTCATCTTCACGTCATTCATGGGAGCTCCCACCTGCAGGTCCAAGAGCCAGAGACCGTGAACCTTCCAGTGAACCTTGGCTCTATCCTACTGCACTTCACAGACTATGCATCTTCACGTCATTCATGGGGGCTCCCACCTGCAGGCCCAAGAGCCAGAGACCGTGTACCTTCCAGTGAACCCTGGCTCTCTCCTACTGCACTTCACAGGCGGCTCATCTTCAAGGCATACATGGGGGCTCCCACCTGCAGGCGCATGAGCCAGAGACCGTGTACCTTCCAGTGAACCCTGCCTCTATCCTACTGCACTTCACAGATGGTGCATCTTCACGTCATTCATGGGAGCTCCCACCTGCAGGCGCATGAGCCAGAGACCGTGTACCTTCCAGTGAACCCTGGCTCTATCCTACTGCACTTCACAGATGGTGCATCTTCACATCATACATGGGAGCTCCAACCTGCAGGCACAAGAGCCAGAGACCGTGTACCTTCCAGTGAACCCGGGCTCTACCCTACTGCACTTCACAGGAGGCTCATCTTCAAGGCATTCATGGGGCCTCCCACCTGCAGGCACAAGAGCCAGAGATCGTGTACCTTCTAGTGAACCCTGGCTCTCTCCTACTGCACTTCACAGGTGGTGCATCTTCACATCATTCATGGGAGCTCCCACCTGCAGGCACATGAGCCAGAGACCGTGTACCTTCCAGTGAACCCTGGCTCCATCCTACTGCACTTCACGGGCGGCTCATCTTCACATCATTCATGGGGGCTCCCACCTGCAGGCCCAAGAGCCAGAGGCCGTGTACCTTCCAGTGAACCCTGGCTCTATCCTACTGCACTTCACAGACGGTGCATCTTCACATCATTCATGGGGGCTCCCACCTGCAGGCCCAAGAGCCAGAGGCCGTGTACCTTCCAGTGAACCCTGGCTCTCTCCTACTGCACTTCACAGGTGGTGCATCTTCACATCATTCATGGGGGCTCCCACCTGCAGGCACAAGAGCCAGAGACCGTGTACCTTCCAGTGAACCCTGGCTCTATCCTACTGCACTTCACAGGAGGCTCATCTTCACATCATTCCTGGGAGCTCCCACCTGCAGGCCCAAGAGCCAGAGACCGTGTACCTTCCAGTGAACCCGGGCTCTATCCTACTGCACTTCACAGACGGCTCATCTTTACGTCATTCATGGGGGCTCCCACCTGCAGGTCCAAGAGCCAGAGACCGTGCACCTTCCAGTGAACCCTGGCTCTATCCTACTGCACTTCACAGGCGGCTCATCTTCACATCATTCATGGGGGCTCCCACCTGCAGGTCCAAGAGCCACAGACTGTGTACCTTCCAGTGAACCCGGGCTCTATCCTACTGCACTTCACAGGCAGCTCATCTTCAAGACATTCATGGGGGGTCCCACCTGCAGGCCCAAGAGCCAGAGACCGTGTACCTTCCAGTGAACCCGGGCTTTATCCTACTGCACTTCACAGATGGTGCATTTTCACGTCATTCATGGGGGCTCCCACCTGCAGGCCCAAGAGCCAGAGACCGTGTACCTTCCACTGAACCCTGGCTCTAGCCTACTGCACTTCACAGATGCTGCATCTTCAAGGCATTCATGGGAGCTCCCACCTGCAGGCACATGAGCCAGAGACAGTGTACCTTCCAGTGAACCCTGCCTCTATCCTACTGCACTTCACAGGCGGCTCATCTTCAAGGCATTCATGGGAGCTCCCCCTGCAGGCACATGAGCCAGAGACCATGTACCTTCCAGTGAACCCTGGCTGTATCCTACTGCACTTCACAGACGGCTCATCTTCACGTCATTCATGGGGGCTCCCACCTGCAGGTCCAAGAGCCACAGACCGTGTACCTTCCAGTGAACCCTGGCTCTATCCTACTGCACTTCACAGGCGGCTCATCTTCAAGGCATTCATGGGAGCTCCCCCTGCAGGCACATCAGCCAGAGACCATGTACTTTCCAGTGAACCCTGGCTCTATCCTACTGCACTTCACAGATGCTGCATCTTCACATCATTCATGGGAGCTGCCACCTTCAGGCACAAGAGCCAGAGACCGTGTATCTTCCAGTGAACCCTGGCTCTATCCTACTGCACTTCACAGGTGGTGCATCTTCACATCATTCATGGGAGCTCCTACCTGCAGGCGCATAAGCCAGAGACTGTGTACCTTCCAGTGAACCCTGGCTCTATCCTACTGCACTTCACATGCAGCTCATCTTCAAGGCATTCATGGGAGCTCCCACCTGCAGGCGCATGAGCCAGAGACCGTGTACCTTCCAGTGAACCCTGGCTCTATCCTACTGCACTTCACAGGCGGCTCATCTTCAAGGCATTCATGGGAGCTCCCACCTGCAGGCCGCAGGGGCTGCAGACCGTGTACCTTCCAGTGAACCCTGGCTCTATCCTACTGCACTTCACAGGTGGTGCATCTTCACATCATTCATGGGAGCTCCCACCTGCAGGCACAAGAGCCAGAGACTGTGTACCTTCCAGTGAACCCTGGCTCTATCCTACTGCACTTCACAGGTGGTGCATCTTCACATCATTCATGGGAGCTCCCACCTGCAGGCACAAGAGCCAGAGACCGTGTACCTTCCAGTGAACCCTGGCTCTATCCTACTGCACTTCACAGATGGTGCATCTTCACATCATTCATGGGAGCTCCCACCTGCAGGTACAAGAGCCAGAGACCGTGTACCTTCCAGTGAACCCCGGCTCTATCCTACTGCACTTCACAGGCGGCGCATCTTCACGTCATTCATGGGAGCTCCCACCTGCAGGCCCAAGAGCCAGAGACCGTGTACCTTCCAGTGAACCCTGGCTCTATCCTACTGCACTTCACAGACGGTGCATCTTCAAGGCATTCATGGGAGCTCCCACCTGCAGGCACAAGAGCCAGAGACTGTGTACCTTCCAGTGAACCTGGGCTCTATCCTACTTCACTTCACAGGTGGTGCATCTTCACATCATTCATGGGAGCTCCCACCTGCAGGCACAAGAGCCAGAGACCGTGTACCTTCCAGTGAACCCGGGCTCTACCCTACTGCACTTCACAGGCGGCTCATCTTCAAGGCATTCATGGGAGCTCCCACCTGCAGGCACAAGAGCCAGAGACCGTGTACCTTCCAGTGAACCTTGGCTCTCTCCTACTGCACTTCACAGGTGGTGCATCTTCACATCATTCATGGGAGCTCCCACCTGCAGGCACAAGAGCCAGAGACCGTGTACCTTCCAGTGAACCTGGGCTCTATCCTACTGCACTTCACAGGTGGTGCATCTTCACATCATTCATGGGAGCTCCCACCTGCAGGCACAAGACCCAGAGACCGTGTACCTTCCAGTGAACCCGGGCTCTATCCTACTGCACTTCACAGGCGGCTCATCTTCAAGGCATTCATGGGGGCTCCCACCTGCAGTCCCAAGGGGCCAGAGTCTGTCATTCAAGTGACCAATGGACCCCCTTCAGTTGCACTCTGATCCGACAAGAAAGAGCACACCTTCAGTGGGCCCATGACTTCTTCTGAGCTGCGCTCCGAAGAGGCCAGAGGCCAGAGATCTCCATCTTATAATGATTGTTTGAAGCTCCTCAGAAGAAGCGAGAGATCACCATCTTACCACTGTACCACTGAATGTCCCTGCTGTAGTCTCAGGCAGCCAAAGACATCACATTCTCAAGCGGTAATTGGTAGCTCTGAGGTACATGAAAGAGACTCTGTATCTTCAAATGAACCCCTGCAGCTGGAACTACACTCCAAAGCAGCCGGAGACAGCATAGCTACAAGTGATCAACTACAGCTCGCTAGCTGCACACTACAGAGCTCAAAAACAGTGTGCCTTCTAGCTACTATTTCATGAGAGTCCAGAGACTTTATATCCCCCCTTGCCAGCTCCCATCTGGAGTTTAAAGAAAGAGCGACTTTGCACCTTGAAGTTTTCCAAGGCAGATCCAAGATGCACGCCAAAGAGGACATTGAATGTGCTCCTTCAGGTGTCCAGCGGTGGCTACTAGCCTAACTTGAAAGACACCAAAGGTACTGTATCTTCAAGTGAGTCATCGCAGTATCCCTGCTTCTGCCTGAAAAGGGCAGAAACCATTTATCGTCAAAAGCTCTGATGAGGCTAGCGACCACATGTGCTGAAATTACCCATCACAGCTCTCAGCTGCACTTTGAAGAGACCAGATACAGTGTGTCGTGGCTAGATGCACAGCCACCACTGGCCATCTAAATACACACTGGACCGATTCACAATGGTAAACTTAGACGTTTGGTCTAAACCTAGACCAAACGTCCAGGTTTCTGACTTTGGGAATTCACAAAGGGCATTTACGAGTAGTAGAGTAATGAGGCTCATGGCAGCCTCCAGCTGATCTCCACTCCACCCCGAGTGCGGACCTAAAGAGACTACTCGTAGATGCTCTTTGTGAATTCCCAAAGTCCCAAACTTAGACGTTTGGTCTAAGCTTAGACCAAAACGTCTAAGTTTACCTTTGTGAATCGGCCCCAGTGTGTATTCAGATGGCCAGTGGTGGCTGTGCATCCAATAATGACCAATTACAGCTCTTATTCCAGCCTAAAGAGATGTGAGCTTAAAGTCTCTATCCATAAGCTACCCATCATGGCTCCCATCCGCACTCCAGAGACTGTGCACCTTAATGAGATCAATACAACCTCCCCTGGTGCACTCTAAAGATCCGAGAGACCACATATCTTCAGGTGCAATCCGAAGGGTCCAGTGACTTGTAGTTTTCAGCTGCATATTGTCAGAAAACTTTAGTCTTATGTGATCCACACCATTTCTTGGCCTGCTCTCCAAACAGTCCATCTGTCTTCATGTGATGCTTGGCAGTTCTTGATCTGCAATCTGAAGAGGCCAGAAACCGGGAACCTAAGAGACATTTCATTCGAGTTTGAGAATTTCATCCCCTGATAGCTGCATTCTTAAAGAGCCCGAGAAGACAAAGGGGCAGCAAAATCATTAAATAGAGGAGTAAACAACACTCCTCTGTTGAAAGCTTGTGTGCGGGAAACTCAACAAGGAACTTCAAAGAGCTACCCAACGATGTGCCAGACACTGATCTAGGACCAGGAGCTGTGCCCGGCCGTTCTGCCTCTTCTAACTCAGAGGGCACCCTTAGCTTTGTGAGGGGACCATTGATAAGAATACCCTTAAGTCTAGGGTAATAGGGTCACCTGGTTCTCATCCGGGACTAAGAATCAGGGGCAATTTTTTTAGCTTTTGAAAAACAAGCAGACTCCATAGGCATGTGATGTCCCCCACCCCACACAGAGAGGAGAAGGTATCCAGCGACCAGCACCAGGCTGTTCTCGAAAGGTGGCAAGTGTGTGATCTGGGCTCAAGGTAATGGAACTGTGTTATTAACAGTGCTGATCTGAATCTGAGACTGAACTGCAATATATGCCCAGGTCCTGAGCTTAAAAAGCCCATCGTTTCTAGAAATACATAAAAGTGAACAGTTACTCGTCCATTTAATGCACTGACACCTCCACTACATCCCCCATGTGAAAATATTGAAGGAACATTTAGCTATAAATAACTTAAAATATTGTTTAGCAATATTCGAAGGAGATGCAGAATGTTCTACTTTCTCACCCGCTTCATATTAGAAGATCACATCACAATCCCAAACCTGAATGGGATGAAGATGGTGCATCCAGTCCTATCCCTGCTTCACTACTTGTGAAAACAGTACTTTACGGGGATACATTTTCCAGATGCACATAAGTGCAGTTACCAACACTTTTTCGGATTTTACATGAATTCCAGCCTTGCTTTCTTCAGGGCATATAGGGAGACGCTTAGGTTAGGGTCCCATGTTCTAGTTTAAACATAGAGGCCCTCATTATGACTTCGGTGGTCTTGTTAAAAGACCGCCGAAGCAGCGGGCACCAACATACCGCCAGTGCTGGCGGTATGTTTGGCGCCCTATTATGACATTTCCGCTGGGCCAGCGGACGGAAATAGCGTTTCTGCCCACTGGCCAAGTGGAAGAGTCACCACAACATTGAAGCCGGCTCGTAATCGAGCCAGCGTCAATGTTGAGGTGCGTCGGGTGCAGCAGCACCCGTCGCGCATTCCACTGCCCATAATTCGGGCAGTGGAATGCGCGATGGAGCTGTGCATGGGGGCTCCTGCAGTGCGCATGCTAAGTGCATGGGCACTGCAGGGGCCCCCAGAGTCTCCCTTACCCCATCCTTTCCATGACGGTGTATTGGTATTCAGAGGATTGCAAATTGTGATTTCTGCTGGGTAGGGATTGCGATTTGCCATCCCCTAAAGGGCTTTGTACATCTGAAAAGTCCATTTTGCATTTTTTAACTGCACGAAATAGCAATTCAGACCTCGAAGTAATGCAATATGGCTTTGTACATGTGGGGCCATGTTTTTTATTTTCCTCTGGGAGATACTGGAGTAGTTCTTCCATTTCGACTCAGTGGGCGTGCTAGGAGAACCAGGGAATCGCCCATACGCCAGTGCTGCCCCTCTTTATCCCGCGGTGTCTGTTCTTCTCTTCGTGTCTGGAGCGCGGTGTCTCCAGGAGCTCGGGAGCTGGCTCTCTTGCACGCTGTGGTGGCAACTAATGAGTCTGGGGGCAGCCGTCCTTTAATGAAAATAGGGTCAGATGGCACGGGTTTATGTTTCTTATCTGCCCTAGGTGTCACAACCCTGGCTTATTAGTGTCATTGGTGTGCGGAAGCATACCTCTTACCATAGCTAGATACTGGGTACCCCTATGTGATGTGGACAGCGTATCGAAGTCAGACATCCTCTAGCGGCTCTTTATGTATCGCTACATTGTGAAAATGTGCAGCCCTAGCGATAACCTCTTGATAAGAGGTAGCACCTTCAGGAGAAGTGCGTGCAGGAAAAAGGCCAGGATCCGTGTCGTAAGTGTCCCAGGGATCATCTCCATCTGGCCCCCCATACCTACCAGTATCTGAGTGTGGTGACCCCTGGGGTGAATAACTAGCGGGTCTGGATAGGAGGTGATGGTGAAGGAGAGTCTAATAATGGCAGCGGTGGAGGTGGAGATGATGGAGATGGCGATGATGAGGGACATGGAAGGGAGGCAGAGGCTGGTAGCCTGGTCCATAGCCTTCCTTTTAGGAGGGACTGGCATGTCCATTGCATCTTCAACGGCAAGCTTCCTCTTCGGTGGTGAAGGAGAGCAATCGTTAGCAAGGATTCATCCAGTCCTGATTTGGATGTGGATCTTTATCTGCTGAGTGTCTAATTTTTCCTGCAGCTTGTGGAGAATAGGCTCCACGGGTGGAGCAGGCTTGGAGCTCCATTTTGACAGTTTCGGCCACAAAGTCTTCGGCTCCACGGATACCAGCTTGGAGATGGCAGGTGGCATCAGCATCTAGGTGGTTGAAGTCGACTGCCGAATTGGCACCAAAAGTTGAGACAGTGTCCATTACTGGTCTCGGTCCAAGGAGGTCGATGCCGAAGGATTCGGCTTCAAAGGTGCTTTTGGCACCGGGCCCAAGGTGGGGCATCCGTAGCGGTTTTCCCATGCCGACCATATCTGGACTGTAGTGGCGGACTGAGGACCTCTGATTCTGCAACCAGAAGTGCAGAAGGTGTTTTGGTCGGCTTGGGTTGGAGGGCAGGGACAGGGGGTGCCGTATTCATAGGTTGAGCTGGTGTAATGTCCTCCATTTCAAGATCAACCTCGAGCTCAGAGCCGGAGTTCTGTTGACAGAAAAGGCTTCCTCTTCCTTGACGGATGGCTGTTCCTGGGCGTTCTCACCAAAAATGTTGAGAGTGTAGTTGGTGGCTCTGTAAGACATCTCGAAGCGACGAGCTCTATGATCCCAAAATGTCTTTTTGCAGTGGAAGGATTTGCTCACTCCCCAGACGGATTCCTTTTGTTGTGGGAACAACCACAAGTTGCAAACCGACTGTTAGTCTGTGTTAGGGTATATCGCATGGCAATGTAGGCAGAACCGAAAAGGCGTGCGTTCCATTACCAGTTGAGCTTTGTTGTAAAACTTGGATGGAGTTCGAAGGTGGGCCCCAAAGGTCAGTGGCCTGAAGGGGCT
The DNA here is from genome assembly GCF_031143425.1 of Pleurodeles waltl. Lineage (NCBI taxonomy): Eukaryota > Metazoa > Chordata > Amphibia > Caudata > Salamandridae > Pleurodeles > Pleurodeles waltl. The sequence goes on along the minus strand of NC_090445.1, from coordinate 1,715,033,852 downwards.
TTAGTCGAACAAAGTGGAACCAGCATGGTTGTTCATCGAAGCACAGATGGAAAAACTAAAACAGTACTGATGGAAGGGATTGGAAGTGGGACCAAAGATCGAACCTTACCATGACAAAGCTACAAACACATCTTTAAAAATCCCAGTCATAGAAAAAGTTCATCTGTAGCATTTGGAGACGCCATAATAGTTCTGCAAAATTCCATGAGTAGCAATGAACTGAGACCATAACAAAACCGAACATTAGGAGCATCAGTTTAGAACCAATCCATTGCAAATCAAAGTCTATCTTTGACAATCACAATACACACCTCTGCTGTGTACATGCTGGTAATATCTGGTAGGAAACCAAAAGTAATATGTTTGGGTGACAGAAGCAACGTGGTACCAGCAGTATGTTCTTTTCTCCAAGTACTTGTCATGAGTATTCCCAGATATTTTCAGAGATGAGAAGTAGATTGACTCTATCAGCCTCCGTGTGTCTGCATCACAACCAATAAGGATTTGCCCAATTGCTACAATCACATAACCTTTTGAAGGTAAAATATAAGTACTGGACAATCTTATACCAGTGAGTCTTAAGTTTATAAATATTATGAATCTAATGAGCAGGGACCATACTATTGCATACCTCATCTAAGTCACTAGTTCATACAGTTTGTCAGTCCATCTTTCTGCCAGGTGCTGTTAGCATATTATACACAAGCAACCCTATCTATATGAGAAGAGGTCGCAAGAAGATCAGATGACTAGAGATTAAGCTAAAATAATTAGCTGTTACGTTTTTAAAAATTCTGAGATTTGTAAACGTTGAAAAGCCACCGGTGATACTGTACGTCACAACAAGTTTATCAAAAAGATACCAGTGTTTTACCGTCAAAAAGTTGTCCCTCCCGCTTCAGAGCCGAGTTTGCCCACTGAGGAGCAAACACCTCACAAGAGAAGTTTGGAAAGAAAAGATTATACCAAAGGCAGGTGTATTTTGTGATGCAAAAGTGGTGTGTACTTGTCAAGCATTTATTCACAATCTAGAGCAGGTTCCAGGAAGAGGGCAAAGCAAACAATTGAAGGTTACACCAACCAGCCTCTCCTCCCCACGTTTAATTGCAGCCCACCTCCCCAGGTGTGAGGTGTACTTACCACACACCACATACATCCTCTGGCAGCTTGCTGTGACTGCTGCCCCCATACAAAACCACTACCCACCATTTCCTGCAGCTAAAGTACAGATATTGTACACACCCATCATAATCTCCCCCAGGCTGATATTTGTAAATCTTTTCATTGTCTCCTTCCTGAACTTCCACAGTTGTCCTGGCCCAACAGGTCCTGTAGTAATGTTGCCTTTAAACATAACACAATGTGCTCTGACATGGAGGGTTTTCAGCTCTATAGCGAATTGCCAGACAGTTGTTACAGTCACTTACGTCTCATACCATACATTGTGTCACCTCAGCAGTCCAAGTTTGATGTATGACGGCCTTTGCTTTAAGCTAGAGTCTCCTTTGGTAATCCGAGTTTGAGTCGGATGTGTGACTGACCTTGTGAGAAAAGGGGATAAAGATTTGGGGTCTTCTTCCCCCTTCTCTCTGGATAATTCCAGGTACCGTTACTGTTTTATCAGTATCTCTATGTACCTGTTGCCTGGGCACTGCGTCTTTAAGCTCTGAGTGTGATGGGAGTGTTTTCTATTAATTTGACTGATGGTTGGTCCTCTTATGCTCCACCCCTTCTAAAATCACGTTACTGAGGCCCGCCCTCCTGAAAAGAAGGCACCAGCCTTTGTCCTCTACAAGAAGCTTGCCATAATGGTGGCGCATCAGATGTTGTTGAAGAGGTTTCTAGCCTCCTTGCGTCTTTTGCCAACTCTCTCTTCTACTATTTCTCATTACTGTAGCTGCATCAGGAACCTGCTTGGTCTATGTTCTAAAATGAATGTTTCACCTCATCAGTCGTGGTTTGACACCCAAATACAAAATGATGAGGTGATACTATATAGTAGAATATGCCACATAATTTGCCTTTTCCTGCTGCCAAACGTAGACAACCTGCCACATATTTTGGTCCTTCACTGTTGCGTAATTCCATTGGGCCTACTCCAGCCCTTCTACTTCCAGGTCCACGTACAGCCCTCGCCTCTGACTTGTGCCTGTACAGTTGTCACCTTGAGTGCCCTATTGATTCAGGGCTATCTTCTGCGGTCCTGTCCATGGACAGATCTAACGTCTTCAGCCTTGTTCATGCGCGGCTCCAACCCTAATAGATCAAGGAAGCACAGATTCACAAAAAGTTCTTTAAGATTAAGTGCAGCAGTGTATATCGCGGGAACACAGCACAGCAACTGACAATCTCATCACACTGCACAATGTGTTCGCACTCTGGTTCCAGAATCTATGATTTACCACAGATCAAAGCAAATGAAAAGAACGTAGACTGCACAGCAGGTTTATACAGTACAAAACAGATCTTCTTCAGGAAGGAATTATATTTACAAACAGCAAACATACATTTACATATGACTTTTAAGGCAAGCATTAAATATTGGTTGTGCAAAGCATTCCTTCCTGTAAGGTAAGCATTGGTTCATCTGGAGCAACGTTCGTTAGAAGGGATATCATTATTTATCTGTCATTGTCTTGTGCATATAAAAGTCACATTTCTGTGGGATCTTTGGCTTCATATGAAGACCTGTCTTCCCCATCTTCTTCAGCGCATTACATTTTGTGACCCTCGGTATGTCCCACAGCTCTCCCTCCTCCATCACCCATATGCTACTATAATCCTTAGTTACCTTTATTGGAGAAGAAATTTCAGTCACTTGTCAGTTTCTTCTCCCCTGTTTTGACCCCATACACCGTAAGCACTCTGGTTTTTCCGGCATACTTCACTCTAGGTCTTTACTTATAATTCTCTTGACCCATCCGCATGACGTATGAATTCTCTTCCAGTTAGACGCCGTACCCACGCACCTTCCCTATCCAAGTAGCACAAATTCTGTGCTTGGAATTCCCTCTCTGAATAGGAAAACATTGTGTCCGCAGTAAAGGAGTGTCATGTAATTCTGTAAACGTCCCCCCCTAACATTTTCTTCACCTATTTCCTCCAATTGAACCCACTGTAAATTCTCAATAGTACGCTTTCATTAAGTACCTAGTTAATTACTCATCACACCAACAATATCTACTGACTCAGTCCACCACTCCAAAATGTATTACTGGACTTGTACTAATTCTTCACCCTCTGACCCTTCTGAGCCTCGGAATCTACCCCCTCTTATACTTCCACCGCATGCATAGGCAGCTGACACAACCAATCAGCCAGGGTGTTCTGTGGTCTGTGGTGTTGCCCTACTCGTTGTACTAATGGTAAATGTGTCCACTAATGGTGTACGATCAGTTTGTATCTCAAAATGTGTGCCCCACAATTATGTGTGGACATGTTGTACATGTCACCAGCATGCAAGGGCATCATTCTCTATAACCAAAACACTAGCCTCAGCTCCCTTGAAGGTCCAGATGCAACAGTGATATTCTTCCCTTCACCCAACCTACTTTGGCATTAAGACTCCTCGGAAGCTGTGAGCACCAGCACCTGTCACAACTCTGGTACTATCACCTGGATCAAATGATCCAACCTCCATCCTAATCAGGATACATGATCTTATGTCCTGAAAAGCTACCTCATACTCCTCTGTCCACATGATAGACACCTCTTTCTTACGTAAAGCTCTCATTGCTTGTGTTCTTTCCACACAGTGATCTACACATTTAGAATCATTTTTATCCAGTCTAAGGAAAGCTTCAGTTTTACATTTCTTCTAAACTTTGAGCCTTCACTATCACTTGAAGTAATCTAGGAGCTGATTTAGAACTTGGATTTCCTGTCCGCCAAAATATAATTCCCATAGGATATAATGGGATGTATATTTTGGCGGATGGGATAACCATCACAGTTGTGACAGAGTAATCCGTCTGCCAAGTTCTAATTCAGGCCACTGATCTTTAGCATGATTTTCCTCCTTGCAAATTAAATGTTCCAGATATTCTATAAGTTTCACAGCAAATTTTCATTTATCTACTTCAGACGTCAATCAACCATCCTTCAGTTTGCCAAAAACTATTGCTAACATTTGTTCTGTTCTACAATATACACTCCACTCACTAAAATGTAATCTGGTTTTACAAATGATGTAAAATATCTGGACTTCAGATGTAGTGTTATCAGGTGGACCCATTCAGCATCCATTGTGCAAATAATTTCACTCTTTCCAGGGTCGCCAGCGTCTCTCTGATGTTAGCTTGAGGATGAGAATCTACCCATATGCACTTGTTGAAGCCCTTCAGACACATGCTGACTTTACCATTCGACTTATGTACCAAAACTATGGGAGTTACCAGTAATAAATAATCAGGTAGAAGCCTAAACCTGTTTTATTATCTAACTGTAATACAGCGTATCTATTCCAACCTTAATGACTCCCTTGTGCACTCCTCATTATACACCTTAGGAAATCTACTACACTACTTTTCCTCACTACTTTCATTAGTAACCAACACCTGTTCTGTGTGATTTGGATTGAATATGGTTCCCAAACTCCTTTCTTTTCACCACAACAAGACCTCACCTTTCTTTTACACACACTTTGCTCCGAATGTTTCCTTTCCCTTGAAAAGAGTCTGGTATCAGATTATGTGCCACAGGTGTTATAGCGCTACAATCCCTGGGTTTTTTTCCAGAACATATCTTTGATAATTCTTAAATGAGTCTGCATCAATGAGTATATAGGATAAACATGAATGCATCCACGCATACATCGACTTGCCCAGCACCTCTACAACGCACCCCCGTGGAGCGTAGGATTGATCCACACGAGAAACAGTTTTACCTGTTTCCATGCGTTCGTGTACACCAACACCTCACCCTCCCCTTCGTCATCACAGCTCAAATCATGACCTCGTACACTATTCACCCTCTTCTTTGCACCTCCCACTTCATGTTTGCACACGTGTAAAATGTTGCATCTTATTACATTTAGAGCAGTTTACTTTTATACCAGAGCATTTGGAAGACACACACTTCATGCTACTGAAGTGGCAACAATGCGTTTTTCCTTTACTTTACCTTTGGCTTCTGCAGCACCCAGATTTTTACCGTCCCTCAGCTTCTTCGATGCAGCATTTGTTACCATTGAGCTGCCACCCTCCTCTCTGGAAGTCAGCTCTTTTAGTTTCCTGGATGCATCTTCAGCTTCGTTGCTGTGCTTAGGGTTGTCTCGAAGGAAGGTTCCTTCACACTCAGTAATGTCTTTTACTTTGAATTTTGACTGTGTTGGTGCCATTAATTAACAGGTGGCTATTGATTTCCTCGTACAGATTTTTAAGTTTACATGTGGCAGCAAGCATATGTATTATCACCTTGTAATGTTTCAGACTTTCTTCCACTTTTTTTCCTCTAGAAAGTAACTTTTTTCTTTCTACATTAGTGACGAAATGTGTACTATACCTCTCCTCAAGCGCTCTCATTGCTCTTTCATAAGATTTAGGGCCGTATTTATACTCCATTTGCGCCGAATTTGCGTCGTTTTTTTCGACGCAAATTCGACGCTAAACTAACGCCAACTAACGCCATATTTATACTATGGCGTTAGAGGCGAATAGCGCCGACGTTCCCGGAATGTGCGTCATTTTTTAGCGTGAACCCCTTCCTTGCGTTAATGATATGCAAGGGAGGCGTTCCCGTCTAAAAAATGACTCCCAGGCCTTTACGTGGTATTTATACTCCCGGGCAAAAGAGACGCCCGGGAGTGGGCGTGGCTAAAAACGGCGCATTTGCGCCGCTTTTTAACGCCTGGGTCAGGCATGGCGTTAAGGGACAAGTGGGCTCAAAATGAGCCCAGAGTGCCCTCCCCTGCCCCCAGGGACCCCCCCTGCCACCCTTGCCCACCCCAGGAGGACACCCAAGGCTGGAGGGACCCACCCCAGGGACATTCAGGTAAGTATTTTTTTTTTTTTTTTTAATAATTTTTTTTGGCATAGGGGGGCCTGATTTGTGCCCCCCTACATGCCACTATGCCCAATGACCATGCCCAGGGGACAGAAGTCCCCTGGGCATGGCCATTGGGCAAGGGGGCATGACTCCTATCTTTACAATGATAGGAGTCATGTTGATGGGGGATGGGCGTCGAAAATAAATGGCGCAAGTCGGGTTACGACGATTTTTTCGACGTAACCTGACTTGCCCCATTTTAAGACGCCCATGCGCCATTTTCCCCCTACGCCGGCGCTGCCTGGTGTACGTGGTTTTTCTCGCGCACACCAGGCAGCGCCGGTCTGCTTGCGCCGGCTAACGCCATTCAATAAATACGGCGCCCGCATGGCGCTTCAGAATGGCGTTAGCCGGCGCAAAACTTTTTGACGCTAAACTGCGTTAGCGCAGTTTAGCGTCAAAAAGTATAAATATGGGCCTTAACGGCCTTCATCTGAACCCAGATCATTGGTCTTATTTCTGGCTTCTCTTCCAGGCGCCAGTAGAGTGTTCACAAATTCTTCTCCTCTTGACACCTAAGTTACGTTTGAACATGGCCCCCTTATGTTCGGACACATATACTCCTCTCACCACAGCCTCCTCATACTTCTCACAAACCTGGCTCCAGCACTCCAGTTGCATTGCTGATTCATCTGGACACTGCAGGACAGTTAGGGAGGTACAGCAGGCTCCCTAATACTAACAAGAAGCACCGACCAGCGCACTACGGTATCACTGCTTTAATTTTATGCTTTTATTTAAATAAGCGATACCAGACCTGGATATGCGCAAGTACACTGTCAGTCGTACAGAAGTCCACCCTCGTGAGGCTGAGTTCTTGTTTATTGTGGAATACTGAAAATTAGTACCACACGCAGCAGTATGTGTAAAGCCTCAAGGACTCCATTGCACATGTATGGTGAACCGCTCAGCGTCTCCTCATGACAAAAGGCACTGATTTCTAAATGCGGATATCAAACTTAATGCATGCCATTCCACTGGTCTTTGTGGGTCACATACAGGAAGCAGAGTTGGCATGAGATTACACTGTACCGGTCACACTCACAAAGCGGTGCCTGAGGTGAGTATTTGCTGCAGCTCCAACACCGTTATTTGCTGCTCCACCATGCACTGTGTATCTGTAACATACTACACACATAAGCGTAGGAAATTAATGTGGGCAAGTTATTACCAAGGTATTACACACCACTGCTGCCTGGTAGTTGTACACCTTTCACCTCTTGTGTCCTATCCTCCCACAACTCTCACCGCTTCTCTCCAGATTCTGTTTCCCATACTTAAAGTATTTCTTTGGATACTCGATGCATGTCTCCTCCAGGAAGGCCTTCACTCACTGGACTTCAATCTTCTCAGCATTTCACTAGTTCTGACTGATTCTGGCTGGGTCCATGCCTTTGATGAATATCAGTCGGTCTTTAGTGAAGGTGAAGAAGTGCTTTCAATTCCAAACATACTGAAAAATCCCTGGTATGCAGGTGTCTTCTTGGGGAACACTCAGACCTGAGGAGTGAGCAGAGAAGAGTAAGAGGGACATTTGTGCTTATTCCTCACTCCCAATCACCCAACCTCCAGTACTCACCCTCTTCTGTTGATACTCACTGCCCCATCACTTGTCCCGCTATGTCCTGACCAGAACCCCAAGAATCTAAAATCTCATAACTCTCATATCTGAAGCTCTCACACATCAAATCCAAACCTGCAGGTGGGCGCACTTCCATACTCCCTAAAATGTCCACATAATGTTATCCTGGAAATATGGACCATTAGTTATTCCCTCCTGCATCCTCTGAATGGAAAACGGCAGAGCCTGAAGGCAAGCCAAATGGCATTCCTTTGAGCTATAGGACACATTCTGGTGTCACAAATGATATAAAATGTGTGGACTACGGATGTAGTGTTCTCAGCTGTACCCATTCAACAACTCAGTTGTGCAAAATAATCTCACTCTTTTCAGGGTCACTAGCATCTCAGTGATGTTAGCTGGAGGATGAGGATCTAGCCATATCCACTAGTTCAGGTCGTTCAAGCACATGCTGACTTTACCATTCGACTTGTGCACCAAAGCTCTGGGACTCAACCAGTCAGCAGCCTCAATCTGTTCTATCTAATGTCCGTACAGCGTCTCTAACCTTAGTGACTGGCTTGTGTGGTCCTCGTTGCACAGCTTAGGAAACTGATGACACTACTTTTCCTTGCTACTTTCACTAGTTACCAACACCTGTTCTGCATGATTTGGATTTAATACCGTTCCCAAACTCCTTTGCTCTTTCCACGAAAACAAGACCTCATCTTTCTTCTTCACACACACTTTTCCTAATGCCTCCCTTCCCTTGAAAAGACTCTAGCATCAAGTTACACTACCACACGTATTAGCACGCCACAATATCGCTATGGCTCTTTTAAAAAAAATTCCTTCATACTTCTTCAGTGAGTGAACATCAGTGAGTGTATAGGATGAAGATGAATGCATCCACATATACATCGACTTGCCCAGCACCTCTACAACGCACCTCGGTGGACCATAGGATTCACCCGCACTAGGAACAGTTTTACTAGTGTCCATGCATTCATGGACCACCAACACCTCACCCTCCCATTCGTCATCACTGCTCAACTCATGACCTTATACAGTATTCAGGCGCTTCCTTGCACCTCCCACTTAATGTTTGCACGTGTGTAAAATGTCGCACCATATTACATGTATAACATTTTACTTTCATAACAGAACAACTGGAAGACACAACCACACATTTCAAACTACTGAACTGGTAACAATTCAATTGTCCTCTCCTTGTCCCTTGGTTTACCTTTAACTTCTGCAGCACCCAGCTTCTTACTTCCCCTCAGATTCAGTGCTGAGCGTTTCCTGTGCTTTCCTACCTCTGAGCTGCCCCCATCCTCCCTGGAATTCATCTCTGTAGGTTTCCTGGAGGCATCTTCAGCCTCTGCTAAGCTTAAGATCTTGTACAAGGATCTCATCACACTTCACCTGAGAATTCAGACACATCACGGATTCTCACAACTTTCACAACTTGACCGCCTGCCGCTCAGAATCATAGTCTACCATTGCCAAAGCATAATTACTTTATATTACAGAGCAGGTTCATTGTCCAGTCTTATGGGCTACAGCAGAACACTGCAATTTCTTCTGAATTTGTCATGTGTTGATGCAATTAACTAACTGGTCCTTAATTATTTACATTTACTCGTGGCAGCAAGTGTATGTATTTCCACCATTTAATGTTTTATACTTGTTCTGACGTTTTTCCTCTAGAAAATATATTTTCCATTTCTGAAATGGTGATACGGTGCACTGTACATCTCCTCAAAAGCTGCCATTGCTCTTCTAAACGATCTTTCATAAGATCTAACAGTCTTCATCTAAATCTGTATTGATGTTCTAATTTTTCTCCCCTCTTTTTAGCTCCAGTAAAATGTTCAAGAAGTATTTGCCACCATGCTCCATATATCTGTGACATACTACAGATAAGACCATAGGAAAGACGTAAGAGCAATATATTACACAAAGCCATACACAACTCTCTTGCCTTGTAGTTTTACACCTCTCACCTCTAGTGTCCCGACCTTCCACACCTCTCACCTCTTCTTTCCGGATTCTCCTTCCCATAGTTAAAGTATTTCTGTGGATACTCGATGCACGTCTCCTCCAGGTAGGCCTTCCATCGCTGGACTTCAGTCTTCTCAGAGTTTCACCTGTTCTGACTGATTCTGGCTGGGCCTGTGCCTTTGATGAATGCTTTCTGTCCACAGCATACAGAACAATCCCCAATATGCAAGGGTCTTCTTGGGGAACGTTCAGACCTGAGGACTAAGCAGAGAAAAGTAAGAGGAACATCTGTGCATATTCATCACTCTCCAATCACCCATCCTCCTGTCACTCACTCTGTTCTGTTGTCACTCACTGACCCCATTGCTTGCCCCCTGTTATGTCTTTAACAGCACACCAAGGGCCTGATTTATAAAAAGTTAGCACCGCGAAAGCAGCCCAAACATACAAAATATAATCATATTTTGTAAGTTTGCGCCGCGTTTTTGTCACAAAATGGCATAAAGGCGGCGCTAACTTTTCTTAAATCCGGGCCCAATAATCTGACCTCCCATACCTCTCGTGTCTGAGGCTGCCACGCATCTCCTCCATCCCTGCAGCTGGGCTCAGTTGCATATGCCCCGAGTGTGCCAAGTGGCCTGGCAGTGGCTCCGAGTGGTGTGGCTTGCAGACGTCTGGCTTGTGGTTGAAAAGTTGTGCTGCTGAAGCTCCACATCACTCCGAGATTCCAAACCAGTCGCCTGCGATCCCGACGCTTAGGACCATGACAGAGGACAGATTTTCACATAAAACCCACAGCAGAGTAATAGTTTTGATGGGGACAGGTACAGTGAACCATAAGGAACTTTCAGTTTTCGTCCACCCCTACCATACTCCTGGTGCCCCATAGCTCACCTGAGGCCCAATAATGAAACCCTTCTTAAACGTCGTTCCATTTTAAGTCCTTTCTATAGGAAATCTAGACATGCGCACATGAAGTCATTGTTGTTCCAATATTCCACCTTTTGTCTACGACTTGCACCTTGGGAGGCAGGTCACGTTACTGAGGACGTGGTGGCTTAGTGCCCATTCCATGAGGGCTAGGCATGAAAAAGGGAAGGGATGGTTGAGGGGTCTCCAGCAGGTTCTCTCTAGGTTCGAAAGCGGTGACCGTACCTTGACGAATGTTTGACCACAGAATGCTACCCTCCACCAGACCCGCATGGCTCCCAAACCACAAAACAATAGGGTACTTCTGAACTTAAAGGTGCATCTAACTCAGATTAGAGCAAAAGGCCTTAAGAACATGCATGGAGTACATGCTTAGATATGATGGGACAGTTTGACACCCCTGAGGAAGGCCCCAGACCCAGGTGGGTTCTATGTGAGGACCGAAACATGTTGGCACAGGTACACTAATTCCCTGAAAAAAATAGACTTTCAATTTTATCCATACCCTTCATACCCTAAATAAAGACGCTATTCCCTTGGGCATATGAGCTCCTTTTTCTCCTTTTCTGGATCCTTGCTGTTATCCAGTAAGATACTTTATTCAAAAACTCCAATTATGGTTGAGTCCATCCTGGTGGTGTTATTCTACCAGGGTATGGAGGGGCACAAAGGATGAAGCATGCCACTAATAGTGGGTGAGGTGTCTACTCCAATTCTTTTTGGATGCTTAAGGTAGGCTTTAATAGTGATTTCTTCTCTGGGTCCCCTCCATCCCAAGCCTAGTTACCAGTCTGTATTTATCATGGTTGAGGGGGAGACAGTACCTCAGTCTCGAAAGTTCTTTCTTTTCTCTTCATCCCAAGCACCGGGCTTTTGCGTCATGGCCTTAATGCCCAACCATCGCCCTCGATTGCATCCTTCTATTTCACAGGCTAGGGGAGGCTGGAGCTGAGTGTTACAAAGCCACACCACTGCAGAGCTCAGAAAAGACTCCAGCAGTGATTTGGATCACTTCCTGGGACAGTAGTTTTAGTAATATGGTCTCAAGTTGTTTTTAAGACCTCCCCAGGTGGCGGATGTTTGAGAACTGGTGAGGGGAACCAATGAACTTAAAAGATCTAATGCAAGATGTGCCCTAACATGAACTCCGATTCAATGAAATGCAACTTGTTCCTTTATTTTCAGCTGACAATGCAATGCTTTTTTCCCATGAAATTCCATACTTAGTGCGACTGGTTAACCACGATCTGTTCTACTTCTTTACCAAGGCCTCTTGCTGTTGCTTTTCCTATTTCATAACGTGATTTGCACCAAACTGGATCCCTCCTTTACCTGAGGCTTCACCCTGTCTGTGCCTGGTTCTTGCCCCTAATGACTGCTTTCATTGCTTACCCTCCTGAATGCCTTCTAGTGTTCTCACCAGCAGAGCATTGCCAAAATGTCCCCTCGATATGCTTCTCTTGGTGTTTTTCATTGTGTTTCTATTTATTCAGAATTTGTGTGACTTACCTACTTTAGCAAGACATTGTAGAAGATATGTCACTAGAAGTACCAAGGCGGGCCTCCTGCTGGCCTCATACCCATACATTGTTCAGTTTTTGCTATCCAGTTTTTTAATTTTTGCATCTTCACAATGTAAGTCTAGAAAGGCTCTGATGACACAAATAAAACAAAAGTAGGAAATACAAAATACTATAAAAAATAGGTGCAGCACGAGGGGCATCCCACAGAAGTTTCACCGAATCTGGGGAGTGTGGGTGGAGAAGTCTGACTTCTAATGACTGTGCCCAAATGTAGTGCTTATGACTATTTGAGTGTTTGTGGCAGTGATAGCTGCCTTCAACCGCTGTTTTGTATGTCCCTTTGCAGAAAACCTGAACTGCTTGATGTTTCCGTTGCGGCTTCACTGTTTGACCTCGATGCTTGTATTGCGTTAACTATGTTGATTCGGCGTAGAAGCAATAAAAAGAGTTATTAAAACTATGGATGACGCAAGCTCTGCACCACCACTCTTGTTAAACTGACCATCTCACACACCGTCTGACGTATCATCTACAAACACTTTTATCCATTGTGTAACTGAACTCCTCACCCGTGGACACTGAGCCCCTCCTCGGTTTTTACTGACCTTCTGCTCACTCCTTTTTTCCGGCACTTACACTGATCTCACCTCATACAAGCATCAGGGATTTGCACTGATCCTCCTGCTGGCATCGTTATGTTACTGATCCTCCTACACACCCCATCTCCCACGTATTACACTGAACCCACCTCATACACCCTGTCCCCGTGGGTTACAATGGTTCTCGTGTACACATCCCTCTGCCTGTGCGTTACTTTGTCCGCCTTGCATACGCCTAAATCACCTACCTGTCAGTTACACTGATGCTTCCTTTGCGCTTTAAGCACATATGAGGTTTTCTGCATGCAGTGACCGGCATTTGCCTAATAATTGAGTTCTCAGTCTATTTGTTATAAAACTAATCAGTTAGTCTTATATAAAGTCGATACATGTCTCAGATACACACTTAAATTCAACAGACCCCTTCTATAAGTGCCTAGCGTACTTGTAAAGGATGTCTCTGCCAAGGGAAGCACACCCTCCCGCTCTGTGCACAAGCGCACAGCTTATAAAATCCTTTCACTCACTATCTTTGTAAGAGCATTTGTGCAAACTATAACATGTTCATATGCTGTTTTTAAGAATTGTCTTTCCATTTTATGGTTTTGTAAATACCAAGTGTAATTTCATTACTCAGCTTAGCTATGGTGGTTGCATCAACCTCCACGTGATTAAAGGCAACCATCACGCATACCCACTCTTCCACCCCCAATACCCTCTATGGTCACTCACGCCTGATCTGGTTGACTCTGTCCATCGCGATCCGCACATCTGCCTTGGACACCAGCTCCACTCCTCGGTTCATCTCCCTGTCCCAGTACTAAGGATTCCTCAGTGGGGGTCTTCTCCATCTGGGTGACCCGAGGCGACTCTCACTGGCATAAACAGAGATGGGGATTTCATCCACGTGCCTGACCTTGGAGTACTGGGGGGGCCTGGGAGGGCTACAGGAGGGAGGAGAGATGTACAGAGGTTTAGAGACCGACCTCCTACAAGGGCATCAGATATATGGGCACATAAAACCCCACACTACACACTTCTTAATACCTGACTGCCGCACAGATATCACTCCCCTGTGTTAACAACTGTCTGCACACACCCTCAGTGTGACAGATGTTCAGCACACACTGACTTCAGTGTGTATCATTGAACCTCCATGTGTAGATATAGCCGCTTCCCACGTGTTACTGAGCCTGTGCACGTGCCCTTCTCCCAGATCTAACACTGACACCCCTTCCATACCCTTCAGTTGTTGACACTACAGATATCACTCTCCTGGTGGTATAGATGCTCCTCCTCACACACCCGTCCCCGTGTGTTACACTGAACCGACCTCACACACTTCTCTCCCCGCTGATTCTCTGCACAGCCCTCTGCGTGTGTGCTAGTACATCTTCCTTGTACACAACCATATCCAGTACCGATCTCTTGCACTAACGCTGTCTGTGCCCCTTGAGCATACATGGGATTTCCCAAATGCAATGACGAGCATCTTCTAAATAACTGTGTACTCCCTCTGCTTACTATTATAATAGTCCGAACTGTGTTCCCAGTCTACTTCATATAATAATAGTCAGAAATCGCTTTGTCTTATAGTAAATCTATTCAGGTTCAAGAAGTACATATTTTAATTCAACTGATTCCCACCACATCATTGTACATATGTCCCCACCCTATGTGGCAGGGTTATCGCTGGAGAGAGATGTACACAGAAGTACACTTTACTGCTCTGTGCACAAGATTATACCTTGTAAGGACCTTTCATTCATTAACCTTGTAGGAGACAACAATATTGTGTTGTCATATAGCGCTTTCGAGGATAGTCTTGCTGTTTCACGGTATTATATGTGCATGTGGTACTGGTGGCATCCACCGCCACAGGATGGAATGCATCATCCCCTCAGCCGCCCTTCCTCCTTCCCACGGTCACACTCCCCGACCTGGCTGACTCTGTCCATCATGATCCTCTCATCTGCCTTGGACATCAGATATGTTCCTCATTTCACCTCCGTGAATCGGTCCCACTATTGAAGGTCCTTGGTAAGGATCTGCTCCATCCAGGGGGCTCCAGCCAGCGGCTCTCAGTGGCATCAAAGGTGATGGAGACATCATCCAGCTACCTAAACTCATAGAAGTGGGGGCCCACGGAGAAAGGGCCTGAGAAGGAGCAGTAGGAATCCTGGAGGGAGAGTGAGCGGGGGTCTCATACATGGGCAGCAAACCCCGCACAGCTCGCCTCTTATGACACTGTCCATCACGCACACCTCCCTCACCTGCATTAATGAATCCCTGCACTCTCTCTCTCCATATGACTGGTGCTCTACACAAACTGCTCTGTCTTACGGAAAATCTATTATTATACCAAAAATACACATTTGATGTCAACAGATATCCCTTTTCATCTTTTTTTATAAGTGCCCAACCAGCTTGGCATGGATCTCTGCAGAGAGAAGCAACTCTGACTTATCTCTGTACAAGATCACACATTGCACGGCCCTTTCAGTTACTATTCTTGTAAGAGCGCTCACATAAACGAAAACATGTTTTCATATAGCCCAATCAAGAGCGTCTTCCCACTTCACTGTATTATAAATACCAGGTGCCATTACCGAACTCAAAGGTGCTGCTTTCAGCAACTCCCTCTTCCCCTGCAGGTGCCCATCACACCTGATCTGGTTGACTCGGTCCATTAGATCCTCACACCTGCCGTGGACACCAGCTGTGCTCCTCGGTTCTTTTCTGCATTCCTCTCTCAGTTCTGAGGTTTCTTCAGTGGTGAGCTTCTCAAAAAGGGAGATCCGGGGCACCAGCCTGCGGCTCTTGCGGGTGTATCAGGAGATGGGGGTCATCGTCCACGTACCCAATAGTAGAGAACTGGGGCACCCTGGGGAGAAGCAGAAGTACTGGAAGGAGAGTGAGCCTGGGGGGAACAGAGGGACAGAGGATCAGAGAAAACCCCACAGGTAATTACTTCCCTCTGCACCCCGCACCACACATCATTCACAAATCTAGACCTCGAGTACTGACCCAAGGGAGAAAGTAACCAAGCCGCACACGTGTGCTATAACACCTACGTGTATATTAGACTGATCACCAACCAGTCGCCTCTCCCTGTGTGCTGCACACCATTGCGTCTTTGTGTACCACTCATTCCTCCCCCCACATTCCACTCTCCTTGTGCCTTACACTGATCTTACTACACACACTCTGCTCTCGGTTGTTGACTCTGCCTCCTATGCACGCTTTCTCCCACGTAACACTGACACTTGCACATGAGGCTTGGCTGCAGGAATTTTTATATGTGGCTGGACCATGGGTGTATTTGGGTTTAATGTGTTTCCAGTTTTCATGAATACTGTGGAAATCCTGCAAACCCTGGATATAGACCCAGTAAGCTTTGAAGGAGGAACCATGAAACAAATGCCAGATGGTGGTTGTGTACAGAGCATGTTGAGAGTTATTTAATAGTCAGACCTGTCAGAGGTCTGTCCTTGTTAGCTTCAACCTTGATCATTTCTGGCACGGCACGCTTCACCACAAGCACCGAGATGGCAAGCGGATTGTTGATGAGAACAGCATGAGTCTAAGAAGGTCCGCCTTATCGCACCCTTGTCTTCTCATCTTCACCCTAGGAAGGCTGGCAATTACTCATTTCAATTTGTTTGCCATTTATTTCTTTGTACATTGTGAACTGTGTACATTCTTCATGTATGTTATTCATTCATGGTGTACTTTGAAGAATTCAAATATTTTAAAAACAAATATACAAAAGCAATATGAGATTTAAACAATGTATTGATGACTGAGAATTATATACTGCAGTAGTCATTGTTACGGTAATTGAATGCATCATGAAATGTGCCTCTGACCCGCAGTGCAGTATTCTAGAAGACACCTTATTTTCTGCGTGCATACCGGGGGGTTCAACCCTTCCTTAGTGGGGATCATGTTTGTGATCTGTAATGCAGCAGTCTAGATACGGATCTATTCACTGCGCACACCCTGGGGGTCTGAAGATCTCTGTAGTGAGGCTTGTGAAATGTGCCTGAGAATTGCAATATAGCCTCCTAGACAGCACTGCATTTACCTCATGCCCTGTTGGGGGCGCTAAAAGAATGTTCTGAAACGCACCTGTGACCCGCAATACAGCAGCGTAGGCCATGATTTAATTCTCTGCATGCACATTGGGGGGGGGGGGGGGGGGTTAACTTCCTTTCAGTGAGGTTTGTGTCTGTGACCTGCAACGCCGCAGCCCAGACACCACTTTATCCAATTGTTGGCACATTGGGAAGTTTAACATCTTATTAGTGAGGCTTGTGAAACGTGCCTGTGATCCGCAAGGCATCAGCCCAGACACCACTTTACACTCTCTATGCACTTTTGGGGGATTCTATATCCCTCCAGCGAGGCCCGGGTCCGGATATGCAAGTTTCAGTTGGCCTGGGCCCCGCCGCATCACTAACACCCCTTTTTAAATGAATTAAGATTTGATTTATACTTAAAAGTAAGAGTGGCAGGAAAATACAGTAATTTGAAGTGCGGTTCTGACCCAAGTCGTAGCAACATCGATGGCACTTTAATCACTTTAGGCACTTTGAGGGTCACCTACTGTTTTACAGGGCATGTATACATATGCTTTGATACCCATGTTTTAGTGCGTATGTTTTAACATGTATTTTTTTATCGGATTGTGATTAGTTATTATTCCTAGACATCTGTACAATACGTATACGGAGAATTCCGAGGTAGCGTTAGAATGTTTTCTTTGTCTCTCACGGTCCCAGGCAGTCCTTAGGGGACATGTAACTAGTTTTCTTGCTTTTCTGTTTTTCCTTTGAGAAGCATTTTTGAAAACAACGCTGTTACTTTTGAATGTTTTTAGTATACGGAACTAGAGAATTTTGTAATGTTTTTTTATTAATCATACAAATAAATAATTGATTGAGGATAACGGAGAATGGTTTTCATTATTGACAGCTGTGAAAAATGTTGTTGCATTTAATACTGACAAGCGCATCCATTCTAATGTTTGCAGTGGTCACCTTCTTGTGTGCTTAAATAATCACATTTTATTCCAGTTCATGAAGCATTATGCAACTGAAAGGTGTGAGGAGAGAGTGTTGAAAGGGAGCTCCGAAAGTCCCGACTGCATGTGAAACTGGTATCGTGACTTTTTCTTGCCCAGACGACATGCTAACCTACTGTATTTTTAAAGACCTAGGCCTGTCCATGGTTATTCCATGTCCCAGAACATGTTATGAGACCTGGAGGGGTGACACCCATCTCCTTTGTTGTTGACATGAAGAGGTGGGGGCAGAATACCAATTTTTGTGCATTAATATTGTTTTCTGGTTCAGGAGGAGTTTGGTGCCTACCAGCCCCACTCAAGTAAAGATCTGCTTAGATGTGACACAACATTATGAATCTGGCGGTCCAGCTCCGCCACACCTGCGGTGGCAGTAACACCACAGATGGCATTGCGAAGCTGGCCTGCCAGATTATGACCACAGGGGTGATCAGACTACAAAGCAGCCAATTCACGCCTGTACCGCCAGGGCGGTCAGACCACCGGGGTGAAGGTGGACCACCTTCTCCCCAGTGGTCCACCATAGACATGCAACGGTATTTGGAGTCTCCTTTCCGCCAGACATTTTCTGGCGGCAACCCCGCCAGAAAATGTCTGGCGGAAAGGATACTGGCGACAAGAATTTACATTCCTGTCACCAGTATGCAAATCCAACCCCACAACAGCCACGGTCCCCCCCCAAGCCCGTAGGGACCCACCAACCCCCGTAGAGACCCCTCCACCCCCACGCCATCCAAGCATGCATGCACCACACACACATGCAATCACGCATTCACACACTCATACAGACACACATACACTTGCACACACACACGCCTCCCCGCATCCATTCACGCATTCACAGACACTCACAATCACATACATACATGCACACAAACACCCCCCCCTCCAATCACACAAATGCCCCCGCCCATGCACGCACACACCATTCATCACTGTAGGAGGCTGGCCTGGCTTATAGTGGGTACCAAGGGTACTTACACTCTGTGCCAGGTCCAGTTATCCCTTATTAGTGTAGAAGAGGTGTTTCTAGCAGCTTAGGCTAATAGAAGGTAGCTATGGCAAAGCAGCTTAGGCTGAACTAGGAGACATGTGAAGCTCCTACTATACCACTGGTGTCATATGCACAATATCATAAGAAAACACAGAAGTACTAAAAATAAAGGTACTTTATTTTTATGACAATATGCCAAAAGTATCTCAGTGGGTACCCTCAGTATGAGGATAAGTTATATACACAAGATATATGTACACAAACCAAAATTAGGTAAGTAATAGCAAGAAAAGTAATGCAAACAGTGTAGAATTACAATAGTTTGCAATAGGAGCACATAGGTATAGGGGCAACACAAACCATATACTCCAAAAGTGGAATGCGAACCACGAATGGACCCCAGACCTATGTGAGCTTGTAGAGGGTCACTGGGACTGTAAGAAAACAGTGAGGGTTAGAAAAATAGCCCACCCCAAGACCCTGAAAAGTAAGTGTAAAGTGCACGTACTACCCCCAGAGAGCACAGAAGTCGTGATGGGGGATTCTGCAGGAAGAACAAACACCAGCAATGCAACAACAGTGGATTTCTGGACCTGAGTACCTGTAAGACAAGGGGACCAAGTCCAATAGTCCCGACAGTGTCGAGAGTGGGCAGGAGCCCAGGAAATGCCAGCTGAGGGTCCAAGGAAGCTGCCACCTGTTGGAAGAAGCTTGGTGTTCTGCAAGAAAAAAGAGAGCTAGGGACTTCTCCTTTGGAAGATGGATGTCCCACGTCGCGATGAAGCCTGCAGAGGTGTTCCCACGCAGAAAGACCGCAAACAAGCCTTGCTAGCTGCAAGGGTTGCGGTAGTGGTTTTTGGGTGCTGCTGTGGCCCAGGAGGGACCAGGATGTCGCCACTTGGAGGAGGAGATAGAGGGAGCGCCCAGCAACTCAGGGAGCCCTCACAGAAGCAGGCAGCACCCGCAGAAGTACCTGAACAGGCACTTAGAAGAAAAGTGAACCGGAGTCCACCTGAAGTCACAAAAGGGAGTCCCACGACGCCGAGGACAACTCAGAAGGTTGTGCACTGCAGGAAGGAGTGTCGGGGACCCAGGATTGGCTGTGCACAAAGGAAATCCTGGAAGGGTGCACAGGAGCCAGAGCATCTGCAAATCACGCGGTACCCAGCAATGAGTCTAGCGTGGGGAGGCAAGGACTTACCTCCACCAAACTTGGACTGAAGAGTCACTTGACTGTGGGAGTCACTTGGACAGAGTTGCTGAGTTCCAGGGACCACGATTGTCGTGCTGAGAGGGGACCCAGAGGACCAGTGATGCAGTCTTTTGGTGCCTGTGGTTGCAGGGGGAAGATTCCGTCGACCCACAGGAGATTTCTTCAGAGCTCCTGGTGCAGAGAGGAGGCAGGCTACCCCCAGAGCATGCACCACCTGGAAACAGTCGAGAAAGCCGACAGGATGAAGCGATACAAGGTTGCTAGTAGTCATCTTGCTACTTTGTTGCGGTTTTGCAGGCGTCCTGACCAGTCAGCGGTCAATCCTTTGGTAGAAGGTGAAGAGGGAGATGCAGAGGAACTCTGGTGAGCTCTTGCATTCGTTATCTGGTGAGATCCCCAAAGCAGAGAACCTAAATAGCCAGAAAAGGAGGTTTGGCTACCAAGGAAGGAGGATTGGCTACCAAGGGAGGTAAGAGCCTATCAGAAGGATCCTCTGACGTCACCTGCTGGCACTGGCCACTCAAGCAGTCCAGTATGCCCCCAACACTGCTGTTTCCAAGATGGCAGAGGTCTGGGACACACTGGAGGAGCTCTGGGCACCTTCCCTGGGAGGTGCATGTCAGGGGAGTGGTCACTCCCCTTTCCTTTGTACAGTTTTGCACCAGAGCAGGGCTGGGGGATCCCTGAACCGGTGTAGACTGGCTTATGCAGAGATGGGCACCATCTGTGACCATCAAAGCATTTCCAGAGGCTGGGGGAGGCTACTCCTCCCCAGCCTTCACACCTATTTCCAAAGGGAGAGGGTGTAACACCCTTTCTCAGAGGAAATCCTTTGTTCTGCGTTCCTGGGCCAGGGCTGCCTGGACCCCAGGAGGGCAGAAACTTGTCTGAGGGGTTGGCAGCAGCTGCATTGGAGACCCCGGAAAGGCAGTTTGGCAGTACCCGGGTACTGTGCTAGAGACCTGGGGGATCATGGAATTGTCAATTCCATGATCTTAGACATGTTACATGGCCATGTTCGGAGTTACCATTGTGACGCTGTACATAGGTAGTGACCTATGTGTAGTGCACACGTGTAATGGTGTCCCCGCACTCACAAAGTCCGGGGAATTGGCCGTGAACGATATGGGGGTACCTTGGCTAGTGCCAGGGTGCCCTCACACTAAGTAACTTTGCACCCAACCTTCACTAGGTGAAGGTTAGACATATAGGTGACTTATAAGTTTCTTAAGTGCAGTGGTAAATGGCTGTGAAATAACATGGACGTCATTTCACTCAGGCTGCAGTATCAGATTTAAAGGGCTCCTGCCCTGTGGACCGCCTCCGCCTCCAGAAACGCGCTTCCCCCTAGATAGAATAGCTTTATGCGTGACTACATGAGTGTAAATGTTAGCGAATAGTTTGCGATGCGGAAAGGCAGATTATCAGCACTCTATTAAACACAATAAAATAAGTGATTGGACTAGTTAATAGGTATTACCAAAGGGACCCACGTGTACATTACAAAAGTGTGTGGGTGAGTAATAGGGCTTTGTGGAAAAAGGCATTTTATTATCAAGAGAATGCTAGCTTACACCCTCTGCACAGGGCAATGCAAATGCTTCAGTTAGTGACACAAACACACAAAGGGTATTGTCTGTGCAGTCACTAGGCAACGAAGAGTAAAGGTTGGTCTTCCCCATACCAGTGATGCGTGATTTACGTTTCATTTTACACTTTACTTGCCTGTATTATTTGAAATTCTTTGGATTGCCTTCTGCTTGTTCATGATTATGAAACGCTACATTTTATTCCACGTGTTGCTGAAAGCCTTTGTTTTATATCCAAGTGGTAGCAGCTAGTGCTCCCCACTGTGGAATTAAAAGTACCCTGCTATGAAGAAATGGGGCCAAGGCCTCCTAGAGCAGTTCTTTCCATTCTCAGTGCACTTTAAACCCACTCATGCTAACCTCAACCAAAAAGAATTCCTCGTGTGTTTTTCATGTCCTGCTGGCCTCTAGTTGATTTGATGTCACTTATGTTTTGGTGGTTTGGGTATTCACTGGTAGGAATAAAACACGGGTCTCTTGTGCCTTTGGTGTTCATGACTTCGAGTCAATACTGGCCGGTTCTGGCATGTTGTACTGACCTGGAGCATGAGACTGCTGTCTGGCGCGGTCTAGACATGCCCGCCTTTTAATGCAGGCTCTGGGGAGGTCCCATATGGCGCTTGGTGGTGCTACACTTGATTTACCAGCAATAAAGATATACAGTATAAGGTTGTCTTTAACTTATTGCCCCTACTTGACAGCACGTCATTGATTAACTCTTGCTGTGTAATTTAGTTACAAAAGGTAAGATAAACTACTCCTTGTTTTTTGTTTTGGGAGTTTTATATAGTGCAAGCTCAACCCGAAGTTATAGGAGCACTTTACATGAGCAGTGCACCAGTTACATGACCTACTATGAAGTAGGAGGAATGTACTTTCTCACTTGTAATATTCAAATGTATTGAATGATGCTTCACCCCCCCCCCCCCCACACACACACACACAGTCACTGTTATAAACATCAACGCCAGTTGGAAGCCAGCACTCATTTAGTCTACTGTATGGCAGGCTCACTTCTCTCTGAAAAGACTGCAACACAGAGCACGAAACTAGACACGGCAATGAACTCTTAATTAGGGGTGGGCGGAGCTTGTGGAATTTTACTCCAGGGAATTCCATGGAGTTACATAAAAACTCTGCAAGATTCAGCAGAGTTCCACCTACCCATAATGCTCCCCAAGTAGGGCTGCGCACATGGATTCATGTCCACTACATTTCAGTGGGATGTTACAATACCATAAAAGGGTAACACTTGAGCACCCAGGTTGACACTGTGCGAACTATAATTTCCAAACAGTTAAATCTACCCCTGAGGTGGGTGGGCCCTGCGGGGCAGATACAACACTCACCGCATTCGTAGAGGCACCAGAGAGACAGGGAATAAAGAGCGAAGTCAGATAGTCAGTGCGTAACTGTGCAACACAGAGAAGCCCACAGCAGAGACAGGTGGGAAAGGGTGTGGAAAAGAAAGATCTATGGATCAGGAGGGTTGTGAGGTTTGCAGGAGGGAGTTAGCTGAAGACACATACTTGATGCAAGTACAGGCCGCGTGGCTCTCGTGCCATTTGTCGCATCAGGTTAGAAGTTGTAGATTACATACTTGTAGAAAGTAACTCGTGTCCCCGATGGAAGGCTTGCCCTGTAGTTCGCTCAGCCGGGCATGAAGGTCAGGTCGCAGCATCTCAGGATTTCTTTGAAAAAACATTTACTCATTAACGAGTCGAGATGTCTGGGTGGCTATTAGTGGCTATGTTATGCATGTAAAGATTGCACCTGTGAGATCGGTGCTGTTACTGAGCTCAGACACAAAGGAGCGCGAGACAGTCATTACTTGATGTCTCCCACATACAGACAATATTGCATTTTCCAGACAAAAGATGGCTCTCATGCACTGTCCTGGCATGCTGTCGAGCTCACGCTGCTGGATTCTGCTGCGGGCTGTGCGGAGAGGAGCTCCTCACAGCCAGACCCCTTTCTCGGCGCTAGATATTAGGTCATAGCGGAAAGAAAGCAAGGTCGCTCTTCCTCGTGCATGTTTACTGAAGCTGATGACTCTTTTGTTTTTTGGGTGGGAATAATGAAGTACAGAACTTCAAGCCAGACAAGAAACTTTCGAGTCGTTAAATCCACACCTTTGCGGGCTTACTTTTGGGACCTACTGATCAGTCCTGTACGTCTTATTTTCAAAGTGGCTATTTCAAAATGTGACAGGGACAATAAGGTTGGAAAATGCAGACATGCATTTGTTTAGCAGCCTAAATAGAACCCGCTGCTTGAAAATGTAATTAACTCGGGGTGAGCACCGCCGCAGAGTTTTTTTGTGAACTACGAGCTCCTAACCGAGGTGGAGAGGCAAAACTCCGTGAACTCTGCCGGCGGAGCAGAGGTCACCTCCCACCCCTACTTTCAACCACTGCCAGTCACAAAGCAGTCTGAGCTGGTGTCGTGCTCCATGTTGTAGGCAGTGAAGGAACCTGCGGTGTGGAAGGATGAATGGCTGTGATGTTCATACACAGCAGGTATGATGCACCTGCGGTAAACGTTCTGTGAGAACCCCATGCCACGGATAAACAAGCCGGCCTATCAAGAGTACTCAAACATTCATGCACCGCGAATTTCTACTACCACTGAAAGAACCACAAGGCGCCACACGTGCACCACGGAATTCCCAAGACTCCATGCACAGTAACTCCGCTCAAGGCGCTTGCAAATCCAACCAGTAATAACATCATAACAATGGGAGGATTCCAGCACCCGTGCCCAGCCCGCAGAGGCTCCACCCCATGCCTTCCCCAGCCCACAGAGGCTCCACCCCATGCCTTCCCCAGCCCACAGTGGCTCCACCTCATGCCTTCCCCAGCCCGCAGAGGCTCCACCTCATGCCTTCCCCAGCCCGCAGAGGCTCCACCCCATGCCTTCCCAGCCCGCAGAGGCTCCACCTCATGCCTTCCCCAGCCCGCAGAGGCTCCACCCCATGCCTTCCCCAGCCCGCAGAGGCTCCACCTCATGCCTTCCCCAGCCCGCAGAGGCTCCACCCCATGCCTTCCCAGCCCGCAGAGGCTCCACCTCATGCCTTCCCCAGCCCGCAGAGGCTCCACCCCATGCCTTCCCCAGCCCGCAGAGGCTCCACCTCATGCCTTCCCAGCCCGCAGAGGCTCCACCCCATGCCTTCCCAGCCCGCAGAGGCTCCACCTCATGCCTTCCCAGCCCGCAGAGGCTCCACCCCATGCCTTCCCAGCCCGCAGAGGCTCCACCTCATGCCTTCCCCAGCCCGCAGAGGCTCCACCTCATGCCTTCCCCAGCCCGCAGAGGCTCCACCTCATGCCTTCCCAGCCCGCAGAGGCTCCACCCCATGCCTTCCCAGCCCGCAGAGGCTCCACCTCATGCTTCCCCAGCCCGCAGAGGCTCCACCTCATGCCTTCCCAGCCCGCAGAGGCTCCACCCCATGCCTTCCCAGCCCGCAGTCCTCGCAAAGCACATTGCACTTTATATTGTTTTGTGAATGTTAAGTGGTGTCTAGACCAAACGGGAACCAATCAGCACTTGATTTAGACATTTATGGCTATATTATTTGATATTCCCTAATTCACATACCTCCATTCGGTGATTCAGTCAAATAAGTCAATCCATCAAACGTTCGAAGCACTGTTTTTCTCCTCAAAAATTGATGCAAGTCTTCCCGCCTGCCACACCCTTTCCCAGCTCCTCACAGGGGGAGAGGTCCCACCCACACCTCTGGCAAGTTGGGAAAGGGTGGGGTGACAATGCTCTCCACTCCCTGACTGACGTGGAGGCTAAGCGCTGCAGGGCTTGAATCAAAACGCTCAGGGCTAACTTGGCCTCTCCGTCATCAGGGGGTGGCGACTGGGCCTAGATGCTGGGTCTTTGCTGAGCTCATGACCTCACAGACCTCAGGGCTTATCAGCCCAGCAAATAGACTCACTTTGGGCCTGCCTACAAGGGAGCAGTTGAAGTGAGCACGTGACGTCAGTCACGTCACTTCACTTGTCGAGCACAATAATGCTGGACTGGTGTTGGTGAGTGGGGGAGATAGTGGCCCCTGTTTTATAAAGTTTTATAAAGTTACAAGAGGGTATTCTTTTTTCATTAAAAAAAAAAAATTTATGCTGTGTTTTTAAAGGGGGCGGAGCCCCGATGCCCATATACAGAAACCGCCACTGGCTGAGACGTTTGATACCAAACTTCCCAGTTTTCAGTGTAGCCATTATGAAACTGTGGAGTTCGTGTTTGACAAACTCCCAGACCACATACTCTTATGGCTACCCTGCACTTACATTGTCTAAGGTTTTGCTTAGACACTGTAGGGGTATAGTGCTCATGCACAGATGCCCTCATCTGTGGTATAGTGCACCCTGCCTTAGGGCTGAAAGGCCTGCTATAGGGGTGACTTACCTATGCCACAGGCAGTGTAAGGTTGGCATGGCACTCTGAGGGGAGTGCCATGTCGACGTAGTCATTTTCTCCCCACCAGCACACACAAGCTGTGAGGCAGTGTGCCTGTGCTGAGTGAGGGGTCCCTAGGGTGGCATAAGACAGGCTGCAGCCCCTAGAGATCTTCCCTGGCATCAGGGCCCTTGGTACGAGGTGTACCAGTTACAAGGGACTTACCTGAGTGCCAGGGTTGTGCCAATTGTGGAGACAAAGGTACAGTTTAGGGAAACAACACTGGTGCTGGGGCCTGGTTACCAGGGTCCCAGCACACTTTCAAATCATAACTTAGCATCAGCAAAGGCAAAAAGTCAGGGGGTAACCATGCCAAGGAGGCATTTCCTTTCACAACCCCCCCCCAAATGAAAGAGGATGAGACTAACCTTTCCCAAGAGAGACTTCATTTTCTAAGTGGAAGAACCTGAAAAGGCCATCTGTATTGGCATGGGCAGTCCCAGGTCTGTGTTCCACTATAAAGTCCATTCCCTGTAGGGATATGGATCACCTCAACAGTTTAGGGTTTTCTCCTTTCATTTGCATGAGCCATCTGAGAGGTCTGTGGTCATTCTGAACTACAAGGTGAGTACCAAAGAGGTATGGTCTCAACTTCTTCAGGGACCAGACCACAGCAAAGGCCTCCCTCTCAATGGCACTCCAAAGCTGCTCCCTGGGGAGTAACCTCCTGCTAATAAAAGCAACAGGCTGGTCAAGGCCATCATACTTTGTTTGGGACAGGACTGCTCCTATCCCATGTTCAAAGGCATCTGTATGCACTATGAACTGCTTAGAGTAATCTGGAGCTTTCAAAACTGGTGCTGTGCACATTGCTTGCTTCAGGGTGTCAAAGGCCTTTTGACAGTCCAAGATCCAGTTAACTTTCTTGGGCATTTTCTTGGAGGTAAGTTCTGTGAGGGGGGTCACTATTGATCCATATCCCTTCACAAACCTCCTATAGTAACCAGTCAAGCCAAGGAATGCCCTGACTTGAGTCTGGGTTTTTGGAGCTGCCCAGTCCAGAATAGTCTGGATCTTGGGTTGGAGTGGCTACACTTGGCCTCTACCTACAAGGTGCCCCAGGTAAACCACACTACCCTGCCCTATCTGACATTTAGATGCCTTGATAGAGAGGCCTGCTGCTTGCAGGGCCTGCAAAACCTTCTTCAGGTGGACCACGTGATCCTGCCAGGTGGAGCTAAAGACAGCAATATCAACAAGATAAGCTGCACTAAAGGACTACAAGCCAGCAAGGACTTGATTCACCAACCTTTGGAAGGTTACCTGTCCTTTCCTTTACATAATGGACTACTGTTCACAATTTTCGCTACGGTTTGCCATGCCTGCTCGTTTTTACTTCACGGACATGGATGTGTTCACACAATCACTTGGGTTTAGCACAACACGGGCACCTGTCCCTTTTGGACTTAGACTAAGCCTACTCACCCATGATTACTCCCACATACCTTGTACAACATTTACTGTTTTACAGCCTTGATAAAGTCACTTGTGTGACGAAACACGTGTTGGCTGTTCTTGGAAGACAACGTAAATCTGTGGCAAATTGGGCCTGCAAATAAAGACACTTGCATCATCAACTGAGGACTCTTCAGATTTGTTATCCACGTCCGGATCCTGAACACCAGGGACACTTGTCCTTAATACGAACTGTGATTTTACCATCCTGTGTGCCGTGGTCATTCTGTTGTTATTACTATTGTGTACCTGTTATGCATATTTGTGCCTATTAGGGTAGATAGGCACCCGACCCATCGAGCACCAATGTTTCATTTTCACTGACTCTTTCTATTACTTTTTGTTGTTACTCCACGGAAGTGCGGCTGCTCTCACCCGTACTACCTTTCTATTGTTAACCTTTGGAAGGTGCAGGGGCATTCTTTAAGCCAAAGGGCATCACAGTAAACTGGTAGTGCCCATCAGGTATAGAGAATGCTGTTTTCTATTTTGCTCCTGGTTCCATTCTTATTTGCCAGTACCCTGCTGTCAAGTCATAGGTACTCAGGTATTTGGCAGAACGGAATTTATCAATCAGCTCATCTGCCCTTGGAATGGGGTGAGCATCTGACTTGGTGACAGAATTAAGCCCTCTGTAGTCCAAACAGAACCTCATCTCTCTCTTGCTATCTTTTGTGTGAGGTTTGGGGACCAAGACCACAGGGCTAACCCAGGGACTGTCACTATGCTCAATCACTCCCATCTCCAGCATCTTGTGGACTTCTACTTTGATGCTTTCCTTAACTTGGTCAGACTGTCTGAATATTTTGTTTTGACATGCATGCTGTCTCCTGTGTCCACATCATGGATACACAGGTGTGTCTGACCAGGGGTTAGGGACAAGAGCTCAGCAAACTGCTGGAGGACTTGCCTGCAGTCAGCTTGCTGTTGGTCAGAGAGGGTGTCTGAGTAGATCACTCCATCTACTGGGTAAGGGCCACTCCATTTGCCCTGGAGTGCCCTGGGAGCCACAGGCTCCAGAACCCAGACTTTCTGCCCTGGCTGAAACTCAACCATAGCAGCCTTTTGGTCATACCACATCTTCTGGAGTTGTTGGCTGGCCTCAAGGTTTTTACTTGCCTTTTCCATGTACTCTGCCATCCTGGAACGTAGGCCTAGTACATAGTCCACTATACCTTGTTTAGGCTCATGGAGAGGTCTCTCCCAGCCTTCTTTCACAAGAGCTATTGGTCCCCTAACAGAATGGCCAAACAGAAGTTCAAAGGGGGAAAATCCTACTCCCTTCTGAGGCACCTCTCTGTAGGCAAAAAGCAGGCATGGCAAGAGGACATCCCATCTCCTTTTGAGTTTTTCAGGGAGCCCCATGATCATGCCCTTCAATGTCTTGTTAAATCTCTCAACAAGACCATTGGTTTGTGGATGGTATGGTGTGGTGAATTTGTAAGTCACCCCACACTCATTCCACATATGTTTCAGGTAAGCTGACATGAAGTTGGTACCTCTGTCAGAAACCACCTCCTTAGGAAATCCCACTCTGGTAAAAATACCAATGAGTGCTTTGGCTACTGCAGGGGCAGTAGTGAACCTAAGGGGAATTGCTTCAGGGTACCTAGTAGCATGATCCACTACTACTGGGATATACCGATTCCCTGATGCTGTGGGAGGTTCAAGAGGACCCACTATGGCCACTCCCGTTCTTTCAAAGGGGACCCCCCACCACTGGAAGTAGAATGAGGGGAGCCTTTGGGTGGCCACCTGTCTTACCATTGGCTTGACAGGTGGCACAGGAGGCACAAAACTCCTTCACTTTCTGGGACATATTGGGCCAATAGAAATGGTTGACTAACCTCTCCCATGTCTTGGTTTGTCCCAAATGCTCAGCAAGGGGAATGTCATGGGCTAAGGTCAGAAGGAACTCCCTAAACTCCTGAGGCACTACCACTCTCCTAGTGGCACCAGGCTCAGGATCGCTTGCCTCAGTGTAAAGGAGTCCATCTTCCCAATAGGCCCTGTGTGTTCCACTGACATTTCCTTTTTCTTGGTCAGCAGCTTGCTGCCTTAGGCCTTCAAGAGAGGGACAAGTTTATTGCCCCTTGCACAGCTGTTCCCTTGAGTGTCCCCCTGGGCCCAGGAGCTCAACCCCTCAGGGTATAGAACATCTTCCTGAGAAGAGAGGTTCTGTTTCTTTTTCTGTGCTGAAGCTGGTTCCCCAGTCTTCTTTTCTTTTCTCTTGGAGGGTTGGGCCATTATTCCAGACTCCAATACCTCTTTTTCACCCTGAGCTGTGCACTGTGCCCTAGTCTTGACACACACCAATTCAGGGATACCCAGCATGGATGCATGGGTTTTGAGTTCTACCTCAGCCCATGCTGAGGACTCCAGATCATTTCCAAGCAGACATTCAACTGGTATAGCAGAAGATACTACCACCTGTTTCATGCCAGTGACCCCTCCCCATTCTAAAGTGCCCATGGCCATGGGATGTACTTTAGTCTGATTGTCAGCATTGGTGACTGGATAAGTTTGTCCAGTCTGGTATTGTCCTGGGGAAACCAGTTTGTCTGTCACCATAGTGACACTGGCACCACTATCCCTCAGGGTCTCTACTCTAGTCCCATTAATAAAGAGCTGCTGCCTGTATTTTTGCATGTTAGGCGGCCAGGCAGCTAGTGTGGCTAAGTCCACCCCACCCTCAGAGACTAATGTAGCTTCAGTGTGAACCCTGATTTGCTCTGGGCACACTGTTGATCTCACCTAGAGACTGGCTATTCCAGTGCTAACTGGAGTAGTAGTTGAAGTGGAACCTTTCTTGGGACAGGCCTTGTCTCCAGTTTGATGTCCACGCTGACTACAGTTGCGACACCAGGCATTTTTGGGATCAAAGTTCTTACCCTTGTACCCAAATGAGGATTGTGAAGAGGCTTTGGACCCACCCTCCTGAGCAGGTTTTTGGGGCCCTGTTGAAGACTCTTTACTTTTACCCTTGGATGTCTCAACACTCTTCCCCTGGGGAGTCTTTGTGACCCCTTTGTTTTGGTCACCCCCTGTGGAAGTCTTGGTCACCCTAGTCTTGACCCAGTGGTCTGCCTTCTTTCTCAATTCTTGGGGAGAAAGTGGACCTAGGTCTACCAGATGCTGATGCAGTTTATCATAGAAACAATTAAAAGGTGTTCTTTCATAAACAGATTGTACAGCCCATCATAATCATTTACACCACTGCCTTGAATCCAATCATCCAGTGTTTTGACTGAGAAGTCAACAAAATCAACCCAGGTCTGGCTCGAGGATTTTTGTGCCCCCCTGAACTTAATCCTGTACTCCTCAGTGGAGAATCCAAAGCCCTCAATCAGAGTAGCCTTCATGAGGACATAGGATTCTGCATTTTTCCAGAGAGTGTGAGGAGTCTATCCCTACACTTTCCAGTGAACATTTCCCAAAGGAGAGCACCCCAGTGAGATTTGTTTACTTTTGTGGTTGCACAAGCCCTCTCAAAAGCTGTGAACCATTTGGTGATGTCATCACCATCTTCATATTTTGTTACAATCCCTTTGGGGATTTTTAGCATGTCAGTATTCTCTCTGACCCTATTTAAGTTGCTGCCACCATTGATGGGAGCTAAACCCATCTCTTGTCTTTCCCGCTCTATGGCTAGGAGCTGTCTCTCCAAAGCCAATCTTTTGGCCATCCTGGCTAACAGAAGGTCATCTTCATTGAGGCTGCCCTCAATGCTTCCAGAGTTGCTGGACTCCCCTGTGGGAGAAGCAGCATCTCTGGCTATCACTTGTGAAATCAGGGTTTGAGGGACCCTGGTCTCCCTAACTAGGACAGGAGGGAGGGAGTTATCCTCCAGGTCACTAGTTTCCCCCTCTGTAAGGTTGTCTTCAGAGGAGTGGTCTCTAGCAAACTCTGCCAAAAGCTCCTGGAGCTGTACTTTGGTAGGGTTTGATCCAGTTTTTATATTTTTTATTTTACAGAGAGTCCTTAACTCTGACATCCTTAGATGCAGGTAAGGGGTGAGGTTGAGCTCCACCACCATCTCTTCTGTGCTAGACATTATTTCTCTAAAAGTTGGGATACTTTTTAAGAATCTAAAACTATCTCTAGAACTTAATCCAAACTTTTACAAACTTTTAAACTCTAAAAGAAATGCTAACAGGGACTTACACAAGGCCCTAGCAGGACTTTTAAAAATTTAGAAAAATAGCTCAAATTTAAAAAATCAATTTCTAATGACAATTTTTGGAATTTAGTCGTGTGATCAGGTATTGGCTGAGTAGTCCAGCAAATGCAAAGTCTTGTACCCCACCGCTGATCCACCAATGTAGGAAGTTGGCTCTGTATGTGCTATTTCAAAGTAAGAAATAGTGTGCACAGAGTCCAAGTGTTCCCCTTAGAGGTAAGATAGTGGCAAAAGTAGATAATTCTAATGCTCTATTTTGTGGCAGTGTGGTCGAGCAGTAGGCTTATCAGAGGGTAGTGTTAAGCATTTGTTGTACATACACAGGCAATAAATGAGGAACACACACTCAAAAACTTACTCCAGGCCAATAGGTTTTTATATTGAAAAATATATTTTCTTAGTTTATTTTAAGAACCACAGGTTCAAGATTTACAATTAATACTTTAAATGTAAGGTACTTCACTTAGATACTTTAGGAACTTTGAATGAAAACAATATCATGTACAGTCTTTGTAAAAATGGCAATAAGCTATTTTCAAAGTGGACACTGCAAAAATCAACAGTTCCTGGGGAAGGTAAGTGAAGGTTAGTTTTGAAGGTAAGTAAAACACTTACAAGTCTCAAGTTTGGGGCATAGGCAGCCCACTGTTGGGGGTTCAAGGCAACCCCAAAGTTACCACACCAGCAGCTCAGGGCTGATCAGGTGCAGAGGTCAAAGAGGTGCCCAAAACACATAGGCGCCTATGGGGAACAGGGGTGCTCCGGTTCCAGTCTGCCAGCAAGCAGGTAAGTACTTGCGTCCTCGGTGGGCAGACCAGGGGGGTTTTGTAGAGCACTGGTGGGGGACACAAGAAGGCACACAAAGTACACCATCAGCGGCACAGGGGTGGCCGGGTACAGTGAGCAAAGCAGGCGTCGGGTTTTAGATTGAAAACAATGGAGGGATCCGGGGGTCACTCTAGCGTTGCAGGCAGGCACAGGGGGGGATTTTCGGGACAGCCACCAGCTGGGCTAGGCAGAGGGTCGCCTGGGAGTCGCTCTTGCACTGAGGTTCTGTTCCTTCAGGTCCTGGGGGCTGCGGGTGCAGTGTTGGTTCCAGGTGTCGGGTCCCTTGTTACAGGCAGTCGCAGTCAGGGGGAGCCTCTGGATTCTCTCTGCAGGCGTTGCTGTGGGGGCTCAGGGGGGTCGTCTCTGGTTACTCACGGGCTCGCAGTCGCCGGGGAGTCCTCCCTGAGGTGTTGGTTTTCTGCAGGTTGAGCCGGGGGCGTCGGGTGCAGAGTGTGAAGTCTCACGCTTCCGGCGGAAAACGTGAAGTCTTTGGAAGTTGCTTCTTTGTTGCAAAAGAAGTTGCAGGTTTTGAACAGGGCCGCTGTTCACTGGTGTTTCTTGGTCCTGTAGTCCAGGGCAGTCCTCTGAGGCTTCAGAGGTCGCTGGTCCCTGTTCGATGCGTCGCTGGAGCAGGTTTTCGAAGTTGGAAACAGGCCGGTAGGGCTGGGGCCAAATCAGTTGTCGTCTTCCTCCTTCTCTGCAGGCTTGTAGGTCAGCAGTCCTTCTTCTTTCTTCAGGTTGCAGAATCTGATTTCCTGGGATCTGGAGAGCCCCTAAATACTGAATTTAGGGGTGTGTTTAGGTCTGGGAGGGCAGTAGCCAATGGCTACTGTCCTTGAGGGTGGCTACACCCTCCTTGTGCCTCCTCCCAGTGGGGAGGGGGGCACAACCCTAATCCTATTGGGGGAATCCTCCAAACTCAAGATGGAGGATTTCTCAAGGCAGGGTCACCTCAACTCAGGACAGCTTAGGGGCTGTCCTGACTGATGGGTGACTCCTTGTTTTTCTCATTATCTCCTCCAGCCTTGCCGCCAAAAGTGGGGGCAGTGGCCGGAGGGGCGGGCATCTCCACTAGCTGGGATGCCCTGGGGTGCTGTAACAAAAAGGGTAAGCCTTTGAGGCTCACCCCCAGGTGTGACAGTTCCTGCAGGGGGAGGTGAGAAGCACCTCCACCCAGTACAGGCTTTGTTCCTGGCCACAGAGTGACAAAGACACTCTCCCCATGTGGCCAGCAACATGTCTGGTGTGTGGCAGGCTGGCAGGAACTGGTCAGCCTACACCAGAAGTTGGGTATGTTTTTAGGGGGCATCTCTAAGATGCCCTCTGTGTGTATTTTACAATAAATTGCACACTGGCATCAGTGTGCATTTATTGTGCTGAGACGTTTGATACCAAACTTCCCAGTTTTCAGTGTAGCCATTATGGAACTGTGGAGTTCGTGTTTGACAAACTCCCAGACCACATACTCTTATGGCTACCCTGCACTTACAATGTCTAAGGTTTTGCTTAGACACTGTAGGGGCATAGTGCTCATGCACAGATGCCCTCACCTGTGTTATAGTGCACCGGTCCTTAGGGCTGTAAGACCTGCTAGAGGGGTGACTTACCTATGCCACAGGCAGTGTGAGGTTGGCATGGCACTCTGAGGGGAGTGCCATGTCAACTTAGTCATTTTCTCCCCACCAGCACACACAAGCTGTGAGGTAGTGTGCATGTGCTGAGAGTGGGGTCCCTAGGGTGGCATAAGATGCTGTAGCCCTTAGAGACCTTCCCTGGCACCAGGGCCCTTGGTACCAGGGGTACCAGTTACTAGGGACTTACCTGAGTGCCAGGGTCGTGCCAATTGTGGAGACAAAGGTACAGTTTAGGGAAAGAACAGTGGTGCTGGGGCCTGGTTAGCAGGGTCCCAGCACACTTTCAAATCATAACTTAGCATCAGCAAAGGCAAAAAGGTAGGGGGTAACCATGCCAAGGAGGAATTTCTTTACACTCACCTACAAGACTGTTCCTATAGTTGTTACCGTTGTGCAGGGTGGAGGATGCTGAACATGTAAGGGATGTCTACACCCCCTGCATGTGTGCATGTCATGAGTCATAAATCCTGGACTCCCTGGTCATGGTGGGTTTCATTATCTTAGATGAATGTGTGTTGTAGACCCTCGTACAATAGCCTTTGGAGTATCCCAGGTGATTAGCGTGGGCACACGGTTACTAGCCTAGCTTGACTTCGGAACCACTTTCTTCAAACCTAGAGTATATTTATGGTCATGAAGTAGAGATGGGTCTCTGAAATGTCCAGCTGGTGAGGGCTTTTCTCTACCGGTATCTGACAGTCCCTGGACAAGGTGCAGATGATTAGATGCAGGAGCAGAAGACAGAATACTGGAGGCGGCTGGGGAGAGTGATGTGGAACCAAAACTCATTAAATAGACATCACTATTGGGAGTGTGGGGGTAAATAACATAAGGCTTCATTTATTACCCTGCCCTTACCACCAGCAGTGAACCATAACTACCTGCATAACATTCTTCAACCAGAACATTACGTACATATCTGCAAAAACAAGGAGACGTAAAATCAACTGTGGATCACATTATGTAGTTAAAATACCTACCAAAAAGTTCCAAGCTCCTAAATTCCATCAAAACATCCGGAGAGGTTTGGGGTTTGTCCATAAAGGGGCGTTTACTAGACTTTCGATTTAGGGACAGAATTAAGGGCCACAATGCAGCATCCTGGCTGATGGACCTTACATGTATGAACACTGATCTATCGCTTAAGCTGTGTGATCCATTCCCACTATGGACCAATTTTTAGCTGTTACGCTCATGATAAATCATCATTGTAAAGTTCTGGCTGAAACTCCCATTATCCTTGCTAGAAAAATGTGCATTGATGAGAAGTGCTCCCAGGGCCAAATACTGGTAAAACGTGTGACGCTGAACAACTTAATGGCAAAGTGCCGCAAACAGCAGCAACAGGATCAGCTTTCTCACGCAAAAGCTGCTTTGGCTGTTTCGGCCATCCTCTGCTAATCTATTCACGGGGATATGTCTAGGTCAGGTCAGGTCAGCTCCGAAACTTCAGGTATTTTAAGCTGAATAGCCAGATCTAGCTTCGATCCAAATCTTATTGCCAAACAAAAGTATGTGCAAGCAATGGGTTAAGTGGTGTATCTTGTGATTTATCTACATGTAGCCTGTGTGCTTCTACCCTAAAGGACACATCTTACAAGTCTGACACCTATTGTGTGCTTCTACCATAAACGACACATCTTACAAGTCCGACCGCTATTGTGTGCTTCTACCCTAAACGACTCATCTTACAAGTCCAACCCCTCTTGTGTGCTTCTAGTCCGACCCTTATTGTGTGCTTCTAACCTAAACAACACATCTTACAAGTCTGACCGCTATTGTGTGCTTCTACCATAAACAACACATCTTACAAGTCTGACTGCTATTGTATGCTTCTACCCTAAACGACACATCTTACAAGTCTGACCGCTATTGTGTGCTTCTACCATAAGCGACTCATCCTACAATCCAACCCCTACTGTGTGCTTCTACCCTAAACGACTCATTTTACAAGTCCAACCCATATTGTGTGCTTCTAGTCCGACCCCTATTGTGTGCTTCTACCATAAACGATGCATCTTTCAAGTCTGACCGCTATTGTGTGCTTCTACCTTAAACAACACATCTTGCAAGTCCAACCCCTATTGTGTGCTTCTACCCTAAACAACACATCTTACAAGTCCTACCCCTATTGTGTGCTTCTACCCTAAACAACACATCTTACAAGTCCAACCCCTATTGTGTGCTTCTACCCTAAAGGACACATCTTACAAGTCCAACCCCAATTGTGTGCTTCTACCATAAAAAAAACATCTTACAAGTCCAACCGCTATTGTGTGCTTCTACCCTAAACAACACATCTTACAAGTCCGACCGCTATTGTGTGCTTCTACCCTAAACGACACATCTTACAAGTCCAACCCCTACTGTGTGCTTCTACCCTAAACGACTCATCTTGCAAGTCCGACCCCTATTGTGTGCTTCTACCCTAAATGACACATCTTACAAGTCCAACCCCTATTGTGTGCTTCTACCCTAAACAACACATTTTACAAGTCCAACCCCTATTGTGTGCTTCTAGTCCGACCCCTATTGTGTGCTTCTACCCTAAACGACACATCTTACAAGTCCGACCCCTATTGTGTGCTTCTACCCTAAACAACACATCTTACAAGTCCGACCCCTATTGTGTGCTTCTACCCTAAACAACACATCTTACAATCCGACCCCTATTGTGTGCTTCTACCCTAAACAACACATCTTACAATCCAACCCCTATTGTGTGCCTCTACGCTAAACAACACATCTTACAAGTCCGACTCCTATTGTGTGCTTCTACCCTAAACGACACATCTTAGAATCTGACCCCTATTGTGTGCTTCTACCCTAAACTACACATCTTACCAGTCCGACCCCTACTGTGTGCTTCTACCTTAAACTACCCATCTTACAAGTGCGACCCCTATGCTGATGTCTACACGCAAGAACTGGTGATAGAAGTTGTACCTCCATTACAAATCCTAGGCTAGACAGTGTCTCCTTTGCGCTAAAGAGCAAGGCTCTATGTGATGTAGAACACAAAGGTTTGGAGTGAACGCAGCTGAAGACATCATCAGCGAGGGGATTCTTTCTAAATCTGGTGCCCCACTTAGGGCCTGATTACAACTTTGGAGGAGGTGTTAATCCGTCCCAAATGTGACGGATATACCACCAGCCGTATTACGAGTTCCATAGGATATAATGGACTCGTAATACGGCTGGTGGTATATCCGTCACTTTACCATCACTTTTGGGACGGATTAACACCTCCTCCAAAGTTGTAATCAGGCCCTTAGTGTCTGTCCTTCTTACAGCACAGCAGGTTTTTAAACACGGACAATAAGGGCCTGATTTAGAGTTTGGTAGACGAGTTACTCCGTAACAAACGTGGAAGATATCCTGTCCGTCATATTATGATTCCATTATATCCTATGGAGATTGCAATATGGCGGACAGGATATTCTGTCATGTTTCTGACAGAGTAACCCATCCGCCAAGGTCTAAACCAGGGCATAAATCTGGGCCCCAGACTCTGGGGGTCATTATGACCCTGGCGGTATTTTGACGCCAGGGCCAAAACGACGGGAGCACCACCAACAGGCTGGCGGTGCCTCCTGGCGTATTTTGACCGCGGCGGTAGTGCCGCGGTCGCACCGCCGGGGCCGGCGGTGATAATCTGCTTGCAACACTGCCCTGGGGATTATGACTCCCCTACCGCCAGCCTGTTTCTGGCGGTTTGCACCGCCAGGAAGAGGCTGGCGTTAAGGGGACTCAGGGGGCCCCTGCACTGCCCATGCACTTGGCACAAATTTCGGGCAGTGAAATGCGCGACGGGTGCTACTGCACCCGCTGCACATCACCATTGCCGCCGGCTCAATTACGAGCCGGCGGCAATGTTGATGTGACTTTTCCGCTGGGCCAGCGGACAGTAACTCTGTTACCGTCCGCTGGCCCAGCAGAAAAGTCAAAATAGGGAGCCAGCCATACCGCCAGCAATGGCGGTATTCTTGCGCCCGCACCCCCTCTGTGTACCACAGATTCGACATAAGTTTAACACAACAGCGTTTTGCTCAGCAGTGAGACTACCAGGGGCTGCGTTACTCAATTGCCCTGGGTGCTATTGACGTGTGTGCCTGCCTCTTGCACTCCTGGTCACTTTGATATTACAGAAGGTGCTGCAGATGCTTCCACGGTCGGTGCTGTGATATGGATTCCATCGGCAGGATCACGAGGGCAATTCATCCTTTGAATGGGGCTCAACCCTAAACAAACGAGGAAACACTTTCCCTTCAAAGACATGGGGTGCGAGACGAGAGGAGGTGCACAGAGTGTGTGGGGGCCACTGGGCCCCCAGCTACCCTTGTAGATTAATTCCCTCACCATACATTGCTTCCTGGGTGAAGGGAGGGCATCAAACAGCTGGTCCACCTTTCACTAACACACTTTTTTTGCTCACTGTCAAAACACTGTAGGGCACCAAAGCTTTTTACCAATATAATACCTCACCCCATGCAAACCCCTGTCATTTAAAGGCACATCCACTGAGACAGCAAGACACATGCAAACCCCTGTCATTTAAAGGCACATCCACTGAGACAGCAAGAGATATGCAAACCCCTGTCATTTAAAGGCACATCCACTGAGACAGCAAGACACATGCAAACCCCTGTCATTTAAAGGCACATCCACGAGACAGCAATACACATGCAAACACCTGTCATTTAAAGGCACATCCACTGAGACAGCAAGACACATGCAACCCCCTGTCATTTAAAGGTACATCCACTGAGACAGCAAGAGACATGCAAACCCCTGTCATTTAAAGGCACATCCACTGAGACAGCAAGACACATGCAAACAACTGTCATTTAAAGGCACATCCACTGAGACAGCAAGACACATGCAACCCCCCTGTCATTTAAAGGCACATCCACTGAGACAGGAAGACACACGGAAACCCCTGTCATTTAAAGGGACATCCACTAAGACAGCAAGACACACGCAAACACCTGTCATTTAAAGGCACATCCACTGAGACAGGAAGACATATGCAAACCCCTGTCATTTAAAGGCACATCCACCGAGACAGAAAGACACACGCAAACCCCTGTCATTTAAAGGCACATCCACTGACACAGCAAGACACACGCAAACACCTGTCTTTTAAAGGCACATCCACTGAGACAGCAAGACACACGCAAACACCTGTCTTTTAAAGGCACATCCACTGAGACAGGAAGACACATGCAAACACCTGTCATTTAAAGGCACATCCACAGAGACAGCAAGACACTTGCAACCCCTGTCATTTAAAGACACATCCACTGAGACAGCAAGACACATGCAAACAACTGTCATTAAAAGGCACATCCACCGAGACAGCAAGACACATGCAAACCCCTGTCATTTAAAGGCACATCCACCGAGACAGCAAGACACATGCAAACACCTGTCATTTAAAGGCACATCCACCGAGACAGGAAGACACACGCAAACACCTGTCATTTAAAGGCACATCCACTGAGACAGCAAGACACATGCAAACACCTGTCATTTAAAGGCACGTCCACTGAAACAGCAAGACACATGCAAACACCTGTCATTTAGAGGCACGTCCACTGAGACAGGAAGACTCACGCAAACCCGTCATTTAAAGGCAAATCCACTGAGACAGGAAGACACATGCAAACCCCTGTCATTTAAAGGCACATCCACTGAGACAGGAAGACTCACGCAAACCCCTGTCATTTAAAGGCACATCCACCGAGACAGCAAGACACACGCAAACACAAGTCATTTAAAGGCACATCCACCGAGACAGCAAGACACACACAAACACCTGTCATTTAGAGGCACATGCACTGAGACAGGCAGACTCATGCAAACCCCTGTCATTTAGAGGCACATCCACTGAGACAGGAAGACACATGCAAACACCTGTCATTTAAAGGCACATCCACAGAGACAGGAAGACACATGCAAACACCTGTCATTTAAAGGCACATCCACTGAGACAGCGAGACACATGCAACCCCCTGTCATTTAATGGCACATCCACTGAGTCAGGAAGACACATGGAAACAACTGTCATTTAAAGGCACATCCACTGAGACAGCAAGACACATGCAAACACCTGTCATTTAAAGGCACATCCACCGTGACAGCAAGACACATGCAACCCCCTGTCATTTAAAGGCACATCCACTGAGTCAGGAAGACACATGGAAACAACTGTCATTTAAAGGCACATCCCCTGAGACAGTGAGACACATGCAACCCCCTGTCATTTAAAGGCAAATCCACTGAGTCAGGAAGACACATGGAAACAACTGTCATTTAAAGGCACATCCACTGAGACAGCAAGACACATGCAAACACCTGTCATTTAAAGGCACATCCACTGAGACAGTAAGACACACGCAAACACCCGTCATTTAAAGGCACATCCACTGAGACAGCAAGACACATGCAAACACCTGTCATTTAAAGGCACATCCACTGAGACAGGAAGACTGACGCAAACCCCTGTCATTTAAAGGCACATCTGCTGAGACAGCAAGACACACGCAAACATCTGTCATTTAAAGGCACATCCACTGAGACAGCAAGACACACGCAAACCCCTGTCATTTAAAGGCACATCCACTGAGACAGGAAGACACATGCAAACCCCTGTCATTTAAAGGCAAATCCACTGAGACAGGAAGACTCACGCAAACCCCTGTCATTTAAATGCACATCCACCGAGACAGCAAGACACACGCAAACAACTGTCATTTAAAGGCACATCCACCGAGACAGCAAGACACACACAAACACCTGTCATTTAGAGGCACATGCACTGAGACAGGCAGACTCATGCAAACCCCTGTCATTTAGAGGCACATCCACTGAGACAGGAAGACACATGTAAACCCCTGTCATTTAAAGGCACATCCACTGAGACAGGAAGACACATGCAAACACCTGTCATTTAAAGGCACATCCACAGAGACAGAAAGACACATGCAAACACCTGTCATTTAAAGGCACATCCACTGAGACAGCGAGACACATGCAACCCCCTGTCATTTAATGGCACATCCACTGAGTCAGGAAGACACATGGAAACAACTGTCATTTAAAGGCACATCCACTGAGACAGCAAGACACATGCAAACACCCGTCATTTAAAGGCACATCCACCGAGACAGCAAGACACATGCAACCCCCTGTCATTTAAAAGCACATCCACTGAGTCAGGAAGACACATGGAAACAACTGTCATTTAAAGGCACATCCACTGAGACAGCGAGACACATGTAAACCCCTGTCATTTAAAGGCACATCCACTGAGACAGGAAGACACATGCAAACACCTGTCATTTAAAGGCACATCCACAGAGACAGGAAGACACATGCAAACACCTGTCATTTAAAGGCACATCCACTGAGACAGCGAGACACATGCAACCCCCTGTCATTTAATGGCACATCCACTGAGTCAGGAAGACACATGGAAACAACTGTCATTTAAAGGCACATCCACTGAGACAGCAAGACACATGCAAACACCCGTCATTTAAAGGCACATCCACCGAGACAGCAAGACACATGCAACCCCCTGTCATTTAAAAGCACATCCACTGAGTCAGGAAGACACATGGAAACAACTGTCATTTAAAGGCACATCCACTGAGACAGCGAGACACATGCAACCCCCTGTCATTTAAAGGCACATCCACTGAGTCAGGAAGACACATGGAAACAACAGTCATTTAAAGGCACATCCACTGAGACAGCAAGACACATGCAAACCCCTGTCATTTAAAGGCACATCCACTGAGACAGCAAGACACATGCAAACACCCGTCATTTAAAGGCACATCCACCGAGACAGCAAGACACATGCAACCCCCTGTCATTTAAAGGCACATCCACTGAGACAGCAAGACACACGCAAACATCTGTCATTTAAAGGCACATCCGCTGAGACAGCAAGACACACGCAAGCACCTGTCATTTAAAGGCACATCCACTGAGACAGGAACACATGCAAACCCCTGTCATTTAAAGGCACATCCACTGAGACAGCAAGACACACGCAAACCCCTGTCATTTAAAGGCACATCCACTGAGACAGGAAGACACATGCAAACCCCTGTCATTTACAGGCACATCCACTGAGACAGCAAGACACATGCAACCCCTTGTCATTTAAAGGCACATCCACTGAGACAGGGAGACACCCACAAACCCCTGTCATTTAAAGGCACATCCACTGAGACAGAAAGACACATGCAAACACCCGTCATTTAAAGGCACATCCACCGAGACAGCAAGACACACGCAAACCCCTGTCATTTAAAGGCACATCCACAGAGACAGCAAGACACATGCAAACACCTGTCATTTAAAGGCACATCCACCGAGACAGCAAGACACACGCAAACCCATGTCATTTAAAGGCACATCCACCGAGACAGCAAGACACACGAAAACACCTGTCATTTAAAGGCATATCCACTGAGACAGCAAGACACACGCGAACCCCTGTCATTTAAAGGCACATCCACCGAGACAGCAAGACACACGCAAACACCTGTCATTTAAAGGCACATCCACTGAGACAGCAAGACACACGCAAACACCTGTCATTTAAAGGCACATCCACTGAGACAGGAACACATGCATACCCCTGTCATTTAAAGGCACATCCACTGAGACAGGAAGACACATGCAAACACCTGTCATTTAAAGGCACATCCACTGAGACAGGAAGACACATGCAAACACAGGTCATTTAAAGGCACATCCACTGAGACAGCAAGACACATGGAAACACCTGTCATTTAAAGGCACATTCTTCGAGCCAGAAAGACACATGCAAACCCCTTTCATTTAAAGGCACATCCACTGAGACAGGAAGACACATGCAAACCCCTGTCATTTAAAGGCACATCCACCGAGACAGCAAGACACATGCAAACAACTGTCATTTAAAGACACATCCACTGAGACAGCAAGACACATGCAACCCCCTGTCATTTAGAGGCACATCCACTGAGACAGCAAGACACATGCAACCCCCTGTCATTTAAAGGCACATCCACTGAGACAGGAAGACACACGCAAACACCTGTCATTTAAAAGAACATCCACTGAGACAGGAAGACACATGCAACCCCCTGTCATTTAAAGGCACATCCACTGAGACAGGAAGACACATGCAAACAAAGGTCATTTAAAGGCACATCCACTAAGTCAGGAAGACACATGGAAACAACTGTCATTTAAAGGCACATCCACCGAGACAGCAAGACACATGCAACCCCCTGTCATTTAAAGGCACATTCACTGAGACAGCAAGACACACGCAAACACCTGTCATTTAAAGGCGCATCCACTGAGACAGCAAGAGACATGCAAACACCTGTCATTTAAAGGCACATCCACTGAGACAGGAACACATGCAAACCCCTGTCATTTAAAGGTACATCCACTGAGACAGGAACACATGCAAACGTCTGTCATTTAAAGGCACATCCACTGAGACAGCAAGACACATGCAAACCCCTGTCATTTAAAGGCACATCCACTGAGACAGGAAGACACATGCAAACAACTGTCATTTAAAGGCACAGCCACTTTGACAGGAAGACACATGCAAACACAGGTCATTTAAAGGCACATCCACTGAGTCAGGAAGACACATGCAAACAACTGTCATTTAAAGGCAAGTTCTCTGAGAAAGAAAGACACATGCAAACCCCTGTCATTTAAAGACACATCCACCGAGACAGCAAGACACACACAAACACCTGTCATTTAGAGGCACATGCACTGAGACAGGCAGACTCATGCAAACCCCTGTCATTTAGAGGCACATCCACTGAGACAGGAAGACACATGTAAACCCCTGTCATTTAAAGGCACATCCACTGAGACAGGAAGACACATGCAAACACCTGTCATTTAAAGGCACATCCACAGAGACAGGAAGACACATGCAAACACCTGTCATTTAAAGGCACATCCACTGAGACAGCGAGACACATGCAACCCCCTGTCATTTAATGGCACATCCACTGAGTCAGGAAGACACATGGAAACAACTGTCATTTAAAGGCACATCCACTGAGACAGCAAGACACATGCAAACACCCGTCATTTAAAGGCACATCCACCGAGACAGCAAGACACATGCAACCCCCTGTCATTTAAAAGCACATCCACTGAGTCAGGAAGACACATGGAAACAACTGTCATTTAAAGGCACATCCACTGAGACAGCGAGACACATGCAACCCCCTGTCATTTAAAGGCACATCCACTGAGTCAGGAAGACACATGGAAACAACTGTCATTTAAAGGCACATCCACTGAGACAG
Organism: Pleurodeles waltl; assembly: GCF_031143425.1. Taxonomy (NCBI): domain Eukaryota; kingdom Metazoa; phylum Chordata; class Amphibia; order Caudata; family Salamandridae; genus Pleurodeles; species Pleurodeles waltl. The sequence continues at coordinate 1,714,989,395 of NC_090445.1, read as the reverse complement.
CAAGACACATGCAAACCCCTGTCATTTAAAGGCACATCCACTGAGACAGCAAGACACATGCAAACACCCGTCATTTAAAGGCACATCCACCGAGACAGCAAGACACATGCAACCCCCTGTCATTTAAAGGCACATCCACTGAGACAGCATGACACACGCAAACATCTGTCATTTAAAGGCACATCCGCTGAGACAGCAAGACACACGCAAGCACCTGTCATTTAAAGGCACATCCACTGAGACAGGAACACATGCAAACCCCTGTCATTTAAAGGCACATCCACTGAGACAGCAAGACACACGCAAACCCCTGTCATTTAAAGGCACATCCACTGAGACAGGAAGACACATGCAAACCCCTGTCATTTACAGGCACATCCACTGAGACAGCAAGATACATGCAACCCCTTGTCATTTAAAGGCACATCCACTGAGACAGGAAGACACCCACAAACCCCTGTCATTTAAAGGCACATCCACTGAGACAGAAAGACACATGCAAACACCCGTCATTTAAAGGCACATCCACCGAGACAGCAAGACACACGCAAACCCCTGTCATTTAAAGGCACATCCACAGAGACAGCAAGACACATGCAAACACCTGTCATTTAAAGGCACATCCACCGAGACAGCAAGACACACGCAAACCCATGTCATTTAAAGGCACATCCACCGAGACAGCAAGACACACGAAAACACCTGTCATTTAAAGGCATATCCACTGAGACAGCAAGACACACGCGAACCCCTGTCATTTAAAGGCACATCCACCGAGACAGCAAGACACATGCAAGCACCTGTCATTTAAAGGCACATCCACTGAGACAGCAAGACACACGCAAACACCTGTCATTTAAAGGCACATCCACTGAGACAGGAAGACACATGCAAACACAGGTCATTTAAAGGCACATCCACTGAGACAGCAAGACACATGGAAACACCTGTCATTTAAAGGCACATTCTTCGAGCCAGAAAGACACATGCAAACCCCTTTCATTTAAAGGCACATCCACTGAGACAGGAAGACACATGCAAACCCCTGTCATTTAAAGGCACATCCACCGAGACAGCAAGACACATGCAAACAACTGTCATTTAAAGACACATCCACTGAGACAGCAAGACACATGCAACCCCCTGTCATTTAGAGGCACATCCACTGAGACAGCAAGACACATGCAACCCCCTGTCATTTAAAGGCACATCCACTGAGACAGGAAGACACACGCAAACCCCTGTCATTTAAAGGCACATCCACTGACACAGCAAGACACACGCAAACACCTGTCTTTTAAAGGCACATCCACTGAGACAGCAAGACACACGCAAACACCTGTCTTTTAAAGGCACATCCACTGAGACAGGAAGACACATGCAAACACCTGTCATTTAAAGGCACATCCACAGAGACAGCAAGACACTTGCAACCCTTGTCATTTAAAGACACATCCACTGAGACAGCAAGACACATGCAAACAACTGTCATTAAAAGGCACATCCCCCAAGACAGCAAGACACATGCAAACCCCTGTCATTTAAAGGCACATCCACCGAGACAGCAAGACACATGCAAACACCTGTCATTTAAAGGCACATCCACCGAGACAGGAAGACACACGCAAACACCTGTCATTTAAAGGCACATCCACTGAGACAGCAAGACACATGCAAACACCTGTCATTTAAAGGCACGTCCACTGAAACAGCAAGACACATGCAAACACCTGTCATTTAGAGGCACGTCCACTGAGACAGGAAGACTCACGCAAACCCGTCATTTAAAGGCAAATCCACTGAGACAGGAAGACACATGCAAACCCCTGTCATTTAAAGGCACATCCACTGAGACAGGAAGACTCACGCAAACCCCTGTCATTTAAAGGCACATCCACCGAGACAGCAAGACACACGCAAACACCTGTCATTTAAAGGCACATCCACCGAGACAGCAAGACACACACAAACACCTGTCATTTAGAGGCACATGCACTGAGACAGGCAGACTCATGCAAACCCCTGTCATTTAGAGGCACATCCACTGAGACAGGAAGACACATGCAAACACCTGTCATTTGAAGGCACATCCACAGAGACAGGAAGACACATGGAAACAACTGTCATTTAAAGGCACATCCACTGAGACAGCAAGACACATGCAAACACCCGTCATTTAAAGGCACATCCACCGAGACAGCAAGACACATGCAACCCCCTGTCATTTAAAGGCACATCCACTGAGTCAGGAAGACACATGGAAACAACTGTCATTTAAAGGCACATCCCCTGAGACAGTGAGACACATGCAACCCCCTGTCATTTAAAGGCATATCCACTGAGTCAGGAAGACACATGGAAACAACTGTCATTTAAAGGCACATCCACTGAGACAGCAAGACACATGCAAACACCTGTCATTTAAAGGCACATCCACTGAGACAGTAAGACACACGCAAACACCCGTCATTTAAAGGCACATCCACTGAGACAGCAAGACACATGCAAACACCTGTCATTTAAAGGCACATCCACTGAGACAGGAAGACTGACGCAAACCCCTGTCATTTAAAGGCACATCCGCTGAGACAGCAAGACACACGCAAACACCTGTCATTTAAAGGCAAATCCACTGAGACAGGAAGACTCACGCAAACCCCTGTCATTTAAAGGCACATCCACCGAGACAGCAAGACACACGCAAACAACTGTCATTTAAAGGCACATCCACCGAGACAGCAAGACACACACAAACACCTGTCATTTAGAGGCACATGCACTGAGACAGGCAGACTCATGCAAACCCCTGTCATTTAGAGGCACATCCACTGAGACAGGAAGACACATGTAAACCCCTGTCATTTAAAGGCACATCCACTGAGACAGGAAGACACATGCAAACACCTGTCATTTAAAGGCACATCCACAGAGACAGGAAGACACATGCAAACACCTGTCATTTAAAGGCACATCCACTGAGACAGCGAGACACATGCAACCCCCTGTCATTTAATGGCACATCCACTGAGTCAGGAAGACACACGGAAACAACTGTCATTTAAAGGCACATCCACTGAGACAGCAAGACACATGCAAACACCCGTCATTTAAAGGCACATCCACCGAGACAGCAAGACACATGCAACCCCCTGTCATTTAAAAGCACATCCACTGAGTCAGGACGACACATGGAAACAACTGTCATTTAAAGGCACATCCACTGAGACAGCGAGACACATGCAACCCCCTGTCATTTAAAGGCACATCCACTGAGTCAGGAAGACACATGGAAACAACTGTCATTTTAGGGCACATCCACTGAGACAGCAAGACACATGCAAACCCCTGTCATTTAAAGGCACATCCACTGAGACAGCAAGACACATGCAAACACCCGTCATTTAAAGGCACATCCACCGAGACAGCAAGACACATGCAACCCCCTGTGATTTAAAGGCACATCCACTGAGACAGCAAGACACACGCAAACATCTGTCATTTAAAGGCACATCCGCTGAGACAGCAAGACACACGCAAGCACCTGTCATTTAAAGGCACATCCACTGAGACAGGAACACATGCAAACCCCTGTCATTTAAAGGCACATCCACTGAGACAGCAAGACACACGCAAACCCCTGTCATTTAAAGGCACATCCACTGAGACAGGAAGACACATGCAAACCCCTGTCATTTACAGGCACATCCACTGAGACAGCAAGACACATGCAACCCCTTGTCATTTAAAGGCACATCCACTGAGACAGGGATGCACCCACAAACCCCTGTCATTTAAAGGCACATCCACTGAGACAGAAAGACACATGCAAACACCCGTCATTTAAAGGCACATCCACCGAGACAGCAAGACACACGCAAACCCCTGTCATTTAAAGGCACATCCACAGAGACAGCAAGACACATGCAAACACCTGTCATTTAAAGGCACATCCACCGAGACAGCAAGACACACGCAAACCCATGTCATTTAAAGGCACATCCACCGAGACAGCAAGACACACGAAAACACCTGTCATTTAAAGGCATATCCACTGAGACAGCAAGACACACGCGAACCCCTGTCATTTAAAGGCACATCCACCGAGACAGCAAGACACACGCAAACACCTGTCATTTAAAGGCACATCCACTGAGACAGCAAGACACACGCAAACACCTGTCATTTAAAGGCACATCCACTGAGACAGCAAGACACATGGAAACACCTGTCATTTAAAGGCACATTCTTCGAGCCAGAAAGACACATGCAAACCCCTTTCATTTAAAGGCACATCCACTGAGACAGGAAGACACATGCAAACCCCTGTCATTTAAAGGCACATCCACCGAGACAGCAAGACACATGCAAACAACTGTCATTTAAAGACACATCCACTGAGACAGCAAGACACATGCAACCCCCTGTCATTTAGAGGCACATCCACTGAGACAGCAAGACACATGCAACCCCCTGTCATTTAAAGGCACATCCACTGAGACAGGAAGACACACGCAAACCCCTGTCATTTAAAGGCACATCCACTGACACAGCAAGACACACGCAAACACCTGTCTTTTAAAGGCACATCCACTGAGACAGCAAGACACACGCAAACACCTGTCTTTTAAAGGCACATCCACTGAGACAGGAAGACACATGCAAACACCTGTCATTTAAAGGCACGTCCACTGAAACAGCAAGACACATGCAAACACCTGTCATTTAAAGGCACATCCACAGAGACAGCAAGACACTTGCAACCCCTGTCATTTAAAGACACATCCACTGAGACAGCAAGACACATGCAAACAACTGTCATTAAAAGGCACATCCCCCAAGACAGCAAGACACATGCAAACCCCTGTCATTTAAAGGCACATCCACCGAGACAGCAAGACACATGCAAACACCTGTCATTTAAAGGCACATCCACCGAGACAGGAAGACACACGCAAACACCTGTCATTTAAAGGCACATCCACTGAGACAGCAAGACACATGCAAACACCTGTCATTTAAAGGCACGTCCACTGAAACAGCAAGACACATGCAAACACCTGTCATTTAGAGGCACGTCCACTGAGACAGGAAGACTCACGCAAACCCGTCATTTAAAGGCAAATCCACTGAGACAGGAAGACACATGCAAACCCCTGTCATTTAAAGGCACATCCACTGAGACAGGAAGACTCACGCAAACCCCTGTCATTTAAAGGCACATCCACCGAGACAGCAAGACACACGCAAACACCTGTCATTTAAAGGCACATCCACCGAGACAGCAAGACACACACAAACACCTGTCATTTAGAGGCACATGCACTGAGACAGGCAGACTCATGCAAACCCCTGTCATTTAGAGGCACATCCACTGAGACAGGAAGACACATGCAAACACCTGTCATTTAAAGGCACATCCACAGAGACAGGAAGACACATGCAAACACCTGTCATTTAAAGGCACATCCACTGAGACAGCGAGACACATGCAACCCCCTGTCATTTAATGGCACATCCACTGAGTCAGGAAGACACATGGAAACAACTGTCATTTAAAGGCACATCCACTGAGACAGCAAGACACATGCAAACACCCGTCATTTAAAGGCACATCCACGAGACAGCAAGACACATGCAACCCCCTGTCATTTAAAGGCACATCCACTGAGTCAGGAAGACACATGGAAACAACTGTCATTTAAAGGCACATCCCCTGAGACAGTGAGACACATGCAACCCCCTGTCATTTAAAGGCATATCCACTGAGTCAGGAAGACACATGGAAACAACTGTCATTTAAAGGCACATCCACTGAGACAGCAAGACACATGCAAACACCCGTCATTTAAAGGCACATCCACCGAGACAGCAAGACACATGCAACCCCCTGTCATTTAAAAGCACATCCACTGAGTCAGGAAGACACATGGAAACAACTGTCATTTAAAGGCACATCCACTGAGACAGCGAGACACATGCAACCCCCTGTCATTTAAAGGCACATCCACTGAGTCAGGAAGACACATGGAAACAACTGTCATTTAAAGGCACATCCACTGAGACAGCAAGACACATGCAAACCCCTGTCATTTAAAGGCACATCCACTGAGACAGCAAGACACATGCAAACACCCGTCATTTAAAGGCACATCCACCGAGACAGCAAGACACATGCAACCCCCTGTCATTTAAAGGCACATCCACTGAGACAGCAAGACACACGCAAACATCTGTCATTTAAAGGCACATCCGCTGAGACAGCAAGACACACGCAAGCACCTGTCATTTAAAGGCACATCCACTGAGACAGGAACACATGCAAACCCCTGTCATTTAAAGGCACATCCACTGAGACAGCAAGACACACGCAAACCCCTGTCATTTAAAGGCACATCCACTGAGACAGGAAGACACATGCAAACCCCTGTCATTTACAGGCACATCCACTGAGACAGCAAGACACATGCAACCCCTTGTCATTTAAAGGCACATCCACTGAGACAGGGAGACACCCACAAACCCCTGTCATTTAAAGGCACATCCACTGAGACAGAAAGACACATGCAAACACCCGTCATTTAAAGGCACATCCACCGAGACAGCAAGACACACGCAAACCCCTGTCATTTAAAGGCACATCCACAGAAACAGCAAGACACATGCAAACACCTGTCATTTAAAGGCACATCCACCGAGACAGCAAGACACACGCAAACCCATGTCATTTAAAGGCACATCCACCGAGACAGCAAGACACACGAAAACACCTGTCATTTAAAGGCATATCCACTGAGACAGCAAGACACACGCGAACCCCTGTCATTTAAAGGCACATCCACCGAGACAGCAAGACACACGCAAACACCTGTCATTTAAAGGCACATCCACTGAGACAGCAAGACACACGCCAACACCTGTCATTTAAAGGCACATCCACTGAGACAGGAACACATGCATACCCCTGTCATTTAAAGGCACATCCACTGAGACAGGAAGACACATGCAAACACCTGTCATTTAAAGGCACATCCACTGAGACAGGAAGACACATGCAAACACAGGTCATTTAAAGGCACATCCACTGAGACAGCAAGACACATGGAAACACCTGTCATTTAAAGGCACATTCTTCGAGCCAGAAAGACACATGCAAACCCCTTTCATTTAAAGGCACATCCACTGAGACAGGAAGACACATGCAAACCCCTGTCATTTAAAGGCACATCCACCGAGACAGCAAGACACATGCAAACAACTGTCATTTAAAGACACATCCACTGAGACAGCAAGACACATGCAACCCCCTGTCATTTAGAGGCACATCCACTGAGACAGCAAGACACATGCAACCCCCTGTCATTTAAAGGCACATCCACTGAGACAGGAAGACACACGCAAACACCTGTCATTTAAAAGAACATCCACTGAGACAGGAAGACACATGCAACCCCCTGTCATTTAAAGGCACATCCACTGAGACAGGAAGACACATGCAAACAAAGGTCATTTAAAGGCACATCCACTAAGTCAGGAAGACCCATGGAAACAACTGTCATTTAAAGGCACATCCACCGAGACAGCAAGACACATGCAACCCCCTGTCATTTAAAGGCACATCCACTGAGACAGCAAGACACACGCAAACACCTGTCATTTAAAGGCGCATCCACTGAGACAGCAAGAGACATGCAAACACCTGTCATTTAAAGGCACATCCACTGAGACAGGAACACATGCAAACCCCTGTCATTTAAAGGTACATCCACTGAGACAGGAACACATGCAAACGTCTGTCATTTAAAGGCACATCCACTGAGACAGCAAGACACATGCAAACCCCTGTCATTTAAAGGCACATCCACTGAGACAGGAAGACAGATGCAAACAACTGTCATTTAAAGGCACAGCCACTTTGACAGGAAGACACATGCAAACACAGGTCATTTAAAGGCACATCCACTGAGTCAGGAAGACACATGCAAACAACTGTCATTTAAAGGCAAGTTCTCTGAGAAAGAAAGACACATGCAAACCCCTGTCATTTAAAGACACATCCACCGAGACAGCAAGACACACACAAACACCTGTCATTTAGAGGCACATGCACTGAGACAGGCAGACTCATGCAAACCCCTGTCATTTAGAGGCACATCCACTGAGACAGGAAGACACATGTAAACCCCTGTCATTTAAAGGCACATCCACTGAGACAGGAAGACACATGCAAACACCTGTCATTTAAAGGCACATCCACAGAGACAGGAAGACACATGCAAACACCTGTCATTTAAAGGCACATCCACTGAGACAGCGAGACACATGCAACCCCCTGTCATTTAATGGCACATCCACTGAGTCAGGAAGACACATGGAAACAACTGTCATTTAAAGGCACATCCACTGAGACAGCAAGACACATGCAAACACCCGTCATTTAAAGGCACATCCACCGAGACAGCAAGACACATGCAACCCCCTGTCATTTAAAAGCACATCCACTGAGTCAGGAAGACACATGGAAACAACTGTCATTTAAAGGCACATCCACTGAGACAGCGAGACACATGCAACCCCCTGTCATTTAAAGGCACATCCACTGAGTCAGGAAGACACATGGAAACAACTGTCATTTAAAGGCACATCCACTGAGACAGCAAGACACATGCAAACCCCTGTCATTTAAAGGCACATCCACTGAGACAGCAAGACACATGCAAACACCCGTCATTTAAAGGCACATCCACCGAGACAGCAAGACACATGCAACCCCCTGTCATTTAAAGGCACATCCACTGAGACAGCATGACACACGCAAACATCTGTCATTTAAAGGCACATCCGCTGAGACAGCAAGACACACGCAAGCACCTGTCATTTAAAGGCACATCCACTGAGACAGGAACACATGCAAACCCCTGTCATTTAAAGGCACATCCACTGAGACAGCAAGACACACGCAAACCCCTGTCATTTAAAGGCACATCCACTGAGACAGGAAGACACATGCAAACCCCTGTCATTTACAGGCACATCCACTGAGACAGCAAGATACATGCAACCCCTTGTCATTTAAAGGCACATCCACTGAGACAGGAAGACACCCACAAACCCCTGTCATTTAAAGGCACATCCACTGAGACAGAAAGACACATGCAAACACCCGTCATTTAAAGGCACATCCACCGAGACAGCAAGACACACGCAAACCCCTGTCATTTAAAGGCACATCCACAGAGACAGCAAGACACATGCAAACACCTGTCATTTAAAGGCACATCCACCGAGACAGCAAGACACACGCAAACCCATGTCATTTAAAGGCACATCCACCGAGACAGCAAGACACACGAAAACACCTGTCATTTAAAGGCATATCCACTGAGACAGCAAGACACACGCGAACCCCTGTCATTTAAAGGCACATCCACCGAGACAGCAAGACACATGCAAGCACCTGTCATTTAAAGGCACATCCACTGAGACAGCAAGACACACGCAAACACCTGTCATTTAAAGGCACATCCACTGAGACAGGAAGACACATGCAAACACAGGTCATTTAAAGGCACATCCACTGAGACAGCAAGACACATGGAAACACCTGTCATTTAAAGGCACATTCTTCGAGCCAGAAAGACACATGCAAACCCCTTTCATTTAAAGGCACATCCACTGAGACAGGAAGACACATGCAAACCCCTGTCATTTAAAGGCACATCCACCGAGACAGCAAGACACATGCAAACAACTGTCATTTAAAGACACATCCACTGAGACAGCAAGACACATGCAACCCCCTGTCATTTAGAGGCACATCCACTGAGACAGCAAGACACATGCAACCCCCTGTCATTTAAAGGCACATCCACTGAGACAGGAAGACACACGCAAACCCCTGTCATTTAAAGGCACATCCACTGACACAGCAAGACACACGCAAACACCTGTCTTTTAAAGGCACATCCACTGAGACAGCAAGACACACGCAAACACCTGTCTTTTAAAGGCACATCCACTGAGACAGGAAGACACATGCAAACACCTGTCATTTAAAGGCACATCCACAGAGACAGCAAGACACTTGCAACCCTTGTCATTTAAAGACACATCCACTGAGACAGCAAGACACATGCAAACAACTGTCATTAAAAGGCACATCCCCCAAGACAGCAAGACACATGCAAACCCCTGTCATTTAAAGGCACATCCACCGAGACAGCAAGACACATGCAAACACCTGTCATTTAAAGGCACATCCACCGAGACAGGAAGACACACGCAAACACCTGTCATTTAAAGGCACATCCACTGAGACAGCAAGACACATGCAAACACCTGTCATTTAAAGGCACGTCCACTGAAACAGCAAGACACATGCAAACACCTGTCATTTAGAGGCACGTCCACTGAGACAGGAAGACTCACGCAAACCCGTCATTTAAAGGCAAATCCACTGAGACAGGAAGACACATGCAAACCCCTGTCATTTAAAGGCACATCCACTGAGACAGGAAGACTCACGCAAACCCCTGTCATTTAAAGGCACATCCACCGAGACAGCAAGACACACGCAAACACCTGTCATTTAAAGGCACATCCACCGAGACAGCAAGACACACACAAACACCTGTCATTTAGAGGCACATGCACTGAGACAGGCAGACTCATGCAAACCCCTGTCATTTAGAGGCACATCCACTGAGACAGGAAGACACATGCAAACACCTGTCATTTGAAGGCACATCCACAGAGACAGGAAGACACATGGAAACAACTGTCATTTAAAGGCACATCCACTGAGACAGCAAGACACATGCAAACACCCGTCATTTAAAGGCACATCCACCGAGACAGCAAGACACATGCAACCCCCTGTCATTTAAAGGCACATCCACTGAGTCAGGAAGACACATGGAAACAACTGTCATTTAAAGGCACATCCCCTGAGACAGTGAGACACATGCAACCCCCTGTCATTTAAAGGCATATCCACTGAGTCAGGAAGACACATGGAAACAACTGTCATTTAAAGGCACATCCACTGAGACAGCAAGACACATGCAAACACCTGTCATTTAAAGGCACATCCACTGAGACAGTAAGACACACGCAAACACCCGTCATTTAAAGGCACATCCACTGAGACAGCAAGACACATGCAAACACCTGTCATTTAAAGGCACATCCACTGAGACAGGAAGACTGACGCAAACCCCTGTCATTTAAAGGCACATCCGCTGAGACAGCAAGACACACGCAAACACCTGTCATTTAAAGGCAAATCCACTGAGACAGGAAGACTCACGCAAACCCCTGTCATTTAAAGGCACATCCACCGAGACAGCAAGACACACGCAAACAACTGTCATTTAAAGGCACATCCACCGAGACAGCAAGACACACACAAACACCTGTCATTTAGAGGCACATGCACTGAGACAGGCAGACTCATGCAAACCCCTGTCATTTAGAGGCACATCCACTGAGACAGGAAGACACATGTAAACCCCTGTCATTTAAAGGCACATCCACTGAGACAGGAAGACACATGCAAACACCTGTCATTTAAAGGCACATCCACAGAGACAGGAAGACACATGCAAACACCTGTCATTTAAAGGCACATCCACTGAGACAGCGAGACACATGCAACCCCCTGTCATTTAATGGCACATCCACTGAGTCAGGAAGACACACGGAAACAACTGTCATTTAAAGGCACATCCACTGAGACAGCAAGACACATGCAAACACCCGTCATTTAAAGGCACATCCACCGAGACAGCAAGACACATGCAACCCCCTGTCATTTAAAAGCACATCCACTGAGTCAGGACGACACATGGAAACAACTGTCATTTAAAGGCACATCCACTGAGACAGCGAGACACATGCAACCCCCTGTCATTTAAAGGCACATCCACTGAGTCAGGAAGACACATGGAAACAACTGTCATTTTAGGGCACATCCACTGAGACAGCAAGACACATGCAAACCCCTGTCATTTAAAGGCACATCCACTGAGACAGCAAGACACATGCAAACACCCGTCATTTAAAGGCACATCCACCGAGACAGCAAGACACATGCAACCCCCTGTCATTTAAAGGCACATCCACTGAGACAGCAAGACACACGCAAACATCTGTCATTTAAAGGCACATCCGCTGAGACAGCAAGACACACGCAAGCACCTGTCATTTAAAGGCACATCCACTGAGACAGGAACACATGCAAACCCCTGTCATTTAAAGGCACATCCACTGAGACAGCAAGACACACGCAAACCCCTGTCATTTAAAGGCACATCCACTGAGACAGGAAGACACATGCAAACCCCTGTCATTTACAGGCACATCCACTGAGACAGCAAGACACATGCAACCCCTTGTCATTTAAAGGCACATCCACTGAGACAGGGATGCACCCACAAACCCCTGTCATTTAAAGGCACATCCACTGAGACAGAAAGACACATGCAAACACCCGTCATTTAAAGGCACATCCACCGAGACAGCAAGACACACGCAAACCCCTGTCATTTAAAGGCACATCCACAGAGACAGCAAGACACATGCAAACACCTGTCATTTAAAGGCACATCCACCGAGACAGCAAGACACACGCAAACCCATGTCATTTAAAGGCACATCCACCGAGACAGCAAGACACACGAAAACACCTGTCATTTAAAGGCATATCCACTGAGACAGCAAGACACACGCGAACCCCTGTCATTTAAAGGCACATCCACCGAGACAGCAAGACACACGCAAACACCTGTCATTTAAAGGCACATCCACTGAGACAGCAAGACACACGCAAACACCTGTCATTTAAAGGCACATCCACTGAGACAGCAAGACACATGGAAACACCTGTCATTTAAAGGCACATTCTTCGAGCCAGAAAGACACATGCAAACCCCTTTCATTTAAAGGCACATCCACTGAGACAGGAAGACACATGCAAACCCCTGTCATTTAAAGGCACATCCACCGAGACAGCAAGACACATGCAAACAACTGTCATTTAAAGACACATCCACTGAGACAGCAAGACACATGCAACCCCCTGTCATTTAGAGGCACATCCACTGAGACAGCAAGACACATGCAACCCCCTGTCATTTAAAGGCACATCCACTGAGACAGGAAGACACACGCAAACCCCTGTCATTTAAAGGCACATCCACTGACACAGCAAGACACACGCAAACACCTGTCTTTTAAAGGCACATCCACTGAGACAGCAAGACACACGCAAACACCTGTCTTTTAAAGGCACATCCACTGAGACAGGAAGACACATGCAAACACCTGTCATTTAAAGGCACGTCCACTGAAACAGCAAGACACATGCAAACACCTGTCATTTAAAGGCACATCCACAGAGACAGCAAGACACTTGCAACCCCTGTCATTTAAAGACACATCCACTGAGACAGCAAGACACATGCAAACAACTGTCATTAAAAGGCACATCCCCCAAGACAGCAAGACACATGCAAACCCCTGTCATTTAAAGGCACATCCACCGAGACAGCAAGACACATGCAAACACCTGTCATTTAAAGGCACATCCACCGAGACAGGAAGACACACGCAAACACCTGTCATTTAAAGGCACATCCACTGAGACAGCAAGACACATGCAAACACCTGTCATTTAAAGGCACGTCCACTGAAACAGCAAGACACATGCAAACACCTGTCATTTAGAGGCACGTCCACTGAGACAGGAAGACTCACGCAAACCCGTCATTTAAAGGCAAATCCACTGAGACAGGAAGACACATGCAAACCCCTGTCATTTAAAGGCACATCCACTGAGACAGGAAGACTCACGCAAACCCCTGTCATTTAAAGGCACATCCACCGAGACAGCAAGACACACGCAAACACCTGTCATTTAAAGGCACATCCACCGAGACAGCAAGACACACACAAACACCTGTCATTTAGAGGCACATGCACTGAGACAGGCAGACTCATGCAAACCCCTGTCATTTAGAGGCACATCCACTGAGACAGGAAGACACATGCAAACACCTGTCATTTAAAGGCACATCCACAGAGACAGGAAGACACATGCAAACACCTGTCATTTAAAGGCACATCCACTGAGACAGCGAGACACATGCAACCCCCTGTCATTTAATGGCACATCCACTGAGTCAGGAAGACACATGGAAACAACTGTCATTTAAAGGCACATCCACTGAGACAGCAAGACACATGCAAACACCCGTCATTTAAAGGCACATCCACGAGACAGCAAGACACATGCAACCCCCTGTCATTTAAAGGCACATCCACTGAGTCAGGAAGACACATGGAAACAACTGTCATTTAAAGGCACATCCCCTGAGACAGTGAGACACATGCAACCCCCTGTCATTTAAAGGCATATCCACTGAGTCAGGAAGACACATGGAAACAACTGTCATTTAAAGGCACATCCACTGAGACAGCAAGACACATGCAAACACCCGTCATTTAAAGGCACATCCACCGAGACAGCAAGACACATGCAACCCCCTGTCATTTAAAAGCACATCCACTGAGTCAGGAAGACACATGGAAACAACTGTCATTTAAAGGCACATCCACTGAGACAGCGAGACACATGCAACCCCCTGTCATTTAAAGGCACATCCACTGAGTCAGGAAGACACATGGAAACAACTGTCATTTAAAGGCACATCCACTGAGACAGCAAGACACATGCAAACCCCTGTCATTTAAAGGCACATCCACTGAGACAGCAAGACACATGCAAACACCCGTCATTTAAAGGCACATCCACCGAGACAGCAAGACACATGCAACCCCCTGTCATTTAAAGGCACATCCACTGAGACAGCAAGACACACGCAAACATCTGTCATTTAAAGGCACATCCGCTGAGACAGCAAGACACACGCAAGCACCTGTCATTTAAAGGCACATCCACTGAGACAGGAACACATGCAAACCCCTGTCATTTAAAGGCACATCCACTGAGACAGCAAGACACACGCAAACCCCTGTCATTTAAAGGCACATCCACTGAGACAGGAAGACACATGCAAACCCCTGTCATTTACAGGCACATCCACTGAGACAGCAAGACACATGCAACCCCTTGTCATTTAAAGGCACATCCACTGAGACAGGGAGACACCCACAAACCCCTGTCATTTAAAGGCACATCCACTGAGACAGAAAGACACATGCAAACACCCGTCATTTAAAGGCACATCCACCGAGACAGCAAGACACACGCAAACCCCTGTCATTTAAAGGCACATCCACAGAAACAGCAAGACACATGCAAACACCTGTCATTTAAAGGCACATCCACCGAGACAGCAAGACACACGCAAACCCATGTCATTTAAAGGCACATCCACCGAGACAGCAAGACACACGAAAACACCTGTCATTTAAAGGCATATCCACTGAGACAGCAAGACACACGCGAACCCCTGTCATTTAAAGGCACATCCACAGAGACAGCAAGACACACGCAAACACCTGTCATTTAAAGGCACATCCACTGAGACAGCAAGACACACGCCAACACCTGTCATTTAAAGGCACATCCACTGAGACAGGAACACATGCATACCCCTGTCATTTAAAGGCACATCCACTGAGACAGGAAGACACATGCAAACACCTGTCATTTAAAGGCACATCCACTGAGACAGGAAGACACATGCAAACACAGGTCATTTAAAGGCACATCCACTGAGACAGCAAGACACATGGAAACACCTGTCATTTAAAGGCACATTCTTCGAGCCAGAAAGACACATGCAAACCCCTTTCATTTAAAGGCACATCCACTGAGACAGGAAGACACATGCAAACCCCTGTCATTTAAAGGCACATCCACCGAGACAGCAAGACACATGCAAACAACTGTCATTTAAAGACACATCCACTGAGACAGCAAGACACATGCAACCCCCTGTCATTTAGAGGCACATCCACTGAGACAGCAAGACACATGCAACCCCCTGTCATTTAAAGGCACATCCACTGAGACAGGAAGACACACGCAAACACCTGTCATTTAAAAGAACATCCACTGAGACAGGAAGACACATGCAACCCCCTGTCATTTAAAGGCACATCCACTGAGACAGGAAGACACATGCAAACAAAGGTCATTTAAAGGCACATCCACTAAGTCAGGAAGACACATGGAAACAACTGTCATTTAAAGGCACATCCACCGAGACAGCAAGACACATGCAACCCCCTGTCATTTAAAGGCACATCCACTGAGACAGCAAGACACACGCAAACACCTGTCATTTAAAGGCGCATCCACTGAGACAGCAAGAGACATGCAAACACCTGTCATTTAAAGGCACATCCACTGAGACAGGAACACATGCAAACCCCTGTCATTTAAAGGTACATCCACTGAGACAGGAACACATGCAAACGTCTGTCATTTAAAGGCACATCCACTGAGACAGCAAGACACATGCAAACCCCTGTCATTTAAAGGCACATCCACTGAGACAGGAAGACACATGCAAACAACTGTCATTTAAAGGCACAGCCACTTTGACAGGAAGACACATGCAAACACAGGTCATTTAAAGGCACATCCACTGAGTCAGGAAGACACATGCAAACAACTGTCATTTAAAGGCAAATTCTCTGAGAAAGAAAGACACACGAAAACCCCTGTCATTTAAAGACACATCCACCGAGACAGCAAGACACACACAAACACCTGTCATTTAGAGGCACATGCACTGAGACAGGCAGACTCATGCAAACCTCTGTCATTTAGAGGCACATCCACTGAGACAGGAAGACACATGTAAACCCCTGTCATTTAAAGGCACATCCACTGAGACAGGAAGACACATGCAAACACCTGTCATTTAAAGGCACATCCACAGAGACAGGAAGACACATGCAAACACCTGTCATTTAAAGGCACATCCACTGAGACAGCGAGACACATGCAACCCCCTGTCATTTAATGGCACATTCACTGAGTCAGGAAGACACATGGAAACAACTGTCATTTAAAGGCACATCCACTGAGACAGCAAGACACATGCAAACACCCGTCATTTAAAGGCACATCCACCGAGACAGCAAGACACATGCAACCCCCTGTCATTTAAAAGCACATCCACTGAGTCAGGAAGACACATGGAAACAACTGTCATTTAAAGGCACATCCACTGAGACAGCGAGACACATGCAACCCCCTGTCATTTAAAGGCACATCCACTGAGTCAGGAAGACACATGGAAACAACTGTCATTTAAAGGCACATCCACTGAGACAGCAAGACACATGCAAACCCCTGTCATTTAAAGGCACATCCACTGAGACAACAAGACACATGCAAACACACGTCATTTAAAGGCACATCCACCGAGACAGCAAGACACATGCAACCCCCTGTCATTTAAAGGCACATCCACTGAGACAGCATAACACACGCAAACATCTGTCATTTAAAGGAACATCCGCTGAGACAGCAAGACACACGCAAGCACCTGTCATTTAAAGGCACATCCACTGAGACAGGAACACATGCAAACCCCTGTCATTTAAAGGCACATCCACTGAGACAGCAAGACACACGCAAACCCCTGTCATTTAAAGGCACATCCACTGAGACAGGAAGACACATGCAAACCCCTGTCATTTACAGGCACATCCACTGAGACAGCAAGATACATGCAACCCCTTGTCATTTAAAGGCACATCCACTGAGACAGGAAGACACCCACAAACCCCTGTCATTTAAAGGCACATCCACTGAGACAGAAAGACACATGCAAACACCCGTCATTTAAAGGCACATCCACCGAGACAGCAAGACACACGCAAACCCCTGTCATTTAAAGGCACATCCACAGAGACAGCAAGACACATGCAAACACCTGTCATTTAAAGGCACATCCACCGAGACAGCAAGACACACGCAAACCCATGTCATTTAAAGGCACATCCACCGAGACAGCAAGACACACGAAAACACCTGTCATTTAAAGGCATATCCACTGAGACAGCAAGACACACGCGAACCCCTGTCATTTAAAGGCACATCCACCGAGACAGCAAGACACACGCAAACACCTGTCATTTAAAGGCACATCCACTGAGACAGCAAGACACACGCAAACACCTGTCATTTAAAGGCACATCCACTGAGACAGCAAGACACATGGAAACACCTGTCATTTAAAGGCACATTCTTCGAGCCAGAAAGACACATGCAAACCCCTTTCATTTAAAGGCACATCCACTGAGACAGGAAGACACATGCAAACCCCTGTCATTTAAAGGCACATCCACCGAGACAGCAAGACACATGCAAACAACTGTCATTTAAAGACACATCCACTGAGACAGCAAGACACATGCAACCCCCTGTCATTTAGAGGCACATCCACTGAGACAGCAAGACACATGCAACCCCCTGTCATTTAAAGGCACATCCACTGAGACAGGAAGACACACGCAAACCCCTGTCATTTAAAGGCACATCCACTGACACAGCAAGACACACGCAAACACCTGTCTTTTAAAGGCACATCCACTGAGACAGCAAGACACACGCAAACACCTGTCTTTTAAAGGCACATCCACTGAGACAGGAAGACACATGCAAACACCTGTCATTTAAAGGCACATCCACAGAGACAGCAAGACACTTGCAACCCCTGTCATTTAAAGACACATCCACTGAGACAGCAAGACACATGCAAACAACTGTCATTAAAAGGCACATCCCCCAAGACAGCAAGACACATGCAAACCCCTGTCATTTAAAGGCACATCCACCGAGACAGCAAGACACATGCAAACACCTGTCATTTAAAGGCACATCCACCGAGACAGGAAGACACACGCAAACACCTGTCATTTAAAGGCACATCCACTGAGACAGCAAGACACATGCAAACACCTGTCATTTAAAGGCACGTCCACTGAAACAGCAAGACACATGCAAACACCTGTCATTTAGAGGCACGTCCACTGAGACAGGAAGACTCACGCAAACCCGTCATTTAAAGGCAAATCCACTGAGACAGGAAGACACATGCAAACCCCTGTCATTTAAAGGCACATCCACTGAGACAGGAAGACTCACGCAAACCCCTGTCATTTAAAGGCACATCCACCGAGACAGCAAGACACACGCAAACACCTGTCATTTAAAGGCACATCCACCGAGACAGCAAGACACACACAAACACCTGTCATTTAGAGGCACATGCACTGAGACAGGCAGACTCATGCAAACCCCTGTCATTTAGAGGCACATCCACTGAGACAGGAAGACACATGCAAACACCTGTCATTTAAAGGCACATCCACAGAGACAGGAAGACACATGCAAACACCTGTCATTTAAAGGCACATCCACTGAGACAGCGAGACACATGCAACCCCCTGTCATTTAATGGCACATCCACTGAGTCAGGAAGACACATGGAAACAACTGTCATTTAAAGGCACATCCACTGAGACAGCAAGACACATGCAAACACCCGTCATTTAAAGGCACATCCACCGAGACAGCAAGACACATGCAACCCCCTGTCATTTAAAGGCACATCCACTGAGTCAGGAAGACACATGGAAACAACTGTCATTTAAAGGCACATCCCCTGAGACAGTGAGACACATGCAACCCCCTGTCATTTAAAGGCATATCCACTGAGTCAGGAAGACACATGGAAACAACTGTCATTTAAAGGCACATCCACTGAGACAGCAAGACACATGCAAACACCTGTCATTTAAAGGCACATCCACTGAGACAGTAAGACACACGCAAACACCCGTCATTTAAAGGCACATCCACTGAGACAGCAAGACACATGCAAACACCTGTCATTTAAAGGCACATCCACTGAGACAGGAAGACTGACGCAAACCCCTGTCATTTAAAGGCACATCCGCTGAGACAGCAAGACACACGCAAACACCTGTCATTTAAAGGCAAATCCACTGAGACAGGAAGACTCACGCAAACCCCTGTCATTTAAAGGCACATCCACCGAGACAGCAAGACACACGCAAACAACTGTCATTTAAAGGCACATCCACCGAGACAGCAAGACACACACAAACACCTGTCATTTAGAGGCACATGCACTGAGACAGGCAGACTCATGCAAACCCCTGTCATTTAGAGGCACATCCACTGAGACAGGAAGACACATGTAAACCCCTGTCATTTAAAGGCACATCCACTGAGACAGGAAGACACATGCAAACACCTGTCATTTAAAGGCACATCCACAGAGACAGGAAGACACATGCAAACACCTGTCATTTAAAGGCACATCCACTGAGACAGCGAGACACATGCAACCCCCTGTCATTTAATGGCACATCCACTGAGTCAGGAAGACACACGGAAACAACTGTCATTTAAAGGCACATCCACTGAGACAGCAAGACACATGCAAACACCCGTCATTTAAAGGCACATCCACCGAGACAGCAAGACACATGCAACCCCCTGTCATTTAAAAGCACATCCACTGAGTCAGGACGACACATGGAAACAACTGTCATTTTAGGGCACATCCACTGAGACAGCAAGACACATGCAAACCCCTGTCATTTAAAGGCACATCCACTGAGACAGCAAGACACATGCAAACACCCGTCATTTAAAGGCACATCCACCGAGACAGCAAGACACATGCAACCCCCTGTCATTTAAAGGCACATCCACTGAGACAGCAAGACACACGCAAACATCTGTCATTTAAAGGCACATCCGCTGAGACAGCAAGACACACGCAAGCACCTGTCATTTAAAGGCACATCCACTGAGACAGGAACACATGCAAACCCCTGTCATTTAAAGGCACATCCACTGAGACAGCAAGACACACGCAAACCCCTGTCATTTAAAGGCACATCCACTGAGACAGGAAGACACATGCAAACCCCTGTCATTTACAGGCACATCCACTGAGACAGCAAGACACATGCAACCCCTTGTCATTTAAAGGCACATCCACTGAGACAGGGATGCACCCACAAACCCCTGTCATTTAAAGGCACATCCACTGAGACAGAAAGACACATGCAAACACCCGTCATTTAAAGGCACATCCACCGAGACAGCAAGACACACGCAAACCCCTGTCATTTAAAGGCACATCCACAGAGACAGCAAGACACATGCAAACACCTGTCATTTAAAGGCACATCCACCGAGACAGCAAGACACACGCGAACCCATGTCATTTAAAGGCACATCCACCGAGACAGCAAGACACACGAAAACACCTGTCATTTAAAGGCATATCCACTGAGACAGCAAGACACACGCGAACCCCTGTCATTTAAAGGCACATCCACCGAGACAGCAAGACACACGCAAACACCTGTCATTTAAAGGCACATCCACTGAGACAGCAAGACACACGCAAACACCTGTCATTTAAAGGCACATCCACTGAGACAGCAAGACACATGGAAACACCTGTCATTTAAAGGCACATTCTTCGAGCCAGAAAGACACATGCAAACCCCTTTCATTTAAAGGCACATCCACTGAGACAGGAAGACACATGCAAACCCCTGTCATTTAAAGGCACATCCACTGAGACAGCAAGACACATGCAAACAACTGTCATTTAAAGACACATCCACTGAGACAGCAAGACACATGCAACCCCCTGTCATTTAGAGGCACATCCACTGAGACAGCAAGACACATGCAACCCCCTGTCATTTAAAGGCACATCCACTGAGACAGGAAGACACACGCAAACCCCTGTCATTTAAAGGCACATCCACTGACACAGCAAGACACACGCAAACACCTGTCTTTTAAAGGCACATCCACTGAGACAGCAAGACACACGCAAACACCTGTCTTTTAAAGGCACATCCACTGAGACAGGAAGACACATGCAAACACCTGTCATTTAAAGGCACATCCACAGAGACAGCAAGACACTTGCAACCCCTGTCATTTAAAGACACATCCACTGAGACAGCAAGACACATGCAAACAACTGTCATTAAAAGGCACATCCCCCAAGACAGCAAGACACATGCAAACCCCTGTCATTTAAAGGCACATCCACCGAGACAGCAAGACACATGCAAACACCTGTCATTTAAAGGCACATCCACCGAGACAGGAAGACACACGCAAACACCTGTCATTTAAAGGCACATCCACTGAGACAGCAAGACACATGCAAACACCTGTCATTTAAAGGCACGTCCACTGAAACAGCAAGACACATGCAAACACCTGTCATTTAGAGGCACGTCCACTGAGACAGGAAGACTCACGCAAACCCGTCATTTAAAGGCAAATCCACTGAGACAGGAAGACACATGCAAACCCCTGTCATTTAAAGGCACATCCACTGAGACAGGAAGACTCACGCAAACCCCTGTCATTTAAAGGCACATCCACCGAGACAGCAAGACACACGCAAACACCTGTCATTTAAAGGCACATCCACCGAGACAGCAAGACACACACAAACACCTGTCATTTAGAGGCACATGCACTGAGACAGGCAGACTCATGCAAACCCCTGTCATTTAGAGGCACATCCACTGAGACAGGAAGACACATGCAAACACCTGTCATTTAAAGGCACATCCACTGAGTCAGGAAGACACATGGAAACAACTGTCATTTAAAGGCACATCCACTGAGACAGCAAGACACATGCAAACACCCGTCATTTAAAGGCACATCCACCGAGACAGCAAGACACATGCAACCCCCTGTCATTTAAAGGCACATCCACTGAGTCAGGAAGACACATGGAAACAACTGTCATTTAAAGGCACATCCCCTGAGACAGTGAGACACATGCAACCCCCTGTCATTTAAAGGCATATCCACTGAGTCAGGAAGACACATGGAAACAACTGTCATTTAAAGGCACATCCACTGAGACAGCAAGACACATGCAAACACCTGTCATTTAAAGGCACATCCACTGAGACAGTAAGACACACGCAAACACCCGTCATTTAAAGGCACATCCACTGAGACAGCAAGACACATGCAAACACCTGTCATTTAAAGGCACATCCACTGAGACAGGAAGACTGACGCAAACCCCTGTCATTTAAAGGCACATCTGCTGAGACAGCAAGACACACGCAAACACCTGTCATTTAAAGGCAAATCCACTGAGACAGGAAGACTCACGCAAACCCCTGTCATTTAAAGGCACATCCACCGAGACAGCAAGACACACGCAAACAACTGTCATTTAAAGGCACATCCACCGAGACAGCAAGACACACACAAACACCTGTCATTTAGAGGCACATGCACTGAGACAGGCAGACTCATGCAAACCCCTGTAATTTAGAGGCACATCCACTGAGACAGGAAGACACATGTAAACCCCTGTCATTTAAAGGCACATCCACTGAGACAGGAAGACACATGCAAACACCTGTCATTTAAAGGCACATCCACAGAGACAGGAAGACACATGCAAACACCTGTCATTTAAAGGCACATCCACTGAGACAGCGAGACACATGCAACCCCCTGTCATTTAATGGCACATCCACTGAGTCAGGAAGACACACAGAAACAACTGTCATTTAAAGGCACATCCACTGAGACAGCAAGACACATGCAAACACCCGTCATTTAAAGGCACATCCACCGAGACAGCAAGACACATGCAACCCCCTGTCATTTAAAAGCACATCCACTGAGTCAGGACGACACATGGAAACAACTGTCATTTAAAGGCACATCCACTGAGACAGCGAGACACATGCAACCCCCTGTCATTTAAAGGCACATCCACTGAGTCAGGAAGACACATGGAAACAACTGTCATTTTAGGGCACATCCACTGAGACAGCAAGACACATGCAAACCCCTGTCATTTAAAGGCACATCCACTGAGACAGCAAGACACATGCAAACACCCGTCATTTAAAGGCACATCCACCGAGACAGCAAGACACATGCAACCCCCTGTCATTTAAAGGCACATCCACTGAGACAGCAAGACACACGCAAACATCTGTCATTTAAAGGCACATCCGCTGAGACAGCAAGACACACGCAAGCACCTGTCATTTAAAGGCACATCCACTGAGACAGGAACACATGCAAACCCCTGTCATTTAAAGGCACATCCACTGAGACAGCAAGACACACGCAAACCCCTGTCATTTAAAGGCACATCCACTGAGACAGGAAGACACATGCAAACCCCTGTCATTTACAGGCACATCCACTGAGACAGCAAGACACATGCAACCCCTTGTCATTTAAAGGCACATCCACTGAGACAGGGATGCACCCACAAACCCCTGTCATTTAAAGGCACATCCACTGAGACAGAAAGACACATGCAAACACCCGTCATTTAAAGGCACATCCACCGAGACAGCAAGACACACGCAAACCCCTGTCATTTAAAGGCACATCCACAGAGACAGCAAGACACATGCAAACACCTGTCATTTAAAGGCACATCCACCGAGACAGCAAGACACACGCAAACCCATGTCATTTAAAGGCACATCCACCGAGACAGCAAGACACACGAAAACACCTGTCATTTAAAGGCATATCCACTGAGACAGCAAGACACACGCGAACCCCTGTCATTTAAAGGCACATCCACCGAGACAGCAAGACACACGCAAACACCTGTCATTTAAAGGCACATCCACTGAGACAGCAAGACACACGCAAACACCTGTCATTTAAAGGCACATCCACTGAGACAGGAACACATGCATACCCCTGTCATTTAAAGGCACATCCACTGAGACAGGAAGACACATGCAAACACAGGTCATTTAAAGGCACATCCACTGAGACAGCAAGACACATGGAAACACCTGTCATTTAAAGGCACATTCTTCGAGCCAGAAAGACACATGCAAACCCCTTTCATTTAAAGGCACATCCACTGAGACAGGAAGACACATGCAAACCCCTGTCATTTAAAGGCACATCCACCGAGACAGCAAGACACATGCAAACAACTGTCATTTAAAGACACATCCACTGAGACAGCAAGACACATGCAACCCCCTGTCATTTAGAGGCACATCCACTGAGACAGCAAGACACATGCAACCCCCTGTCATTTAAAGGCACATCCACTGAGACAGGAAGACACATGCAAACACCTGTCATTTAAAAGAACATCCACTGAGACAGGAAGACACATGCAACCCCCTGTCATTTAAAGGCACATCCACTGAGACAGGAAGACACATGCAAACAAAGGTCATTTAAAGGCACATCCACTAAGTCAGGAAGACACATGGAAACAACTGTCATTTAAAGGCACATCCACGAGACAGCAAGACACATGCAACCCCCTGTCATTTAAAGGCACATCCACTGAGACAGCAAGACACACGCAAACACCTGTCATTTAAAGGCGCATCCACTGAGACAGCAAGAGACATGCAAACACCTGTCATTTAAAGGCACATCCACTGAGAGAGGAACACATGCAAACTCCTGTCATTTAAAGGTACATCCACTGAGACAGGAACACATGCAAACCTCTGTCATTTAACGGCACATCCACTGAGACAGCAAGACACATGCAAACCCCTGTCATTTAAAGGCACATCCACTGAGACAGGAAGACACATGCAAACAACTGTCATTTAAAGGCACAGCCACTTTGTCAGGAAGACACATGCAAACACAGGTCATTTAAAGGCACATCCACTGAGTCAGGAAGACACATGCAAACAACTGTCATTTAAAGGCAAATTCTCTGAGAAAGAAAGACACATGCAAACCCCTGTCATTTAAAGACACATCCACCGAGACAGCAACACACACACAAACACCTGTCATTTAGAGGCACATGCACTGAGACAGGCAGACTCATGCAAACCCCTGTCATTTAGAGGCACATCCACTGAGACAGGAAGACACATGTAAACCCCTTTCATTTAAAGGCACATCCACTGAGACAGGAAGACACATGCAAACACCTGTCATTTAAAGGCACATCCACTGAGACAGATAGACTGACGCAAACCCCTGTCATTTAAAGGCACATCCGCTGAGACAGCAAGACACACGCAAACACCTGTCATTTAAAGGCACATCCACTGAGACAGCAAGACACACGCAAACCCCTGTCATTTAAAGGCACATCCACTGAGACAGGAAGACACATGCAAACCCCTGTCATTTAAAGGCAAATCCACTGAGACAGGAAGACTCACGCAAACCCCTGTCATTTAAAGGCACATCCACCGAGACAGCAAGACACACGCAAACAACTGTCATTTAAAGGCACATCCACCGAGACAGCAAGACACACACAAACACCTGTCATTTAGAGGCACATGCACTGAGACAGGCAGACTCATGCAAACCCCTGTCATTTAGAGGCACATCCACTGAGACAGGAAGACACATGTAAACCCCTGTCATTTAAAGGCACATCCACTGAGACAGGAAGACACATGCAAACACCTGTCATTTAAAGGCACATCCACAGAGACAGGAAGACACATGCAAACACCTGTCATTTAAAGGCACATCCACTGAGACAGCGAGACACATGCAACCCCCTGTCATTTAATGGCACATCCACTGAGTCAGGAAGACACATGGAAACAACTGTCATTTAAAGGCACATCCACTGAGACAGCAAGACACATGTAAACACCCGTCATTTAAAGGCACATCCACCGAGACAGCAAGACACATGCAACCCCCTGTCATTTAAAAGCACATCCACTGAGTCAGGAAGACACATGGAAACAACTGTCATTTAAAGGCACATCCACTGAGACAGCGAGACACATGCAACCCCCTGTCATTTAAAGGCACATCCACTGAGACAGCAAGACACATGCAAACACCCGTCATTTAAAGGCACATCCACCGAGACAGCAAGACACATGCAACCCCCTGTCATTTAAAGGCACATCCACCGAGACAGCAAGACACACACAAACACCTGTCATTTAGAGGCACATGCACTGAGACAGGCAGACTCATGCAAACCCCTGTCATTTAGAGGCACATCCACTGAGACAGGAAGACACATGTAAACCCCTGTCATTTAAAGGCACATCCACCGAGACAGCAAGACACATGCAACCCCCTGTCATTTAAAGGCACATCCACTGAGTCAGGAAGACACATGGAAACAACTGTCATTTAAGGGCACATCCACTGAGACAGCAAGACACATGCAAACCCCTGTCATTTAAAGGCACATCCACTGAGACAGCAAGACACATGCAAACACCCGTCATTTAAAGGCACATCCACCGAGACAGCAAGACACATGCAACCCCCTGTCATTTAAAGGCACATCCACTGAGACAGCAAGACACACGCAAACATCTGTCATTTAAAGGCACATCCGCTGAGACAGCAAGACACACGCAAGCACCTGTCATTTAAAGGCACATCCACTGAGACAGGAACACATGCAAACCCCTGTGATTTAAAGGCACATCCACTGAGACAGCAAGACACACGCAAACCCCTGTCATTTAAAGGCACATCCACTGAGACAGGAAGACACATGCAAACCCCTGTCATTTACAGGCACATCCACTGAGACAGCAAGACACATGCAACCCCTTGTCATTTAAAGGCACATCCACTGAGACAGGGAGACACCCACAAACCCCTGTCATTTAAAGGCACATCCACTGAGACAGAAAGACACATGCAAACACCCGTCATTTAAAGGCACATCCACCGAGACAGCAAGACACACGCAAACCCCTGTCATTTAAAGGCACATCCACAGAGACAGCAAGACACATGCAAACACCTGTCATTTAAAGGCACATCCACCGAGACAGCAAGACACACGCAAACCCATGTCATTTAAAGGCACATCCACCGAGACAGCAAGACACACGAAAACACCTGTCATTTAAAGGCATATCCACTGAGACAGCAAGACACACGCAAACCCCTGTCATTTAAAGGCACATCCACCGAGACAGCAAGACACACGCAAACACCTGTCATTTAAAGGCACATCCACTGAGACAGCAAGACACACGCAAACACCTGTCATTTAAAGGCACATCCACTGAGACAGGAACACATGCATACCCCTGTCATTTAAAGGCACATCCACTGAGACAGGAAGACACATGCAAACACCTGCCATTTAAAGGCACATCCACTGAGACAGGAAGACACATGCAAACACAGGTCATTTAAAGGCACATCCACTGAGACAGCAAGACACATGGAAACACCTGTCATTTAAAGGCACATTCTTTGAGCCAGAAAGACACATGCAAACCCCTTTCATTTAAAGGCACATCCACTGAGACAGGAAGACACATGCAAACCCCTGTCATTTAAAGGCACATCCACCGAGACAGCAAGACACATGCAAACAACTGTCATTTAAAGACACATCCACTGAGACAGCAAGACACATGCAACCCCCTGTCATTTAGAGGCACATCCACTGAGACAGCAAGACACATGCAACCCCCTGTCATTTAAAGGCACATCCACTGAGACAGGAAGACACACGCAAACACCTGTCATTTAAAAGAACATCCACTGAGACAGGAAGACACATGCAACCCCCTGTCATTTAAAGGCACATCCACTGAGACAGGAAGACACATGCAAACAAAGGTCATTTAAAGGCACATCCACTAAGTCAGGAAGACACATGGAAACAACTGTCATTTAAAGGCACATCCACCGAGACAGCAAGACACATGCAACCCCCTGTCATTTAAAGGCACATCCACTGAGACAGCAAGACACACGCAAACACCTGTCATTTAAAGGCGCATCCACTGAGACAGCAAGAGACATGCAAACACCTGTCATTTAAAGGCACATCCACTGAGACAGGAACACATGCAAACCCCTGTCATTTAAAGGTACATCCACTGAGACAGGAACACATGCAAACCTCTGTCATTTAAAGGCACATCCACTGAGACAGCAAGACACATGGAAACACCTGTCATTTAAAGGCACATTCTTCGAGCCAGAAAGACACATGCAAACCCCTTTCATTTAAAGGCACATCCACTGAGACAGGAAGACACATGCAAACCCCTGTCATTTAAAGGCACATCCACCGAGACAGCAAGACACATGCAAACAACTGTCATTTAAAGACACATCCACTGAGACAGCAAGACACATGCAACCCCCTGTCATTTAGAGGCACATCCACTGAGACAGCAAGACACATGCAACCCCCTGTCATTTAAAGGCACATCCACTGAGACAGGAAGACACACGCAAACCCCTGTCATTTAAAGGCACATCCACTGACACAGCAAGACACACGCAAACACCTGTCTTTTAAAGGCACATCCACTGAGACAGCAAGACACACGCAAACACCTGTCTTTTAAAGGCACATCCACTGAGACAGGAAGACACATGCAAACACCTGTCATTTAAAGGCACATCCACAGAGACAGCAAGACACTTGCAACCCCTGTCATTTAAAGACACATCCACTGAGACAGCAAGACACATGCAAACAACTGTCATTAAAAGGCACATCCCCCAAGACAGCAAGACACATGCAAACCCCTGTCATTTAAAGGCACATCCACCGAGACAGCAAGACACATGCAAACACCTGTCATTTAAAGGCACATCCACAGAGACAGGAAGACACACGCAAACACCTGTCATTTAAAGGCACATCCACTGAGACAGCAAGACACATGCAAACACCTGTCATTTAAAGGCACGTCCACTGAAACAGCAAGACACATGCAAACACCTGTCATTTAGAGGCACGTCCACTGAGACAGGAAGACTCACGCAAACCCGTCATTTAAAGGCAAATCCACTGAGACAGGAAGACACATGCAAACCCCTGTCATTTAAAGGCACATCCACTGAGACAGGAAGACTCACGCAAACCCCTGTCATTTAAAGGCACATCCACCGAGACAGCAAGACACACGCAAACACCTGTCATTTAAAGGCACATCCACCGAGACAGCAAGACACACACAAACACCTGTCATTTAGAGGCACATGCACTGAGACAGGCAGACTCATGCAAACCCCTGTCATTTAGAGGCACATCCACTGAGACAGGAAGACACATGCAAACACCTGTCATTTAAAGGCACATCCACAGAGACAGGAAGACACATGCAAACACCTGTCATTTAAAGGCACATCCACTGAGACAGCGAGACACATGCAACCCCCTGTCATTTAATGGCACATCCACTGAGTCAGGAAGACACATGGAAACAACTGTCATTTAAAGGCACATCCACTGAGACAGCAAGACACATGCAAACACCCGTCATTTAAAGGCACATCCACCGAGACAGCAAGACACATGCAACCCCCT
This sequence comes from Pleurodeles waltl, assembly GCF_031143425.1. Classification (NCBI taxonomy): domain Eukaryota; kingdom Metazoa; phylum Chordata; class Amphibia; order Caudata; family Salamandridae; genus Pleurodeles; species Pleurodeles waltl. Next base: position 1,714,959,063 of record NC_090445.1, on the reverse strand, counting down.
GTCATTTAAAGGCACATCCACTGAGTCAGGAAGACACATGGAAACAACTGTCATTTAAAGGCACATCCCCTGAGACAGTGAGACACATGCAACCCCCTGTCATTTAAAGGCATATCCACTGAGTCAGGAAGACACATGGAAACAACTGTCATTTAAAGGCACATCCACTGAGACAGCAAGACACATGCAAACACCTGTCATTTAAAGGCACATCCACTGAGACAGTAAGACACACGCAAACACCCGTCATTTAAAGGCACATCCACTGAGACAGCAAGACACATGCAAACACCTGTCATTTAAAGGCACATCCACTGAGACAGGAATACTGACGCAAACCCCTGTCATTTAAAGGCACATCCGCTGAGACAGCAAGACACACGCAAACACCTGTCATTTAAAGGCAAATCCACTGAGACAGGAAGACTCACGCAAACCCCTGTCATTTAAAGGCACATCCACCGAGACAGCAAGACACACGCAAACAACTGTCATTTAAAGGCACATCCACCGAGACAGCAAGACACACACAAACACCTGTCATTTAGAGGCACATGCACTGAGACAGGCAGACTCATGCAAACCCCTGTAATTTAGAGGCACATCCACTGAGACAGGAAGACACATGTAAACCCCTGTCATTTAAAGGCACATCCACTGAGACAGGAAGACACATGCAAACACCTGTCATTTAAAGGCACATCCACAGAGACAGGAAGACACATGCAAACACCTGTCATTTAAAGGCACATCCACTGAGACAGCGAGACACATGCAACCCCCTGTCATTTAATGGCACATCCACTGAGTCAGGAAGACACACGGAAACAACTGTCATTTAAAGGCACATCCACTGAGACAGCAAGACACATGCAAACACCCGTCATTTAAAGGCACATCCACCGAGACAGCAAGACACATGCAACCCCCTGTCATTTAAAAGCACATCCACTGAGTCAGGACGACACATGGAAACAACTGTCATTTAAAGGCACATCCACTGAGACAGCGAGACACATGCAACCCCCTGTCATTTAAAGGCACATCCACTGAGTCAGGAAGACACATGGAAACAACTGTCATTTTAGGGCACATCCACTGAGACAGCAAGACACATGCAAACCCCTGTCATTTAAAGGCACATCCACTGAGACAGCAAGACACATGCAAACACCCGTCATTTAAAGGTACATCCACCGAGACAGCAAGACACATGCAACCCCCTGTCATTTAAAGGCACATCCACTGAGACAGCAAGACACACGCAAACATCTGTCATTTAAAGGCACATCCGCTGAGACAGCAAGACACACGCAAGCACCTGTCATTTAAAGGCACATCCACTGAGACAGGAACACATGCAAACCCCTGTCATTTAAAGGCACATCCACTGAGACAGCAAGACACACGCAAACCCCTGTCATTTAAAGGCACATCCACTGAGACAGGAAGACACATGCAAACCCCTGTCATTTACAGGCACATCCACTGAGACAGCAAGACACATGCAACCCCTTGTCATTTAAAGGCACATCCACTGAGACAGGGATGCACCCACAAACCCCTGTCATTTAAAGGCACATCCACTGAGACAGAAAGACACATGCAAACACCCGTCATTTAAAGGCACATCCACCGAGACAGCAAGACACACGCAAACCCCTGTCATTTAAAGGCACATCCACAGAGACAGCAAGACACATGCAAACACCTGTCATTTAAAGGCACATCCACCGAGACAGCAAGACACACGCAAACCCATGTCATTTAAAGGCACATCCACCGAGACAGCAAGACACACGAAAACACCTGTCATTTAAAGGCATATCCACTGAGACAGCAAGACACACGCGAACCCCTGTCATTTAAAGGCACATCCACCGAGACAGCAAGACACACGCAAACACCTGTCATTTAAAGGCACATCCACTGAGACAGCAAGACACACGCAAACACCTGTCATTTAAAGGCACATCCACTGAGACAGGAACACATGCATACCCCTGTCATTTAAAGGCACATCCACTGAGACAGGAAGACACATGCAAACACAGGTCATTTAAAGGCACATCCACTGAGACAGCAAGACACATGGAAACACCTGTCATTTAAAGGCACATTCTTCGAGCCAGAAAGACACATGCAAACCCCTTTCATTTAAAGGCACATCCACTGAGACAGGAAGACACATGCAAACCCCTGTCATTTAAAGGCACATCCACCGAGACAGCAAGACACATGCAAACAACTGTCATTTAAAGACACATCCACTGAGACAGCAAGACACATGCAACCCCCTGTCATTTAGAGGCACATCCACTGAGACAGCAAGACACATGCAACCCCCTGTCATTTAAAGGCACATCCACTGAGACAGGAAGACACATGCAAACACCTGTCATTTAAAAGAACATCCACTGAGACAGGAAGACACATGCAACCCCCTGTCATTTAAAGGCACATCCACTGAGACAGGAAGACACATGCAAACAAAGGTCATTTAAAGGCACATCCACTAAGTCAGGAAGACACATGGAAACAACTGTCATTTAAAGGCACATCCACGAGACAGCAAGACACATGCAACCCCCTGTCATTTAAAGGCACATCCACTGAGACAGCAAGACACACGCAAACACCTGTCATTTAAAGGCGCATCTACTGAGACAGCAAGAGACATGCAAACACCTGTCATTTAAAGGCACATCCACTGAGAGAGGAACACATGCAAACTCCTGTCATTTAAAGGTACATCCACTGAGACAGGAACACATGCAAACCTCTGTCATTTAACGGCACATCCACTGAGACAGCAAGACACATGCAAACCCCTGTCATTTAAAGGCACATCCACTGAGACAGGAAGACACATGCAAACAACTGTCATTTAAAGGCACAGCCACTTTGTCAGGAAGACACATGCAAACACAGGTCATTTAAAGGCACATCCACTGAGTCAGGAAGACACATGCAAACAACTGTCATTTAAAGGCAAATTCTCTGAGAAAGAAAGACACATGCAAACCCCTGTCATTTAAAGACACATCCACCGAGACAGCAACACACACACAAACACCTGTCATTTAGAGGCACATGCACTGAGACAGGCAGACTCATGCAAACCCCTGTCATTTAGAGGCACATCCACTGAGACAGGAAGACACATGTAAACCCCTGTCATTTAAAGGCACATCCACTGAGACAGGAAGACACATGCAAACACCTGTCATTTAAAGGCACATCCACTGAGACAGGAAGACTGACGCAAACCCCTGTCATTTAAAGGCACATCCGCTGAGACAGCAAGACACACGCAAACACCTGTCATTTAAAGGCACATCCACTGAGACAGCAAGACACACGCAAACCCCTGTCATTTAAAGGCACATCCACTGAGACAGGAAGACACATGCAAACCCCTGTCATTTAAAGGCAAATCCACTGAGACAGGAAGACTCACGCAAACCCCTGTCATTTAAAGGCACATCCACCGAGACAGCAAGACACACGCAAACAACTGTCATTTAAAGGCACATCCACCGAGACAGCAAGACACACACAAACACCTGTCATTTAGAGGCACATGCACTGAGACAGGCAGACTCATGCAAACCCCTGTCATTTAGAGGCACATCCACTGAGACAGGAAGACACATGTAAACCCCTGTCATTTAAAGGCACATCCACTGAGACAGGAAGACACATGCAAACACCTGTCATTTAAAGGCACATCCACAGAGACAGGAAGACACATGCAAACACCTGTCATTTAAAGGCACATCCACTGAGACAGCGAGACACATGCAACCCCCTGTCATTTAATGGCACATCCACTGAGTCAGGAAGACACATGGAAACAACTGTCATTTAAAGGCACATCCACTGAGACAGCAAGACACATGTAAACACCCGTCATTTAAAGGCACATCCACCGAGACAGCAAGACACATGCAACCCCCTGTCATTTAAAAGCACATCCACTGAGTCAGGAAGACACATGGAAACAACTGTCATTTAAAGGCACATCCACTGAGACAGCGAGACACATGCAACCCCCTGTCATTTAAAGGCACATCCACTGAGTCAGGAAGACACATGGAAACAACTGTCATTTAAGGGCACATCCACTGAGACAGCAAGACACATGCAAACCCCTGTCATTTAAAGGCACATCCACTGAGACAGCAAGACACATGCAAACACCCGTCATTTAAAGGCACATCCACCGAGACAGCAAGACACATGCAACCCCCTGTCATTTAAAGGCACATCCACTGAGACAGCAAGACACACGCAAACATCTGTCATTTAAAGGCACATCCGCTGAGACAGCAAGACACACGCAAGCACCTGTCATTTAAAGGCACATCCACTGAGACAGGAACACATGCAAACCCCTGTGATTTAAAGGCACATCCACTGAGACAGCAAGACACACGCAAACCCCTGTCATTTAAAGGCACATCCACTGAGACAGGAAGACACATGCAAACCCCTGTCATTTACAGGCACATCCACTGAGACAGCAAGACACATGCAACCCCTTGTCATTTAAAGGCACATCCACTGAGACAGGGAGACACCCACAAACCCCTGTCATTTAAAGGCACATCCACTGAGACAGAAAGACACATGCAAACACCCGTCATTTAAAGGCACATCCACCGAGACAGCAAGACACACGCAAACCCCTGTCATTTAAAGGCACATCCACAGAGACAGCAAGACACATGCAAACACCTGTCATTTAAAGGCACATCCACCGAGACAGCAAGACACACGCAAACCCATGTCATTTAAAGGCACATCCACCGAGACAGCAAGACACACGAAAACACCTGTCATTTAAAGGCATATCCACTGAGACAGCAAGACACACGCAAACCCCTGTCATTTAAAGGCACATCCACCGAGACAGCAAGACACACGCAAACACCTGTCATTTAAAGGCACATCCACTGAGACAGCAAGACACACGCAAACACCTGTCATTTAAAGGCACATCCACTGAGACAGGAACACATGCATACCCCTGTCATTTAAAGGCACATCCACTGAGACAGGAAGACACATGCAAACACCTGCCATTTAAAGGCACATCCACTGAGACAGGAAGACACATGCAAACACAGGTCATTTAAAGGCACATCCACTGAGACAGCAAGACACATGGAAACACCTGTCATTTAAAGGCACATTCTTTGAGCCAGAAAGACACATGCAAACCCCTTTCATTTAAAGGCACATCCACTGAGACAGGAAGACACATGCAAACCCCTGTCATTTAAAGGCACATCCACCGAGACAGCAAGACACATGCAAACAACTGTCATTTAAAGACACATCCACTGAGACAGCAAGACACATGCAACCCCCTGTCATTTAGAGGCACATCCACTGAGACAGCAAGACACATGCAACCCCCTGTCATTTAAAGGCACATCCACTGAGACAGGAAGACACACGCAAACACCTGTCATTTAAAAGAACATCCACTGAGACAGGAAGACACATGCAACCCCCTGTCATTTAAAGGCACATCCACTGAGACAGGAAGACACATGCAAACAAAGGTCATTTAAAGGCACATCCACTAAGTCAGGAAGACACATGGAAACAACTGTCATTTAAAGGCACATCCACCGAGACAGCAAGACACATGCAACACCCTGTCATTTAAAGGCACATCCACTGAGACAGCAAGACACACGCAAACACCTGTCATTTAAAGGCGCATCCACTGAGACAGCAAGAGACATGCAAACACCTGTCATTTAAAGGCACATCCACTGAGACAGGAACACATGCAAACCCCTGTCATTTAAAGGTACATCCACTGAGACAGGAACACATGCAAACCTCTGTCATTTAAAGGCACATCCACTGAGACAGCAAGACACATGCAAACCCCTGTCATTTAAAGGCACATCCACTGAGACAGGAAGACACATGCAAACAACTGTCATTTAAAGGCACAGCCACTTTGTCAGGAAGACACATGCAAACACAGGTCATTTAAAGGCACATCCACTGAGTCAGGAAGACACATGCAAACAACTGTCATTTAAAGGCAAATTCTCTGAGAAAGAAAGACACATGCAAACCCCTGTCATTTAAAGACACATCCACCGAGACAGCAAGACACACACAAACACCTGTCATTTAGAGGCACATGCACTGAGACAGGCAGACTCATGCAAACCCCTGTCATTTAGAGGCACATCCACTGAGACAGGAAGACACATGTAAACCCCTGTCATTTAAAGGCACATCCACTGAGACAGGAAGACACATGCAAACACCTGTCATTTAAAGGCACATCCACAGAGACAGGAAGACACATGCAAACACCTGTCATTTAAAGGCACATCCACTGAGACAGCGAGACACATGCAACCCCCTGTCATTTAATGGCACATCCACTGAGTCAGGAAGACACATGGAAACAACTGTCATTTAAAGGCACATCCACTGAGACAGCAAGACACATGCAAACACCCGTCATTTAAAGGCACATCCACCGAGACAGCAAGACACATGCAACCCCCTGTCATTTAAAAGCACATCCACTGAGTCAGGAAGACACATGGAAACAACTGTCATTTAAAGGCACATCCACTGAGACAGCGAGACACATGCAACCCCCTGTCATTTAAAGGCACATCCACTGAGTCAGGAAGACACATGGAAACAACTGTCATTTACAGGCACATCCACTGAGACAGCCAGACACATGCAAACCCCTGTCATTTAAAGGCACATCCACTGAGACAGCAAGACACATGCAAACACCCGTCATTTAAAGGCACATCCACCGAGACAGCAAGACACATGCAACCCCCTGTCATTTAAAGGCACATCCACTGAGACAGCATGACACACGCAAACATCTGTCATTTAAAGGCACATCCGCTGAGACAGCAAGACACACGCAAGCACCTGTCATTTAAAGGCACATCCACTGAGACAGGAACACTTGCAAACCCCTGTCATTTAAAGGCACATCCACTGAGACAGCAAGACACACGCAAACCCCTGTCATTTAAAGGCACATCCACTGAGACAGGAAGACACATGCAAACCCCTGTCATTTACAGGCACATCCACTGAGACAGCAAGATACATGCAACCCCTTGTCATTTAAAGGCACATCCACTGAGACAGGAAGACACCCACAAACCCCTGTCATTTAAAGGCACATCCACTGAGACAGAAAGACACATGCAAACACCCGTCATTTAAAGGCACATCCACCGAGACAGCAAGACACACGCAAACCCCTGTCATTTAAAGGCATATCCACAGAGACAGCAAGACACATGCAAACACCTGTCATTTAAAGGCACATCCACCGAGACAGCAAGACACACCAAACCCATGTCATTTAAAGGCACATCCACCGAGACAGCAAGACACACGAAAACACCTGTCATTTAAAGGCATATCCACTGAGACAGCAAGACACACGCGAACCCCTGTCATTTAAAGGCACATCCACCGAGACAGCAAGACACACGCAAACACCTGTCATTTAAAGGCACATCCACTGAGACAGCAAGACACACGCAAACACCTGTCATTTAAAGGCACATCCACTGAGACAGGAACACATGCAAACCCCTGTCATTTAAAGGCACATCCACTGAGACAGGAAGACACATGCAAACACCTGTCATTTAAAGGCACATCCACTGAGACAGGAAGACACATGCAAACACAGGTCATTTAAAGGCACATCCACTGAGACAGCAAGACACATGGAAACACCTGTCATTTAAAGGCACATTCTTCGAGCCAGAAAGACACATGCAAACCCCTTTCATTTAAAGGCACATCCACTGAGACAGGAAGACACATGCAAACCCCTGTCATTTAAAGGCACATCCACTGAGACAGCAAGACACATGCAAACAACTGTCATTTAAAGACACATCCACTGAGACAGCAAGACACATGCAACCCCCTGTCATTTAGAGGCACATCCACTGAGACAGCAAGACACATGCAACCCCCCTGTCATTTAAAGGCACATCCACTGAGACAGGAAGACACACGCAAACACCTGTCATTTAAAAGAACATCCACTGAGACAGGAAGACACATGCAACCCCCTGTCATTTAAAGGCACATCCACTGAGACAGGAAGACACATGCAAACAAAGGTCATTTAAAGGCACATCCACTAAGTCAGGAAGACACATGGAAACAACTGTCATTTAAAGGCACATCCACTGAGACAGCAAGACACATGCAACCCCCTGTCATTTAAAGGCACATCCACTGAGACAGCAAGACACACGCAAACACCTGTCATTTAAAGGCGCATCCACTGAGACAGCAAGAGACATGCAAACACCTGTCATTTAAAGGCACATCCACTGAGACAGGAACACATGCAAACCCCTGTCATTTAAAGGCACATCCACTGAGACAGGAACACATGCAAACCTCTGTCATTTAAAGGCACATCCACTGAGACAGCAAGACACATGCAGACCCCTGTCATTTAAAGGCACATCCACTGAGACAGGAAGACACATGCAAACAACTGTCATTTAAAGGCACAGCCACTTTGACAGGAAGACACATGCAAACACAGGTCATTTAAAGGCACATCCACTGAGTCAGGAAGACACATGCAAACAACTGTCATTTAAAGGCAAATTCTCTGAGAAAGAAAGACACATGCAAACCCCTGTCATTTAAAGACACATCCACCGAGACAGCAAGACACACGCAAGCACCTGTCATTTAAAGGCACATCCACCGAGACAGCAAGAGACACGCATACACCTGTGATTTAAAGGCACATCCACCGAGACAGCAAGACATACGCAAACACCTGTCATTTAAAGGCACATCCACTGAGACAGCAAGACACATGCAAACAACTGTCATTTAAAGGCACATCCGCTGAGACAGTAAGAAACATGCAAACCCCTGTCATTTAAAGGCACATCCACTGAAACAGGAAGACACATGCAAACACCTGTCATTTAAAGGCACATCCACTGAGATAGCAAGACACAAGCAACCCCCTGTCATTTAAAGGCACATCCACTGAGACAGGAAGACACATGCAAGCAACTGTCATTTAAAGGCACATCCACTGAGACAGCAAGAGACATGCAAACACCCATCATTTAAAGGCACATCCACTGAGACAGGAAGACACATGCAAACCCCTGTCATTTAAAGGCACATCCACCGAGACAGGAAGACACACGCAAACACCTGTCATTTAAAGGCACATCCACCGAGACAGGAAGACACACGCAAGCACCTGTCATTTAAAGGCACATCCACCGAGACAGGAAGACACATGCAAACACCCGTTATTTAAAGGCACATCCACCGAGACAGCAAGACACACGCAACCCCCTGTCATTTAAAGGCACATCCACTGAGACAGGAAGACACATGCAAGCAACTGTCATTTAAAGGCACATCCACTGAGACAGCAAGAGACATGCAAACACCCATCATTTAAAGGCACATCCACTGAGACAGGAAGACACATGCAAACCCCTGTCATTTAAAGGCACATCCACAGAGGCAGGAAGACACATGCAAACACCTGTCATTTAAAGGCACATCCACTGAGACAGCAAGACACATGCAACCCCCTGTCATTTAAAGGCACATCCACTGAGAGAGGAAGACACATGCAAACAACAGTCACTTAAAGGCACATCCACTGAGACAGCAAGACACATGCAAACACCTAACATTTAGAGGCACATACACTGAGACAGGAAGACACACGCAAACCCCAGTCATTTAAAGGCACATCCACTGAGACAGGAAGACACAGGCAAACAACTGTCATTTAAAGGCACATCCACTGAGACAGGAAGACACAGGCAAACAACTGTCATTTAAAGGCACATCCACCGAGACAGCAAGACACACGCAAACACCTGTCATTTAGAGGCACATCCACTGAGACAGCAAGACACACGCAAACCCCTGTCATTTAAAAAATGTAAATTAGCACTTGTATAGCGCACTACTCACCCGTTAGGGTCTCAAGGCGCTGTACTGATACCGCTATGGAACCCCTCCTGGCTTTTCCCTGTGAGGCGCCCACTCCTGAGCACCCCCAGGGTGAAGCCAGGCATCCAAGCGCTGTTGGGGCCGTTGTGGAGATTAAGCAAGCTATTGCCCAGAGTTGCAGAGTGGGACCCATGAATTAGATTAGGCACCGAGGCGAGAATTATCTGGTCAAGTGGAATTGAGCCCAAGACCTGCCGAAGCAGGACTTGAACCCTGGTCTTGAGCCAGATCTCTGCTTCAGGGTCTGCTGCTCTAACCATTGAGCCACACTTCTCCACATTAAAGGCACATCCACTGAGACATGCAGACACATGCAACCCCCTGTCATTTAAAGGCACATCCACTGAGACAGCAAGACACATGCAAACACCTGTCATTTAAAGGCACATCCACTGAGACAGCAAGACACATGCAAACACCTGTCATTTAAAGGCACATCCACTGAGACAGGAAGACACACGCAAACCCCTGTCATTTAAAGGCACATCCACAGAGACAGGAAGACACACGCAAACACCTGTCATTTAAAGGCACATCCACAGAGACAGCAAGACACATGCAAACACCTGTCATTTAAAGGCACATCCACAGAGACAGGAAGACACATGCAAACACCCGTCATTTAAAGGCACATCCACTGAGACAGGAAGACACACGCAAACCCCTGTCATTTAAAGGCACATCCACTGAGACAGGAAGACACAGGCAAACAACTGTCATTTAAAGGCACATCCACCGAGACAGCAAGACACACGCAAACACCTGTCATTTAGAGGCACATCCACTGAGACAGCAAGACACACGCAACCCCCTGTCATTTAAAGGCACATCCACTGAGACAGGAAGACACATGCAAACCCCTGTCATTTAAAGGCACATCCACTGAGACAGGAAGACACACGCGAACCCCTGTCATTTAAAGGCACATCCACTGAGACAGGAAGACACACGCGAACCCCTGTCATTTAAAGGCACATCCACTGAGACAGCAAGAGACATGCAAACCCCTGTCATTTAAAGGCAAATTCTCTGAGAAAGAAAAAACACTTTATTACTGTTGATGAAATATTCACAGACATTAAAGTTTCTGTTTTAGTTTTAAACTGGTGGTGTTACCTGAAGTGACAGCCTACAGGAAGCAGGGAATGTGCAGGGAGAGCAGGGACAGGCGGAAGAATGAACTGCAGGAACGGAGAGTTGGACACAGCGAGGGGGAAAGGCCATTACAGGAGGGACGAGAGCCCGCAGGAGGGGTGGGAACTGGAATTAACTTCTAAGGTAGCACAGGCAAGAAACAGCCCGCAGGAATTTCTGAATTTAAGAAATAAACAAGGGTTCGCTGACGGAAAGCGCTGGCTTATTACAGCAGTACACAGAGGGAGCATTACAGGAGACGGTAACATCCGACCTTACACCTACATTTATGTAACATTAAAAATAAAGCCTATTTCACAAAAAGGAGACTTGTGGTTTCAGGTCAAAAAACAAAAAGTCTTCACTAAAAAGAAAAAACAACACATCCTTTAACCCTGCGGTTCGCAGTCCTCCATTGCACACAGGAAAAATATCAAATTATTTCAGCATTACAAATCTTCAGAGAGAAAAAGACAAGATTCACCGTAGAGGCCTCAGGACTCTGGAGTGACTCGGAATGTGGCCCACGATGCTGAGGAAATAAAACACTATTGCCACTCTTATTTTAATAAGGGAGCCTTTTACTCAACCCGGAAACGGTTATATCATCATGTATGATAAATTAAATATTGTCAGTATTTACTCGTCCCAGGAAGAGGTGAAACACCCCCTCGACGAGGCCAGCATCGAAGCCTAGGAGCAGACTGTGATGTCATCAGTAAAGCGCCAGTCTTATGTCACCACCATGGGCCCAGGTGCCTTTTAAAGCCTTGACACATGGGCGTTAGTTGAGGGGAGGGGAGGAGCTGACCACTCATCTGCACGGACTGCACTTGATAGTGTTTAATGTCCCCCCAAGGCCTGAAGAAGACCCCAGGAGTAATAGACCAGGCGAAACCCCCACGATGTAACACAAGTACTTGAATGAGAACTTTGGGTCATACGTGAGATCTCATCATCCCATGAGACTTATGTTTGGGCTCTGGCCCCTTCCAAACATTTGCGCCACTTGTAGTCCAATTAGGGGATAATTTTTCTTTAAGTGAACTTTTTATTCCAGTCAGATACAAGTTTGCACAGAGCACTGCGTTGTTTACGGTAATCAGCCACTTAGGATATTACAAGATAACATAATGTGACTAAATAGATGCAAATTTTCTTTGTGGTCGTGTGTCCTATTTTAGTCTTCAATAGAATTGCATTTACAGAAATGATTAAGCGAATCCTGAATTTCATGTGCGTTTCCTTGAAGCACAGAGGCATCGGCAAAGCCAACGTGCCTGGCCTTTAAAGTGGAAACACATGGCCAAGGTATTGGCTTTGCCAGTGGTTCCTCAAGCATGGCGGCTGTCTAAGAATGTTTTTCCCCATACTTTGATCTTAGTTTGCCATTCCAGGATGGCTGACATGTAGCTTGTGTCTGCCACTTTGGAACAACGAACCAATGATAAAGTATGCCACAACTATGGAAAGATGGCCGCAAGGCAACTTGGGTGTCCATCTTTGAATGGTTTTTGCCATACTTTATTAGTGACTCACCAATCCGTGCTTAATGCAGCACAGCGATCATCCTGGAGTCATAACTAATAATCAAGGTTGGCTTCACTCATCATTGGGTAATTTCTTACTATAGACTCCTGTTCGGAGATGCTCAGCTTCGTCACTCCATCTTCTGTTGGGTCCATGGTCTGGGCTCACCCTTGATACCTTAAGCCTCCTTCCCAATTGTTCACTCCCCGGTGTTACCAGGCTCCACTCTCGTTGAGTCCCTGGGTACCCCATTACTCAATCTCAGCTGAGTCTTCCTTTGCTCGGTGGCCGGTCCCGTTTTCCAGGAAGCGTCGCTGGACCAGTCGCTGGTAGAGTCCGTCCTTCTCCATCAGCTGCTGGTGATCTCCTTCTTGCACTACCCGACCCTCCTCCATCACGATGATGTGATCCGCCTTCTCCACTGTCTTGAGCCGGTGAGCGATGACCAGCATGGTCAGACCTGGGATCCTGGACAAAGCACCCTGCACCTGGAAGAGAGCGAGAGGCTTAGAGCTTACACCTGCACCTGGAAGAGAGAGGCTTAGAGCTTACACCTGCACCTGGAAGAGAGCGAGAGACTTAGAGCTTACATCTGCACCTGGAAGAGAGTGAGAGGCTTAGAGTTTACACCTGCACCTGGAAGAGAGCGAGAGGCTTAGAGCTTACACCTGCACCTGGAAGAGAGCGAGAGGCTTACGCCTGCACCTGGAAGAGAGTGAGAGGCTTAGAGCTTACGCCTGCACCTGGAAGAGAGCGAGAGGCTTAGAGCTTACGCCTGCATCTGGAAGAGAGTGAGAGGCTTACACCTGCACCTGGAAGAGAGCGAGAGGCTTAGAGCTTACAACTGCACCTGGAAGAAAGTGAGAGGCTTAGAGCTTACATCTGCACCTGGAAGAGAGTGAGAGGCTTACGCCTGCATCTGGAAGAGAGTGAGAGGCTTACACCTGCATCTGGAAGAGAGTGAGGGAGTTACATCTGTATCGAGAAGAGAGTGAGAGGCTTACCCCTGCATCTGGAAGAGAGTGAGAGGCTTACATCTGGAAGAGAGTGAGAGGCTTACGGCTGCATCTGGAAGAGAGTGAGAGGCTTACACCTGCATCTGGAAGAGAGTGAGAGGCTTACGCCTGCATCTGGAAGAGAGTAAGAGGCTTACACCTGCATCTGGAAGAGAGTGAGAGGGTTACATCTGTATCGAGAAGAGAGTGAGAGGCTTACGCCTGCATCTGGAAGAGAGTGAGAGGCTTACGCCTGCATCTGGAAGAGAGTGAGAGGCTTATACCTGCATTTGGAAGAGAGTGAGAGGCTTACGCCTGCATCTGGAAGAGAGTGAGAGGCTTAGAGCTTACATCTGCACCTGGAAGAGAGTGAGAGGCTTACATCTGCACCTGGAAGAGAGTGAGAGGCTTAGAGCTTACACCTGCACCTGGAAGAGAGTGAGAGGCTTACACCTGCACCTGGAAGAGAGCGAGAGGCTTAGAGCTTACAACTGCACCTGGAAGAAAGTGAGAGGCTTAGAGCTTACATCTGCACCTGGAAGAGAGTGAGAGGCTTACGCCTGCATCTGGAAGAGAGTGAGAGGCTTACACCTGCATCTGGAAGAGAGTGAGGGGGTTACATCTGTATCGAGAAGAGAGTGAGAGGCTTACCCCTGCATCTGGAAGAGAGTGAGAGGCTTACATCTGGAAGAGAGTGAGAGGCTTACGGCTGCATCTGGAAGAGAGTGAGAGGCTTACACCTGCATCTGGAAGAGAGTGAGAGGCTTACGCCTGCATCTGGAAGAGAGTAAGAGGCTTACACCTGCATCTGGAAGAGAGTGAGAGGGTTACATCTGTATCGAGAAGAGAGTGAGAGGCTTACGCCTGCATCTGGAAGAGAGTGAGAGGCTTACGCCTGCATCTGGAAGAGAGTGAGAGGCTTATACCTGCATTTGGAAGAGAGTGAGAGGCTTACGCCTGCATCTGGAAGAGAGTGAGAGGCTTAGAGCTTACATCTGCACCTGGAAGAGAGTGAGAGGCTTACATCTGCACCTGGAAGAGAGTGAGAGGCTTAGAGCTTACACCTGCACCTGGAATAGAGTGAGAGGCTTACATCTGCACCTGGAAGAGAGTGAGAGGCTTAAAGCTTACACCTACATCTGGAAGAGAGTGAGAGGCTTAGAGCTTACACCTGCATCTGGAAGAGAGTGAGAGGTTTATGCCTGCATCTGGAAGAGAGTGAGAGGCTTAGAGCTTACACCTGCATCTGGAAGAGAGTGAGAGGCTTAGAGCTTACACCTGCATCTGGAAGAGAGTGAGAGGTTTACACCTACATCTGGAAGACAGCGAGAGGCTTAGAGCTTACACCTACATCTGGAAGAGAGTGAGAGGTTTACAACTGCACCTGGAAGAGAATGAGAAGCTTATCGCTGGAGGAGAGTGTGAGAGGCTTACAGCTGTATCTGGAAGAGAATGAGAAGCTTATCGCTGGATAGATAATAGTGTGAGCAGGTTATGCTTGCACCTGACTTAGGTGCATATTCCAGCACGAGGGGACATAGGTTTTTTAAATTTTTTAACCAACAATATTAATCTTTATTGCACATTTTTCCATTCGTGCCTAAAACACACAAAGCTATTTAAGGTACAAAATTATATAACACATAGCTATGAAAACTATTAAAAAATTATTGTATTAAAACAAACCATTTCAATATATTTGTTATCATGATCATGTGGTCCTTCCATCACTGGATATATAATGTGTTAATTACAGCACACTCTGATTATATTAATATCAACAAGCTTACATTTTTACTGCAGTTGCTAATTTTTTTGTAACCTCTTTACAAAATGTTACTGACCCAGTGCACATGCTCGACATACCCCTACTATCTAGTTTTGGGCTTGAATGCATACAACTGTTTTTTCTTCAAATTAGTGTTTCAAGTGATGAGGTATCGTGGCTCCTCCTAAGGCTGATAAAATGCAAGATTATCGGCTTCATTGTTCGATTGTTTTCCAACTTCTCGGGGGAGGATGGAGATGGAACAGAAAGTGATAAAAGATGACCTTGCACAGTAAAGTAGGAAAAGGCAAAAATGAAGCAAATGCAACAACTGAAGGCTTCTGGGAAGGGGCAATGTGCATCTACAGCACTACATGCCACAAACAGATGCTTACAGGGTAGGTAACATTTTCCATTCGCAGCACGTGTGGCTGTAGACACACATGCTCTGCACAGACTGTAAAGGAGTTCTCCCCTAAGCAGTAGTTAGCAAGAAGATGTTGTAGGAAATTGAAAAAGTGCAGCCTGTGCTGCTTGAGTTTGTGGACATGGGAAGACATCCACACAGCAGTGTTTATTGAACATGTGTGAAGTGGACCAGGCAGGTGCCTTACAGATGTTAGCTATTGGGATATGGAGCATACCTTCGTGCATGTGGAATACGGCCTTAGGGGAGCAGGGAGCTCTCTTTTGGCCTTGGTGTAGAGGTTTAATGCACTTGATTAGCCAGCAAGCTACCCCTGCTGTGTATATAGCACTAACCTTGTATAACTTAGTGTAGGCAACAAACAACTGTTGAGTCTTGCAAAAGGGTTTGATCCTATCAGTGTAGTACATGAAGGCCATATTTACACCTAGGGTGTAGAGAGCTCACATGGCTACTGATTCTGGGTGTGGAAAGAACACCAGGAGTGCAATGGTTTGGTTGAGGTGGAAAGGAGAGACTACCTACCTTAGGTAAAATCTTAGGGTTAGTCCTGAGAACTACCCTGTCAGTGTGAAACTTGAAAAAAAGCTCTTCCAAATCTCACTGATCCACCTGAGGGAAGTAACAGCGAGTAGAAATGCCACATTTCAAAATAGAAATTGGAGAGGGCAGGTGTGAAGGGACTCAGAAGGCAGTCCCATGAGCCCAGTGAGGACTACATTGAGGTTCCAATAGGAAGTTCTGAAGGTACTACATAGCAATAATGTCTGTTTTGTGATGTACAGGGCAGAAGAAAGCCTCCAGAGCCATTTGGACTGCCTGTAAGCCCAGACAGTTAGTGTGGACAGATTGTTGAAGGGGAGTCCACAGGCCCTGAACAGTGATGTCCTGCAGATGCGCCCCCCAGCGTGTGGGAGGCATCTGTGGTGATGGACACCTAGGAGTCTAGGTCTAGAAAGGGCCTGTCCTGCAACAGATTGTTGCTGTTCCACCCCTGCAGACAGCGTTGGCCCAAATCAACACTCGATCCTCCCACTTGTAACCATTGTGCCACCAGGCATGCTTGGAGTGGACACGCATAACTGAGCTTGGGGAGCTTTGGCAATGCAAGAGGCCATCAAGCCAGGGAGAGACGTCACTGTTCTCACTGTTGGCTGGCGATTTGGCTGAGAAAGAGGTAGCAGGAGCCAGAAGGCTTGAACTAGTGTGTAAGCTTTGGCAATTATTGAGTTTAGAACTCTCCCTTGCAAGGGCTGTATCTCGAGGGATTGGAGGTGGGACTTGCCCATGTTGATGGTGAAACCTACATCTTGGAGGAGATCTAAGGTGGTCTGAGTGTGGGTTAAACGCTGCTGTCTGCGAGCACTCTTTGTCAGCCGGTCGTTGAGGTACGGAAAGACCTCTGTAGATGAGCGGCTTCCACTGCACCACGTTTGGTAAAGACTCTGAGAGTTGTGGTTACCCAAAGAGAAGAAATTTCAATTGAAAGTGTTGTCCACTCATCACAAACCTGAGGTAGCAGTGATGTGAGGTTGGATCGGGATATGCAAATAGGAGTCCTTCAGGTCGAGGGCAGTCTTGAAGTCATCTTGTTCCAACAGTGAAATGACATCCTGAAACATGACCATGAGGAAATGCTTAGACAAGATGTACTTGTTGCTGGGCCTGAAGTCTAGTATGGGTCTGTGTGAGCCGTCTTTCTTGGGGATTAGAAAGTAAAGGGGGTACAACCCTTTGCTGTGTTGTTATGACGGCACAGGCTCTATGGCTCCCTTGAGTAACGGCGTGTCCACTTCATCCTGGAGGAGGCGCAAGTGGTCTATTGAGAGGGTGTTTGATGGTTGGGCAGTAAGTTCCAGGCAGTAACCTTGTTCTACAATGGAGAGAACCCATTGGTTTGAGGTGGTTTTGCCATTGTGCAAGGAACCCCTGCAGGCATTTCCTGACAGATGTGTGATCTGGGGTGAGGGAGCCACTGCTTGGTGGGGACGGCTCCCTTAGCCACACCACCTCTGCCCTTCCCTTGCCATTGTCAACCCAGAAGCACCCCTGGAATAACCCCTGGAGGCTTGCTGCTGTTGTCTCTGATAGGAGGTGGAAGCCTCTGGAAGGGTAGTTATGGGACCACCACGTGAGCGACAAAAGGATTCACAGGGTGATAGAGACTGAAGGGACCCAATTTCCTTGCCTGTGTCAGTTTTTTTTAAATTTTCGAGCTTCTGATCAACTTAAGGCCCAAAAAGGTGTTCCCCCGTCAAGAGCATGTTGATTACATGTTGTTGGACTTCTGGGTTGAAGCCAGAGACATGTAGCCGAGCATGTTTGTGGATGAGTATGCTTGAGTTTGTGCCCTTGGCGGCAGCGTCACGAGCATCTAATGGTAGTATCGTAGATTGTTTGCACATAAGCTGCAAGCAGCTGTGCCTTTTGCCTTTTGCCTGTACTGATCTGGGAGGTGCTGTATAAGCTACCCCATCTCATCTCCCTGAGCTCGGTCGTACCTGGATAACAGACCCATTGAGTTGCCAATATTCCAAAGGGTGACAGATTGGTTGACAACCCATTTCCCTGCGGCATCAACCTTTTAAATTCCCTTGCTTAGCAGCGGGGCTTCTCCCATAACCTGAGCGCTTGCCTGTTTACGGGCAGTATGCATTACTGAGGGGTCTCGTGGGAGCTTCCCCTCAATGTAAATTGGGCTTTAGGGGGCGGGACTGTATGTTTTGTTAACTCTCTGCTGTTTACCCTAACTTTGACTAGATCTATAAAGACATAATGTATGGTCTTAAGCACACCCTTAAGAATGGGTGAAAACTGTGTGTAACGCTAAGTGTATGAGCGAGGGTCCACCAGGAAGTCTGGGTCTTAGATGTCTGTTTTGGCACCGGGATCGGAGTTGACTTCAAGGGCTCATGCTGGTGCTGACCATAGCTGGAAAGCAGTGGTGGCCTGGAAGGCTGTTGGAGGGCTCAACACCTAACCGCATGAGGGATGGTGGTTGACCAGTTGCTTCTGCTGGTATGACAGTACTCGTGGTCATCTTCAGACGCTGATCTGGGGGTGAAACAGATCTTCAGCTTCAGAGCCAGATGAACAACTCTTCCCCAGACTGAAGTCCACTGGCTGTTTGGCGGCCGTGAAGGTGCCGACCTCCCCTCTAACATTCTTGCAGAAGATGTTGGGAGTGTTGTCTTGTCTCAGCACCATCTCACGTCGAGCGAGGTATTGATCACAGTGTACCCAAGTGTCTTCTCGGACACTCATTGTGTTCATGCAACAGACAGAGATTACAGACGAGGTGGTGTTCTCTCCATGGGTGCTTGGCATCAGCTCCTGATTGCCATTGACATGTGGCCTCCAATGTATTGACATGTGTCCTGTCTAAATCTCATAACATCCCCTCTGATTTGGAGCTGCATCTGTCAGCTAGATATCTGTGGGACAAGCAACGTGGGTATTCAAACATAAACCTATTTGTAACATATAAAGTGCAGGTACATCATCCTGATGGCTCTTTTCATTAATTGTTTTGCAAGTACTTACTTTGAAGCACGATACAGAGCAAGATGGATCATTTCAGACTGTGCTTAAGATTTATCTGCTTCAACAAAGGAGCAGTTCTTTGTTGAAAAATATAAGAATTACCAACCAATCCTGCTCATATCCGTGGTAGTAGCCAATTGTTTTCAGATCATCAGATATAATTTAAATAATATAATTCAGTTGACATATTTTGATACAACAGGTATGCCTGATTTGTTGTTACTGTAAGAGTTTTGTTATATGTTTACATTTTACGCTGTTTGCTTCTTTGTATCTTCTATCAAAAGCACAGCTTTCCTGGAACAGACCTTCAACAACACTTAACCAACCCAATATGTAATAAGAGGTTTTTAAACACACCGAAGTTCTCATGACTCTTGAAGTCAGATCATTCAAATGTTCAAACCAATTCAGAGTGGGTGTTAGCAAAATGCCTCAATACTTTTCATGTTTAAATATTTCTAACTTGGTTTTATTTCCAAAAAAAGAAAAGTTACTGCTGCCCCTACCAAAAGTAATTATCTTGGTTCAGGGTACATTTACTTTAAATTTGTTGACAAAATGATTAGATCAAATTTCCTTAATATTACCTACTTTATAGCCAGTTACCTACACATATAACAAATGCCAGGGTTCTTGCATTCGTATGCCATCTGCATTGAATAAAAAAAATGATACTTCAAAATTATCTGAGGTTTGGTCCCAGCTCTGCTCCAAGATATTAGTTTCAAAATATTTTGTTCAGCTGCTTTTGTTCAGTTATGTCATTAATGGTTGAGACAGCCATCTTTTCGTGCTTTAGGAATCTTATGCTGAGCACTGCCGATGAGATCCTATAGTCACAAACAAATGTCGGAAACAAATCCTACGCTCATCATGCATATGACTTCTCTATCAGATCTCCTGGTTACCCATCTCCCTATGCTGTTTAGTCCTGCTTCTTCCTTGTTTCTGTCCTTATGGTCACAATAATCTCTAAATCGGTTTCTGAATTTGAGACCCACATGGTCGCTCGAATGCCTCATTTTAGCCTGTCCTGGAATCCCTCCTAGAGAAGGCCCTGTGGCTAGCCTCTCCTACTTTGATATCCTCACTATGGTCACATAGGATAACCTCATTTTAATGTGAAATCCTTGAACAGCAAACTCTGGATAAACCCATGAATAGAAAGAAGTATAAGGAAAATAAGTAGACCGATCGGATTTCATTGACTGTGTATTATCAGCAATACGAAAACCAATCCTGATATTTTCATAAATTTGTGAATTGACATGGGTGCTGCATATTTGACATTAGACTTTATGTGCATATCACATGAATTATTGTTTTTCGATAGTGTCAGTCTGACGACATCTGAATCAGCAAAAGTAAAAATATACATGTTTTTAAACATGGGAAACTTTGATCTTTTTCTATCTCTAGC
Source organism: Pleurodeles waltl (assembly GCF_031143425.1). Lineage (NCBI taxonomy): Eukaryota > Metazoa > Chordata > Amphibia > Caudata > Salamandridae > Pleurodeles > Pleurodeles waltl. The sequence goes on along the minus strand of NC_090445.1, from coordinate 1,714,938,187 downwards.
TGAATGATGTATGTATTACCTTTGGCAAGCTACATGTCTTGCCCTTCCCTTTATTTTGGCTTTTTTTAAACTAAAAATTCATGCCCATTTCTTTGACAAATAATTCCTTCTCTTATAAAGTGGCATCAACCCGACTACAGAGGGGTTGTTAGAGACAACATCTGCTGCATTGTGTTTGCTAAGTGAGTTATAAACCATGTTGATGGGCTCTGCAGTATGTATGTAATATTTCTTGATGGCATAATGATTCATAACTGGTAGCCACAATCTCCACTTTACTATCACAAACTGGGGGATGCTTGGAAGTAGTAACAATATTCTTGTGAAACATTCCTCCTAGATACTTTTGTGGAGCACACCAAACAATAGGCTGCCAATTTCTTGCATCTAGTAGTGCATAACCGTAATCCTAGCATCATTCTGAAGTGGCTCCTTTGCCCCCATTTTCAGTGGTTGCCAATCCAGGCAGATACCGCAGTTACAGTACATATAGGTTTATTGATAAGAATAACCATAGTACTCTCGTCTTCACCACGTGATGGATTAGTGACTTAGAGCCAAAACTAAGGGGCTCTTAGAAAGAGTTGCCTCACATGTTGGTTGTGTTAAGTTTTCTTTTCAGAGGGGAAAATATAAGCTGTTTCCATTATTTTGTCATTTTCTTACTAGTCCTACTAGCCCGTGCTGATTAAATAATAGCTATGTGGCAACCATATGCCAGCAATAAATGTTTCATGCAGGTACCTGTTGAAGAGCTCATGCTTGCATTGTGGCAGTAAAATTGATCCTGCAGTCTACATTGATGTGTACACTGAGTTCAAGTGTAATTTTTGGACATTGCATTTAGCATGCAAAGGGTTTGATATTTATCAAGAATGGTTGTAAACATGTGATACTAACACTAGAAACAAAGGTGCAAATGATGACTGCAAGTTATGAGACAGGGTGTTATGAAAGTCTTTAGCACATTTGTAACATTCGGGAAGTGGCATTAGAAGATGTGTGGGGGCAGGTGCGGCTTGCACATATCAAGCCATGATGGGGGAACTCAATCATTCAGGAAGTGGCATTAGAAGTTGCGTAAGGGACAGGTGAAGCTGGATCATTTCAAGACATGACGGGGAACTCAACGATTTTAATTATGTCTATTGATGTTCACCCTCTTGAGCACATGATGGGATTTATCCCCTTAAATGTGAAGAAGAACCTATCTACAGTGATGGGCCATAATTATGCAGACATATTTAATTTATTGAGTCATCGGTATGGATTTCGCCATTTGTGGTTGACTGCAAAACTTACAGTGAACTCTGTATGTGCACTAACCTGTGCAATCACAACCAGGCGGTCTTCATAGATGTACCTCCTCTTCTAAAGATGGATGAGACTATTATGACTCAGTGCAAAGCTGTATCTAATGAGTGCATTATCTTGTGGTGTTGGTGGAGATGTGTCATTTGAATGCTTTATTCACACGTGATGGCATGTGTCAATTTAGAAGAATACATGTTGCGTTCATGATGGGAGCCTTTCAGGTAATTATGTGCAACTGTTTAAGGGAATATATGTATTTCTAGCCTTTCAGGACGGTATCCTGGTGTTCAACAAAATGAAAAAGAACCCAGTTATAGACCAAACTAAATATAAGGGTGAAGTGTCTAATGGGCTGAAGTGACTAAAACACATATCTGCTTTTAGAAACGAGGAAATAGAGTAGGCGGCTCGTCATCGCTGCAGAAGGACCCAGAGCTGGTTTGCTAAAGGCAACTGATGTTTCACCAGCTCCAAAAGAGAGGGAGCAATTCTCTTCCCAAATGAAGGCTTGAAAAAATGAATGTGGAAGGGGAGGGATTTGGCTAAGGGAAAACTCATGCTCTCTCATTTTTACTAAATGATACAGACCTTAGTGCTGGTTCCCATTTTACACGCCTTTGTGCAAGGAAATTCTCCTTAACTAACTGTGAATGCTAGTTAAGTTGGTTTGTGCATACAGGTATCACTTTTTATCGCAGAAAAAGGAGCCCATAAGAAGCTGTTGTCAACTTGGGTTCTCATGCTTTAAGGCACCAGGAAGGATCAAACTTTAGTAGTACAAGATGGGAACTTGCATGTGGACTGTGGTAATATGTAAGCCATATGTGTAGAAACAAAGATTACATTGCAAACCGTCCATATACATTTTTGTATGGAATACATGTGCATACAAGCAAATCCACTGCAATCTTTGGCACAATACTATGGGAGTACTGCCAGTTCACGACACAAGAAATCTGATTGCATATCCTGGTTAACCTTGGAAGATGGAAGTTTGTAGATAGAAATGTTTGACAGAGATGAGGATTTAGAATGGTTGGTGGACCAGGTGAATTTTGAACAGAGTGAATCTGTGATGGAACAGGAATGGATGAAAGCTTTGCAAGAGGATACCACGAGACAGGCTAATTTTATGAGAAAGACGTGACCTGTGGCGAGATGTCTTGTATGGACCTAAGGGCTTCATTTAGTAGAAACGGGTGCCTTGACATCGATGTGCCTGTCTTCTAACACCAGCCCCAGACTCCTTAACGATCCCATGCTAGCGGTGTATTTATGATACAGTGCTCCACGACGCATGATTTTACAGATGCGTTAGAAATGTTGGCGCATCTGTTGGTGCAAAAGTGGTGCATTGCTGGAATAGCGTCAGTAATCTGACGCTACTCCAGCAATGCGAGGAGGGTCCCATATTACGAAGTCCAGCGCCACTTTAAGGCCTGCTCTGATGCTGTGAAGGTGGAGAATGGCGCAGTGGGATGCAATAAATTTCACTGCGTCAGTTCTGCGTGGCTTTTAATGTTGAAATGCCCACCCTGCATACCTGGCGCAGGTATAATGTGGCGCAGGGCTCTACACACAGGCGCATTGGTCCCACTGTGCCAGTTTCTAAATGTAACAGGTGTAGGGGACTGCTTATGCCACCATAGTATAAAAAAGAAGTGACACTATGGCGCCAAGGGGCTTGTAAATAAGTCTCTTGCAAAAGTGGCAGCAGAGAGGTCATTTAAAGATAGTGATTTACTTAGAGGAGAGCAACTATGGCTGGGTGATTCGGTGTACATGAGCCATTTAGGATATGGCCCTGAACATGACGTCACTTAGAGAAACAGTTAGGAGGCCAGGTATGGGCAGGGAGTTTTAGATGAAGCTTGACAGTTTTGGAGTGTGTACGTCAGAGGCCAAAGATCAAAAGTGTTGGTAAGCATCTGTGCAGACAGGGAAGCCCCCTGCTACCAAAGCCAAGGGGCAGCCGTAAACATCCTAGGGCCATCTTAAGTTTGGAATCTACTATAGTTTTATGTTTGTGAGTACTCCATGCTTCTGTGCCCGGACAGAGGGAGGTCGGAGTGTCTGCAACATGCTTCTATCTGTGGCCCCAGGGATGTGCAAAGAGCTCGCTTCAGGTCGCTTAAATGTACAGACTTCTCACCCCAATAAAACTGGGTGGGAATACGATTGCGACTCCTTGCAACCTGAGTGCGGCAAGAGTCCTGCATGAGACCATGGACCTCCATCCCAGTACGGATGCCCTACAAAAGGCATCTGTGGTAGCATGCAGTGGTCGCCTGGGCCCCTGCCTTCTTCTCAGAATGCCCACAGCGGTCATTTGCAGAGCTGGAGCTCTCCATCACAGACAGCTTCAAGTCTGCAAATCAGCACCACCTGCCTCAACTGTTCGGTCGCTTGTAGTGGGGCACAAAGTCTTTCTACATCTGCAGCGCCTTGAGACCCTCACGGGTGAGTAGCCACGCTTTACAAAAACTGATTGATTCATGCATTCAGTTAGGGTCACATAGGAGAGAGGATGCCTGTCTCACACCCACTTTATCTTTGTAATCCACCAAGACTCATACGTTGCAGATTGTGATTTGCCATTTTGCAGGTGCACATTCTATAATTGTGTAACTCGTTGGCATTGTGATGTTATTTGCACCATCCTCAGAGTCAGGGGTTAATGATGAGCCTAGAGGATGTTTGCAGAATACTGGCAGGTAACACCTTCATGGTGAGTGGTGGCGCAGCACTTAAGTGCATCCACACAATGCCCCACATTCAGCAGCAGATTGTTCACGTTGAGAGGTTGTCAAGTCAGCAAACTTAAAATCCTAGGTGGTACCGCCAATAAGTTGTGGAGTTGTTAACTCGGACACAGAAGAGGTGACAGGGCATTAAGTCTAGGCAAGGATGACTGTGTATGGTTGATTAAACTGTGTTAAAGGGCTACATGAACCAATCCACGGAGGTAGAGAGAGATCTGAGGGGTTTACCTTGTGCTCAGTGTCCACATCCAGGCAGCTGGAGGCTTCATCCAGGATCAGCACCTGTGGGTCCCGGACCAGAGCCCGGGCGACTGCGATGCGCTGCTTCTGTCCCCGGGCCAGGAGACCTCCCTGCTCCCCAACATCTGCGCATTAGGGGTAACAATAAGAAGGTGAGAAACCATCCCACCTCCACTCCTCTCATGCTGCGCCTTAGCTGTAAGCTTCATTCAATATGTTCCCCTAAGTGCCCACTAATCCCACCTCCACTCATCTCATGCTGCGCCTTAGCTGTAAGCTTCGTACCGTATGTTCCCCTGAGTGCCCACTCATCCCACCTCCACTCATCTCATGCTGCACCTTAGCTGTAAGCTTCGTACCACATGTTCCCCTGAGTGTCCACTCATCCCACCTCCACTCATCTCATGCTGCGCTTTAGCTGTAACCTTCAGACCGTATGTTCCTCTAAGTGCCACCTCATCCCACCTCCACTCATCTCATGCTGTGCTTAGCTGAGGGCCAGGATCAACCTGTTGCTTTTATCAGCAGGAGGTTGATCCCTAGAGAAAAGCGTTGGTCTGCCATAGAGAGGGAGGCCTTTGCTGTGGTCTGGGCACTGAAGAAGTTGAGGCCATACCTGTTTGGCACTCACTTCATTGTTCAGATAGACCACAAACCTCTACTTTGGCTAAAACAAATGAAAGGTGAAAACCCTAAATTGTTGAGGTGGTCCATATCCCTACATGGAATGGACTATACAGTGGAACATAGACCTGGGAGTACCCACTCCAATGCAGATGGACTCTCCAGATATTTCCACTTAGACAATGAAGACTCATCAGGTCATGGTTAGTCTTATTGTCCTTCGTTGGGGGGGGGGAGTTGTGTAGGAAAGTACCATCTTGCCTGGCATGTTACCCCCATATTTCACTGTATATATGTTGTTTTAGTCTATGTGTCACTGGGACCCTGCCAGGCAGGGTCCCGGTGCTCACAAGTGTGTGCCCTGTATGTGTTCCCTGTGTGATGCCTAACTGTCTCACTGAGGCTCTGCTAACCAGAACCTCAGTGGTTATGCTCTCTCTGCTTTCCAAATTTGTCACTAACAGGCTAGTGACTAAATTTACCAATTCACATTGGCATACTGGTACACCCATATAATTCCCTAGTATATGGTACTGAGGTAGCCAGGGTATTGGGGTTCCAGGAGATCCCTATGGGCTGCAGCATTTCTTTTGCCACCCATAGGGAGCTCTGACAATTCTTACACAGGCCTGCCACTGCAGCCTGCGTGAAATAACGTCCACGTTATTTCACAGCCATTTACCACTGCACTTAAGTAACTTAGAAGTCACCCATATGTCTAACCGTAACCTGGTGAAGGTTGGGTGCAATGTTACTTACTGTTTGGGCACCCTGGCACTAGCCAAGGAGCCCCCACATCGTTCAGGGCAAATTCCCCAGACTTTGTGAGTGCGGGGACACCATTACACGCGTGCACTGTACATAGGTCACTACCTATGTACCGCGTCACAATGGTAACTCCGAACATGGCCATGTAACATGTCTAAGATCATGGAATTGTCACCCCAATGCCATTCTGGCATAGGGGGGACAATTCCATGATCCCCCGGGTCTCTAGCATAGTACCCGGGTACTGCCAAACTGCCTTTCCGGGGTCTCCACTGCAGCTGCTGCCAACCCCTCAGATAGGTTTCTGCCCTCCTGGGGTCCAGGCAGCCCTGGCCCAGGAAGGCAGAACAAAGGATTTCCTCTGAGACAGGGTGTTACTCCCTCTCTCTTTGGAAATAGGTGTCAGGGCTGGGGAGGAGTAGCCTCCCCCAGCATCTGGAAATGCTTTGATGGGCACAGATGGTGCCCATCTCTGCATAAGCCAGTCTACACCGGCTTCGGGATCCCCCAGCCCTGCTCTGGTACGAAACTGGACAAAGGAAAGGGGAGTGACCACTACCCTGACCTGCACCTCCCAGGGGAGGTGCCCAGAGCTCCTCCAGTGTGTCTCAGACCTCTGCCATCTTGGAAACAGAGGTGTTTGTGGCACACTGGACTGCTCTGAGTGGCCAGTGCCAGCAGGTGACGTCAGAGGCTCCTTCTGATAGGCTCTTACCTCTCTTGGCAGCCAATCCTCCTTCTTTGGTAGCCAAACCTCCTTTTCTGGCTATTTAGGGTCTCTGCTTTGGGGAATTCTTCAGATAACGAATGCAAGAGCTCACCAGAGTTCCTCTGCATCTCCCTCTTCACCTTCTGCCAAAGGATCAACCGCTGACTGCTCAGGACGCCTGCAAACACGCAACAAAGTAGCAAGACGACTACTAGCAACCTTGTATTGCTTCATCCTGCCGGCTTTCTTGAATGTTTCCAGGTGGTGCATGCTCTGGGGGTAGCCTGCCTCCTCTCTGCACCAGGAGCTCTGAAGAAATCTCCTGTGGGTCGACAGAATCTTCCCCCTGCTAACGCAGGCACCAAACGACTGCAACACTGGTCCTCTGGGTCCCCTCTCATCCTGACGAGCGTGGTCCCTGGAACTCAGCAACTCTGTCCAAGTGACTCCCACAGTCCAGTGACTCTTCAGTCCAAGTTTGGTGGAGGTAAGTCCTTGCCTCCCCACGCTAGACTGCATTGCTGGGTACCACGTGATTTGCAGCTGCTCCGGCTCCTGTGCACTCTTCCAGGATTTCCTTCGTGCACAGCCAAGGCTGGGTCCCCGACACTCTAACCTGCAGTGCAGAACCTTCTGAGTTGTCCCCCGGCCTCGTGGGATTTCCTTTTGTGACTTCGCGTGGACTCCAGTTCACTCTTCTTCCAAGTGCCTGTTCAGGTACTTCTGCGGGTGCTGCCTGCTTCTGTGAGGACTCCCTGACTTGCTGGCCCCCCCCCTCTGTCTCCTCCTCCGAGTGGTGACATCCTGGTCCCTCCTGGGCCACAGCAGCACCCAAAAACCTCTACTGCGACCCTTGCAGCTAGCAAGGCTTGTTTGCAATCTTTCTGCATGGGATCTGCACCTCTGCAAGCTTCATCGCGACGTAGGACATCCGTCTTCCAAAGGAGAAGTCCCTAGCTCTCTTCTTTCTTGCAGAACTCCAAGCTTCTTCCATCCGGTGGCAGCTTCCTTGCACCCTCAGCTGGCATTTCCTGGGCTCCTGCCCACTCTCGACACTGTTGCGACTATTGGACTTGGTCCCCTTGTCTTACAGATACTCAGGTCCGGAAATCCACTGTTGTTGCATTGCTGGTGTTTGTTCCTCCTGCAGAAGCCCCCTATCACGACTTCTGTGCTCTCTGGGTGACCGGTGCACTTTACACCTACCTTTCAGGGTCTTGGGGTGGGCTATTTTTCTAACCCTCACTTTTTCCTTACAGTCCCAGTGACCCTCTACAAGCTCATATAAGTTTGGGGTCCATTCGTGGTTCGCATTCCACTTTTGGAGTATATGGTTTGTGTTGCCCCTATACCTATGTGTTCCTATTGCAATCTACTGTAATTTTACACTGCTTGCATTACTTTTCATGCTATTACCTGCATCATTTTGGTTTGTGTACATATATCTTGTGTATATATCTTATCCTCATACTGAGGGTACTCACTGAGATACTTTTGGCATATTGTCATAAAAATAAACTACCTTTATTTTTAGTACTTCTGTGTATTGTGTTTTCTTATGATATTGTGCATATGACACCAGTGGTATAGTAGGAGCTTTACATGTCTCCTAGTTCAGCCTAAGCTGCTTTGCCATAGCTACCTTCTATCAGCCTAAGCTGCTAGAAACACCTCTTCTACACTAATAAGGGATAACTGGACCTGGCACAAGGTGTAAGGTCCTCTGGTACCCACTACAAGCCAGGCCAGCCTCCTACACCCACTTATCCCACCTCCACTCATCTCATGCTGCGCCTTAGCTGTAAGCTTTGTACCACTGTGTAGGAAAGTACCATCTTGCCTGGCATGTTACCCCCATTTTTTCACTGTATATATGTTGTTTAGTTGTATGTGTCACTGGGATCCTGCAAGCCAGGGCCCCAGTGCTCATAAGTGTGCCTGAATGTGTTACCTGTGTTATGACTAACTGTCTCACTGAGGCTCTGCTATCCAGAACCTCAGTGGTTATGCTCTCTCATTACTTTCAAATTGTCACTAACAGGCTAGTGACCAATTTCACCAATTCACATTGGCATACTGGAACACCCTTATAATTCCCTAGTATATGGTACTGAGGTACCCAGGGTATTGAGGTTCCAGGAGATCCCTATGGGCTGCAGCATTTCTTTTGCCACCCATAGGGAGCTCTGACAATTCTTACACAGGCCTGCCACTGCAGCCTGAGTGAAATAACGTCCACGTTATTTCACAGCCATTTACCACTGCACTTAAGTAACTTATAAGTCACCTATATGTCTATCCTTTACCTGGTAAAAGTTAGGTGCAAAGTTACTTAGTGTGTGGGCACCCTGGCACTAGCCAAGGTGCCCCCACATGGTTCGGGGCAAATTCCCCGGACTTTGTGAGTGCAGGGACACCATTACACGTGTGCACTACACATAGGTCACTACCTATGTGTAGCTTCACAATGGTAACTCCGAATATGGCCATGTAACATGTCTATGATCGTGGAATTGCCCCCTCTATGCCATCCTAGCATAGTTGGCACAATCCCATGATCCCACTGGTCTGTAGCACAGACCCTGGTACTGCCAAACTGCCTTTTCAGGGGTTTCACTGCAGCTGCTGCTGCTGCCAACCCCTCAGACAGGTTTCTGCCCTCCTGGGGTCCAGCCAGGCTTGGCACAGGAAGGCAGAACAAAGGACTTCCTCAGAGAGAGGGTGTTACACCCTCTCCCTTTGGAAAATGGTGTGAAGGCAGGGGAGGAGTAGCCTCCCCCAGCCTCTGGAACTGCTTTCATGGGCACAGATGGTGCCCATTTCTGCATAAGCCAGTCTACACCGGTTTAGGGACCCCTCAGCCCTGCTCTGGCACGAAACTGGACAAAGGAAAGGGGAGTGACCACTCCCCTGACCTGCACCTCCCCTGGGAGGTGTCCAGAGCTCCTCCAGTGTGCTCCAGACCTCTGCCATCTTGGAAACAGAGGTGCTGCTGGCACACTGGACTGCTCTGAGTGGCCAGGGCCAGCAGGTGACGTCAGAGACTCCTTCTGATAGGCTCCTCCAGGTGTTGCTAGCCTATCCTCTCTCCTAAGTAGCCAAACCCTCTTTTCTGGCTATTTAGGGTCCCTGCTTTGGGGAATTCCTTAGATAACGAATGCAAGAGCTCATCAGAGTTCCTCTGCATCTCTTTCTTCACCTTCTGCCAAGGAATCGACTGCTGACCGCGCTGGAAGCCTGCAAAACTGCAACAAAGTAGCAAAGACGACTACTGCAACTCTGTAACGCTGATCCTGCCGCCTTCTCGACTGTTTTCCTGGTGGTGCATGCTGTGGGGGTAGTCTGCCTCCTCTCTGCACTAGAAGCTCCGAAGAAATCTCCCGTGGGTCCCCCTGCAATCGCAGGTACCAAAGAACTGCATCACCGGTCCCTTGGGTCTCCTCTCAGCACGACGAGCGAGGTCCCTTGAATCCAGCAACTCTGTCCAAGTGACTCCCACAGTGTCCCTCTGGCGACGTGGGACTCCTTTGTGCAACTTCGGGTGAGCACCGTTTCACTCTTCTTCGTAGTGCCTGTTCCGGCACTTCTGCGGGTGCTGCCGGCTTCTGAGAGGGCTCCTTGTCTTGCTCGACGCCCCCTCTGTCCCCTGTCCCCTGACGCAATTGGCGACATCCTGGTCCCTCCTGGGCCACAGCAGCATCCAAAAACCCTAACCGCACGATTTGCAGCTAGCAAGGTTTGTTGGCGGTATTTCGGCGGGAAAACACTTCTGCACGACTCTCCACGGCGTGGGGGATCCATCCTCCAAAGGGGAAGTCTCTAGCCCTTGTCGTTCCTGCAGAATCCTCACCTTCTACTGTCCAGTAGCAGCTTCTTTGCACCCACAGCTGGCATTTCCTGGCCATCTGCCCATCTCCGACTTGCTTGTGACTTTTGGACTTGGTCCCCTTGTTCCACAGGTACCCTCGACTGGAAATCCATCGTTGTTGCATTGCTGGTTTTTGTCTTTCCTGCAGAATTCCCCTATCACGACTTCTATGTCCTTTGGGGAACTTTAGTGCACTTTGCACTCACTTTTCAGGGTCTTGGGGTGGGCTATTTTTCTAACCCTTACTATTTTCTAATAGTCCCAGCGACCCTCTACAAGGTCACATAGGTTTGGGGTCCATTTGTGGTTCGCATTCCACTTTTGGAGTATATGGTTTGTGTTGCCCCTATCCCTATGTGTCCCCATTGCATTCTATTGTAACTATATATTGTTTGCACTGTTTTCTAAGACTATACTGCATATTTTTGGTATTGTGTACATATATCTTGTGTATATTTGCTATCCTCATACTGAGGGTACACTCTGAGATACTTTGGCATATTGTCATAAAAATAAAGTACCTTTATTTTTAGTATATCTGTGTATTGTGTTTTCTTATGATATTGTGCAAGTGACACTAGTGGTACTGTAGGAGCTTCACTCTTCTCCTAGTTCAGCCTAAGCTGCTCTGCTAAGCTACCATTATCTATCAGCCTAAGCTGCTAGACACCCTATACACTAATAAGGGATACCTGGGCCTGGTGCAAGGTGAAAGTACCCCTTGGTACTCACTACAAGCCAGTCCAGCCTCCTACACACGTTCCCCTAAGTGCCCACTCATCCCACCTCCACTCATCTCATGCTGCGCCTTAGCTGTAAGCTTCGTACCACATGTTCCCGTGAGTGCCCACTCATCCCACCTCCACTCATCTCATGCTGCGCCTTAGCTGTAAGCTTCGTACCACATGTTCCCCTGAGTGCCCACTCATCCCACCTCCACTCATCTCATGCTGCTCCTTAGCTGTAAGCTTCGTACCACATGTTCCCCTGAGTGCCCACTCATCCCACCTCTACTCATCTCATGCTGCTCCTTAGCTGTAAGCTTCGTACCACATGTTCCCCTGAGTGCCCACTCATCCCACCTCCACTCATCTCATGCTGCTCCTTAGCTGTAAGCTTCGTACCACATGTTCCCCTGAGTGCCCACTCATCCCACCTCCACTCATCCCATGCTGCGCCTTAGCTGTAAGCTTCGTACCACATGTTCCCCTGAGTGCCCACTCATCCCACCTCCACTCATCCCATGCTGCGCCTTAGCTGTAAGCTTCGTACCACATGTTCCCCTAAGTGCCCACTCATCCCACCTCCACTCATCCCATGCTGCGCCTTAGCTGTAAGCTTCGTACCACATGTTCCCCTAAGTGCCCACTCATCTCACCTCCACTCATCCCATGCTGCGCCTTAGCTGTAAGCTTCGTACCACATGTTCCCCTAAGTGCCCACTCATCTCACCTCCACTCATCCCATGCTGCGCCTTAGCTGTAAGCTTCGTACCACATGTTCCCCTAAGTGCCCACTCATCCCACCTCCACTCATCTCATGCTGCGCCTTAGCTGTAAGCTTCGTACCACATATTCCCCTGATTGCCCACTCATCCCACCTCCACTCATCTCATGCTGTGCCTTAGCTGTAAGCTTCGTACCACATGTTGCCCTAAGTGCCCACTCATCCCACCTCCACTCATCTCATGCTGCGCCTTAGCTGTAAGCTTCGTACCACATGTTGCCCTAAGTGCCCACTCATCCCACCTCCACTCATCTCATGCTGTACCTTGGTTGTCAGCAATATTTCACCTGCTCTCTTTAGTGCCCTTCAAGCTACTTCTCACCCTGATTCTTTTGTACCCATTTTCTCACCTATTCCCTTCAGTGCCATCCTCGTGTTCCCTCCTTTCCCCAATCTTTGCTTGACCCACTCCTCCACATTCGCTTTAGCTGTAGGCAGTCTCCCAGCTATTTCCATCAATACCACTCTATTCCATCCAAAACCCAGTCTTTGCGTCCCATTTGCTTTAGCTGTAGGCTGCCTCCCACCCATTTCCCACCAGTACCACTCCATTCCATCCAACACCCAGTCTTTTCTTTGCCCATTCTCACGCCTCTTGCCTTCAGACCCTCATGCCTCACCCATCTCATATGCCTTCTCCATCTTCTGGATGAACTGGGTGGCGTTGGCCATCTCTGCAGCTTCCTTGACCTTCGACATCGAGGCATCCTGAAGGCCATAAGTGATGTTCTGTTTGATTGACCCAGTGAAGAGGACGGGCTCCTGCCCCACCAGCGAGATCTGGGAAGACAATACAGAGAAGCATATGTATGTGATGGTACCTTTATGGCAAGATGTCAAAGTTGGACACTTGTAGAACTCAAGGCAGAATACAAACCATGGGCATTATCTTATGTTTATGTGCAAATTAACTCTTGCCTAGGGAACTCCATCAGGACAAAGAGGTCCTCAGTGCGGCTTCATATTCACAACATAAGGTCCAAGAATTTATTTTGTGCAATGAAATCATGAAGCGATTGATCATGCTCTTTATTTGGGCCAAAAGTGTTTATTGATGGAACCTGGTGGCTAAACTGCTGAGGGCTCAGGGAGGCTGTACAGCGAAGGTTGTCGAGATACACGTTCCTGGTGTGTCTCAGCATTCCGGTTTACACGTATGCCACATGTCCAAGTCTCAAACACCCAGATCCATCCACACTAGGGACTGCAGCAATCAAAGTGTGGGCTGCAGGATTCCATGTGGCATCCCTGAGTAACACCATGGATACTGATGGGTGCAACGTTGAGATCCAAAAGGATAGGTGCAGGAAGAATGCCACATAGACTGATCTGTTCGGGTGCCACCTCTGAGAACCAAGGGCGTAAACATGAGCAGCCTGCTACTGTCTGGTAGAACAAAGCAGTGGAATGAATCTTTATAAACCAGCCCACTGAGACTGTGGCACAGGATGGCAAGGCTCTGGTGCTCTTCTTTTACAGGGCACCGTCTGACTTAAGTTCTGTTCCTTTATATGGCAAAGACTGGCCCGTGCAGGCCAGGATCAGGTACATACACTGGGAGCCCCAGGGAGTGCAGTGCGTTGCTGGATCTAGGCTGGCAGGAGCTTTTACCCTCCTATAGATATCCCCTGGTACCTGTTCTTGGCAGTATTTGGCTTGTTGAATTTTCACAAGTTAGTTTTAGTCTTATGAGATTGGGCATTAGGATAGGTTTACTGAAGGAAATGTGTAGTCCGTCTCTGGCTCTTCAGTGTTGAACATCTAATTTTCTGTGCAACATCAGCATAATAAATAAAGGATATACTCCCAATTAACACTTCTGGATTTCTTTCCTCCTCCACCCCTCCATTACTCCAGTCAATCTAACTAACAAACTCTCATATCCGCGGCTCAAATTAACTCATAATAATACTAAAACTGTACTCATTATTAAACAATACTAATCCATCACTAATTCTTGTTGGGTTCCGGAGTAGCGTGCTACTCATCGAAAAGCGCTTCGACGCCTCGTCAGGGGTAGTAAGCGCTATATAAATACGATTACAATACAATACAATACACTGGGTGTGCAGTCCAGGTCAGGAGTCCTTGCAGAGGACAAGCTCTACCCAGACAAAGGCTGTACACAGACTGGTCTATACGCTTCCCTGTCACAACACACTCTGGCTTTGTCCGAGTTACAGGACAGCGATTAGCCCAGATCTAAATTAAAATTCATCTGCAGGCCACAGAATGGACCATGTCTGGCTAAGGTTATTTTACCAGGCACAGATTCACATATTCTGGGCCAGGTTATTTTACCAGGCCCAGATTCACATATTCTGGGCCAGGTTATTTCGCCGGGCACAGATTCACATATTCTGGGCCAGGTTATTTCACCAGGCACAGATTCACATAACCTGGCTCAGGTTATTTTACCTGGCACAGAATCACATATTCTGGCTGAGGTTATTTCACCAGGCACAGATTCACACATTCTGGGTTAGGTTATTTCACTGGGCACAGATTCACACATTCTGGCTCTGGTTTTTTCACCGGGCATAGATTCACACATTCTGGGTTAGGTTATTTCACCGGGCACAGATTCACACATTCTGGGTCAGGTTATTTCACCGGGCACAGATTCACACATTCTGGGTCAGGTTATTTCACCGGGCACAGATTCACATATTCTGGGCGAGGTTATTTTACCGGGCATAGATTCACACATTCTGGGTCAGGTTATTTCACCGGGCACAGATTCACACATTCTGGGTCAGGTTATTTCACCGGGCACAGATTCACATATTCTGGGCGAGGTTATTTTACCGGGCATAGATTCACACATTCTGGGTCAGGTTATTTCACCAGGCACAGATTCACACATTCTGGGTCAGGTTATTTCACCGGGCACAGATTCACATATTCTGGGCGAGGTTATTTTACCGGGCACAGATTCACATATTCTGGGCCAGGTTATTTCACCGGGCACAGATTCACACATTCTGGGCCAGGTTATTTCACCAGGCACAGATTCACATATTCTGGGACAGGTTAATTGACCAGGCACAGATTCACATATTCTGGGACAGGTTATTTCAGGTTCCTTTGCAGGAACAGGCTGACCTAAACTATATGAGGTTCCTTTGAAAAGCAAAGGTTGGGTAAGTCCTGTTCTCTTATAGGGCGAATCCTTGGCCTGTTTCTTTTTGTCTTTTTTACATGGTGTTTTATTGAGAGTATTCAAAGAGTACCAGCGGGTGAGAGCGTCCAGTAAATAGCAGTATGATGCGGTCACTATCACAACTTAAAGTGATACAGAACAGGGTATTAGAGGACATGTGACATAACACATAGATACTGAGCAGCTCACGGCTACATTGGGCTGCAGTTACCTGTTGGTACTCTGATTCTAGTCACTATGGCACAGTCCAGGTGGGTTCCATCAGTGGAGGCCTTATGGGATACAGGTGAAGCAGCTTCCCAAGAGCTCCCCGGGGGATGGTGGGTGTTTCTAAAAGGTAATGCCGGAGAGAGCCCCATATGTCTCGGTCTGGCGGTGCGGGGGGCTCTCGCTCAGCATACTACTGTGTGTTATAATAGGGCAGGTCCGATTTCCAGCTCCATATAGTGGGGGCTCTGCCTCCCTCCCGGCACTTGAAGACCTGGGGCCATATTACACAATGTGCCCCTGGGGGTGCAATGGGCGTTTATGTCCGCTTTGAGCACCTCCAGGGCACTTTAGTACTACAGAAGGGGCCGTAGGTGTTTGTGGGGCCCCTTCTGTAATACTGGTAGCCCTGGCGCACACACAGCACCAGCGCTATCACCAGAGGGTGTCCCCCCATTTGAATGGGGGTGTGGCCCCTTGCAAATGAGGGAATCTCTTTGCCTCTGCACTCGTGCCATATTACAGATGCGGGCGCAGAGGCAAGGAAGCTGTCATGAGGGGACCTAAAAGGTGGTGCACTGCCAGGGCGCAGGTGATGCAGCCCTCTCTAAGGGGGATGGGGGTACCATGGACCCGCCGAGACATTTCCTTGCAGACGGGTACAGTAACTCACTGCACCCGCCTCCAAGGGGTTCTCTAATCCCCCTTAAAAGTGCAGACACGTTGCCACCTCCATTGTAAAACATGGAGTAGCTATTAAACAGCCGCTCTGTATTTCACTTGAATGCACTGCCCTGGGGGCAGTGCATCCGTTCTAATGTGCGCACACACCTGGTTTGCGCCGAGCGCCTGGCGCAAACAAGGAAAGATGCACCGCATTCGTAATACGCCCCTGGGGTTTAGCTATATGTAGCGCCAGGGCTGCCACTTTACTGGTCTCCTCTGCAATAGGTGCCACCCACCCCAGAAGTGCAATATTGGGGTCCAATGGCAGTTCTTCACTCACTATAGTAGATCGCATGTCCCACACCTCCCTTCAGTACTGAACTAGGAGGGGCAGTGTAGGAAGTCTAGGTCCCCGCATCGCAAGCATGTAGAGTCTTTGTAAACCCATTTTCCGTAGACTCACAGCATGTAATATAGCATGTGCATATATTTTAAATGGATTTTGCAGAGTTTACTTCTAGATGTTCGGCGAGCTGTTTGCATCAGCAGAAATCCCATTCCTTGTCCTTTAAATGTGTGTACAGAGCGCTGTCCACTTCACCGTAGAGTTCATGACTGTTATGGGGGCCTCAGTCTGTAGTAGTGATAGAGGGTGGTCACCAAATTTCTAGCCGTCTGGGCGGTTTTAATGTTCCCAGTAGTTAGAGAGAAGGTGGTTCTAATGGTAACCGTGGCATATTAGCTCTATGGGCCACATGTAGGAAAATCCGAGATTGTGACTCGCAATTTCCGAGTCGCAATCTCGGATGCAGAACGGTGTCTCAGACACCGTCTGCGACTCACTATGGGGTCGCAAAGACCCACCTCATCAATATTCATGAGGTGGGTCGCATTTTGCGACCCCACAGCGAGTCCCTGCACTCACAGGAATGGTGGCCTGCTGTAGTCAGGAGACCTCCATGTCTGTGACTGCTTTGGAAATAAAGCAGTTTTTTTGGTTTTTCATTTTGCAGCCCGTTTTCCTTAAAGGAAAACGAGTTGCAAAATGAAAAAAATACCGAAACCGTTTGGTTTCGTTTTTTTCAGAGCAGGCAGTGGTCCATAGGACCACTGTCTGCTCTGAAAAAATATTACTGTCGACATTCACAAAGGGGAAGGGGTCCCATGGGGACCCCTTCCCTTTTGCGAATGAGTTACCACTAGTGTGACACTGGTGGTAACTACGAGTTGCTTTGCGACCGCATTCGCGGTCACAAAGCAATTATCAATTGCAAAGCGAGTCGCAAATAGGAAGGGAACACCCCTTCCTATTTGCGAGTCGCATTCACAAATTGCGAGTCGGTACCGACTCGCAATTTGTGAATGTGCATCGCGTGAGGCCGTTTGCATGACGCAAACTGCGATTTTTGCAGTTTGCGACATGCAAACGGCTTGCTACATCTGGCCCTATGTGTGGTCGTCATGCAGTAGTAAGGCTTTACCAGTCCAGGTCAGGTTCCCTACAAGCACAGACTGACCCCATAAAGACTTGGGCCCATATTTAAGACACCCTAGTGTCACGTTAGTGCCACGCAAGGTGCAAGGCGCTCAGATGCAGCATAAGTCGCTGTGTTGCGCTACTCTGCCCTGAGTAGGAGTTACGAGGGCGCTGCATGGTGTTCCCATCCAACTCCCTTGGATTTTGATGCGTCCCCAGATTTACAAGACCTTGTATACCTGAAGATGCGCCAA